>NC_089490.1:120232660-120542300 GCF_036850765.1 Saccopteryx bilineata
CCATGTTCAGTAAGGTTGATTAGAAATGTTTTTTGACTAGGCATTCAGCTTTCAAGAACATTTAGCCTGACCTGTGGTGGTGCAGTGGAAAAAGCGTCGACCTGGAAATGCTGAGGTCGCCGGTTCGAAACCCTGGGCTCGCCTGGTCAAGGCACATATGGGAGTTGATGCTTCCAACTCCTCCCCCTTCTCTCTCTCTCTCTCTCTCTCTCTGTTTCTCCCTCTCCTCTCTAAAATGAATAAATAAAAAATAAATAAATAAATTTTTTAAAAAAAGAACATTTAAAACTATAGCCACACTGTTAATAAAATTTTGGAAACACCATTAGCAAATTTTCTTCCTAAAGTACCACTTTTGTTCTATTGAATATTTTTAGGTCAGTGGTGGAGGTAAAAGGTAAAATTTAGAGAGATTAACTCAAGTTAGCATTCCAAATTCCTTTGATGTAGTGATGCTAAATACACAGAGCATTGAACAATGATTAGTAGTCCTGATTTTGTGAAGTTACATCTTCATTTGCTCCAGTCTTTCACATAGCTGTTAATTTTTGTTTGTTTGTTTTGTTTTTTTTTGTTTGTTTGTTTGGTTTTTTATAGCTGTTAATTTTTTAAGGCATAAAATTTAAACTGACCCTGGCCAATTGGCTCAGTGGTAGAGCATTGACCCAGTGTGTGGAAGTCCCAGGTTTGATTCCTGGTCAGGGCACACAGGAGAAGCAACCATCTGCTTCTTCACCCCTCCCCCTCCCCTTCTCTCTCTCTCTCTCTCTCTCTCTCTCTCTTTCTCTCTCTCTCTCTGTCTCTACTTCTACCACTGCCATGCCTCTATTGATTCCAGCAAGATGGCTCCATGGAGCCTCCACCACAGACCTAAAAATAGCTAAGTTGTGAGCATGGCCCCAGATAGGCAGAGCATTGGCCCTAGAGAAGGTTGCTGGGTGGATCTCGGTGAGGGTGCATGTGGGAGTCTGTCTCTCTATCTCCTTTCCTTTCACTTAAATAATAATAATAATAATTTAAAAAATTAAACCAGTTACATAGCATAGCAACTAATAGTTGTTGAAGAATATAAGCATATTTTACTGAAATATACATTAGAGACTATTTTGTCATTAGGATTGTGCTGTTCATTTACACTGAGAAGACATTGCAATTTCTTGGCATAGTTGCTAAGAGTGACCTCAGCATTAACTAAGAAAATGGTGTTTTATTTATTGTAAATAGATTTTTAACTATCAGAACTAGATGAACTGGGATTTCCTGCCAATAGTTTTTCCTCTGCTGCCAAAAGATACCTTTTATACTCTGATTATATGACCTCCCCTGAGAATTTTTCAATGGCTCCCAACTCCCATAGCTTTCAGTACAAAGTTGTAACTACTTAGTTTATAGCCTTCATTGTCTTAATCCCTGCTACCTCTCTAGGTGCATCTTCTGTTCTCCTCCATACATCTAGCTATAATCAGCTAATAGTCCAGTGTTTAGTAGGGGCATCAGATGAAACAATTTTTACTTTTTCTCCTCACTGTCCTCAACTATCCTATGTCAAACTTCCCACTGGATAGGACATTGCAAAACACAGCTAGACTAACTTTTTTAGTACTTTTAGTTATTGAAAACCTCTCCATTTTAGCAGTCAGAGATTATATATCAAACATCTGTTTTACTTCCCTCCTCCAGGGCCCATCTCTTTTGTGGGTTACAGAGGGTGATTCGCTCTTTTACTTCCCTTCTTCCTCCTTCACCTTAGAGTGGATAGCGGAAGCTATACATGTGCTCTGAGACACTTCCTTTCTCATCTGTTTCCTGCCTAAGCTCCTCCTCGAGTGTGTTGAGGGAGGTAGGAATGAGATAAAATTAGAGTCTCCTCTTTATCAGACACTTGTAGTTTGCTGTTGGTGGTTGCTGCTTCCTTGGCTAACACTGACAGGCCCTCAGAACCTGCCTTTGGTTGAAATCCAAATGATTGAGCCCTTCAGCAGCCTCTCCTGGGAAACTTCTAATTCAATAAAAATCCCAGCTGTGAGACAGCCACCCACTTCTGTTAGGGCACCACCAGCCACTTGCTACTTGGGCCACCTCCTCCTAACATTTTGCTCCTTTGGTCGGGTGCTGGACAAATGACCAAGCTACACACTACGTATTTCATTTGTCCACAAGCAGCTCACACATTCTCATGGTACAGAGGCTTTTCCATGGTCTCCTTCGCACAGAGGCTTTTCCATGCTACCCACCTCCCCAACCCCATGTCCTGGCATCTCCCTCTCATTCTCTTATTCTTGTGTTCAAGGAGGCACAGGTGGGGAAATCAAAAAGTCCGCAGACTACACATGTGTCCAAGCAAGCACTGAGATACCAGTGTCTCTTTCTTGTCAGGCAGTCCTAACCTACAAAAGATCTTTTTGGATCTTCTTTTCAATGGGCTTTTTTTTTTTCCTGTTAGAGGAGGGGCACTATCCTACTTTCTTCTCCCAAGGTGGAAGGAAAGGAAAATTTGTCCCTGTGAGCTCTGCTCTCCCAACTTCTCTCTCGCCTTTCCATTTTTCTTCTTTTTAACTCAGTACTTCTTTTTCTGAATAGGCTCTATCGGCTAATTCCAGAGCCCAGGAAAAGCCCCACCCAACAATAGATCACATGATTCAGTGTGCTGTGTGTACTGAAAGAGTCATCCTGTTTCAGAGCCCCTGCTAACCACTCTGCCTCGGTCTTCTCTTTTCTCAATGAATATGTCTCACTTCTAGTGTAATTTGTGACTTCTTTTCATGTGCCAGTGACACAGTGACTGTCTCCGTGAGCACTGATCTAACTATGGCAACTTTTTGTAACCAAAAACACAGATTCGGCTGCCTGCCACAGTGAAAACCAAATTCGTGAGCCAAGTGCTGGTGCCAAAGGGAAAGGGGTTGGTTATTCAGGTGCCAAGACCTGGGAAAATGGTGGAATCCTGTCCAAGTGACCACCACCCCTTCCTGCTCCCACCTGTGGTCTTATAGGGGTAAGGAGGGGAGGTTGCTTTTTTTCTATCCAATTAGCTTACTGGCTTTTGGTGCACCCTATCCAATCATTTTTCCAGCCTTTGACTCAGGTGGTGTAAGAACCTCCCCTGCAGCCATCTTGGTCAATTTGGAGATTCTTCGGTGCTCCCTGACTTGATTTACTTGCCTTTCTTTTAGAAGACTATAAGCTCCTTGAGAGAAGGGCCAATTTCTGAATGAGTTTTCTATTCCCAGCATTTAATACAGAAATTACTGCACAGATTATGAGAAATGTATGTGTGATAAATGAATATAAATGCATAACATATTATGTTTAATTATTCTGTATTGCTACATATTTAATAGCTTAAACTGTAGTTAGATAATTAGATACAAATTAAATAACTTTTGTGATTTAAAAATGTCACAGGAAAATAAATTCATGGTATGTCAAGTGTATGCTATTGAGTAATAAGACTACAAAAACTAACTACTAGGTATAAATTTAACTACCAGGTATAAATTATCATGTTTTTATGGCTTTCTTTTTTTAAACTACTATTTGTGGTTGATGAGAAAGTGTGTTTATAAAATTGAGATTGCAGAGTGATGTCAAAGCTAGCACATTTTTCAAATTATGAAGCCCTAGAATCACATAAGTTCATTAGTACCTAGAATAGTCTCAATACTTCTTTGAGCAGAGATTAACAATAATTTTATCTGAGAGAGTTTATTTCAAGGGTCAAATGTGATAATGTTTTTTAAGCATTTAAAAGCTATAAAAGATTATAGAAATAAAATATTATTTACCATTTCTGATATTTAACATCTCTAAAATCCTGGGATCATTACACCTACTTTGTAATACTGGATATTTTATTGAGCATAATTATGATACATAAAATGGAAAATAACCTGCAGAAAAAATACTTACTATTCTTGATTAAAGTCAGTGAATAAATAGCCAATACTTGTTTCTGAAATTATGCTATTCTTTTTCTAATCATAATGATTAATGCTTTTTCTTGTTTTCATCAGCCATACTCACAAAAGCCTACTATACTTGCAATTTTGGCCTAGAGATTACCTAATTTGAAGACAAACTAAAGGGTTATATTTTCTCCTACCAGTATTGGAAGTAATAGACACCATCTCACTGAATAATCTCTCTGAATAATTTTGAATATTCATAACTAGTAGTTGGTCACTCCAAAAAATGCTTGATTGATTATAAAACATACTAAATTAACCCTTAAAGCAACTTTTATTTCATTGAGAAATTGGAACTTCAAGTGTTCTACATGAAAATTCAGTTAAGGTCTGTTTTAAAATTCTCTATGAATAAAATGCATGATTGGGTTAAAAAAATTAAATCTAGAAAATATTTATGATTTTCCTTTCCTTTACATAGCCTCCTCTGATATTCTTTTCATCTAAAGAAGTCAAATAGATATATGTCCTTTGAAAGATGTTTTCTTATAATGCTGAACTTTATCTTCCAACTAGGTTGATGATCAAAGTTGTTCTAAATAGAAATAAGATGAATAGACTAAGTAAGTTTTAAAAGTTTTCCTACCCTAGAGGGAGCCATTCAGCCCCACACTATAGAGCCCCACACTCTATTCCATTTACTTAAAAATGCTCCCACAGAGCTTTACAAACTAGAAGTGTTTTCTTTTGGGTCAGTTTCATGAGCCACATGGTCATATCTGTGAATATATAAACTACATAAAGAAAAAGCAAACAATTCTTTTACTTTTTCGGTGGACAGTCCTTTTTGAAAGATAACCTTGACTATAATCATCAACCTAGCCTGACTAAATGTGAGAAACTGAGATGAAGGAATACAAAGGACAGATTCAGAGAAAATGCTAGGAAGTTTTTAATGCCAGAAGAAATATTTTAAATAAGGCAGGCCTTCACAGTGCAATGGAAAAATGACAATAGAGCTAGAATAAATCCAGTTGTGATGCCAAGAATGATTTCCATTTCTTTTAAAAATGCCTATTGTTATTTGGGAATGGAATCAGCTGTCTAATATCCAATCTATGAATTTACCTTTACCTTTTTTTTTAATTCAAATTGCATTTTAAGGACAGACTCTGTGTGTTTGTGTAACATATAACTAGAATTTACTAAACAATGTAATTCAAAATACACTGTTTTGAAATATTCATAGACTACTGATTACATAAGCTATCCCCAGATGAAACTGACTTTTTCAGGCTAGTAGGAAGTGATAAGTTGGAGGAAAGGCATATTTTAGATATTTATATGGGTTTGACAAATTGGAAAAATAAAACAGATTGTCCTAGTTACTGTTTTGATCACAGAACTGGTAAAGCTCCTTTTTAATAATGATGGCCATGAAGTCATGAGGCAGCAGAGGCTGGCAGAAGAGTCCTTGTTTATTTTCCCTACTCATTTCTCAGTGAGTGGGAGAGGAAAGATTATAACAGATTAAATTGTTCTAAAAATTGGAAAACGGCAGTTCAATACAAGTTTTTAAAAATACCCCACCCTCTCCTTTTGATAATCTGCACATAGTATCATTGATTCTGCCATACTTTTTATTTTTTCCTTTTGGAAGTTGGAGAGAAAAAGAAACAAGATTTCTTTGAGCAATCCAAGCTCAAAATCTTTCTTTCTTTGACTAGTGTATGTCTCCTTATCACTCTACCCTCCTTATTTCTAGCATTGTTTGGGACCACTATCTCCCTACCACTCACCTTAATTCATTCTCTTTTTCCCAAAATATCTACTTTCCCCTCTATGTCTTATTTTTCTCAGTAGTAACTTTCCCATATTAGAAACCTCACTGTCATCCTTAACACCATCTTATTCATCTTCCATATTTAACTTAATGGTTACATGTTTTCCCAGCAGTTCTCCACTGATATCAATCTTGGAATAGATCTTACTACTTCTATTTATTCTCTCAAAGAAGATTCAGGAACAAAACATCATAGAGAAGTGAAACATAGTACAGAAAATGTTCTTGGGGGTTGAGGAAAAAAGAGGGAGTGGGAGAGACATACCTTTTCTATATGTCTATATAAAGACATACCTTTACTTTTTTCAAAATTAGGCATATTTTTTTACTTGCCCTATTATCCCCATGTGGAGAAAAGGGGGCTATTTAGCCTGGGACCAACAATAAGTGAAACTTAGGGGAAACCTGACCCTGCAATAGCTTGAAACAACCAAGTCCAACCAACCTGCAGACCCCCTACCAAAAATTACCGACAGACTCACAAGCGAGAAATAAACGTCTGTGGTAATAAATCACTGAAACCCTGGATTGTTTCTGGCAATATCTGACTAATACAATAAATAGCCTAAAGACTGAAAAATTGGCCGGGATATAAACAAGCAGCAGATGAAGTAAGTAAAACAAGTAAAATTAAAAGAAGGAGAAGGAAGAGGAGAAAGACAAAGAAGACTTCCCAATGTCTTAGTCATCTTACATATTTAGTCTCCTTTTATTCTTACAAACAGTAGGATACACTTATTTACATCTCCTGTTTATAAATGAAAAAATGAAAGGCTACACTCACTCTTAGCAGGAACACTGTACCTCTTGGAAATATGTTATGCATTTCTGTGTCTGTTGTTACTGCTGGAATCTCATGTCTTATTTTATTTATTGATGTACTTTTATATTTTTAATTAGAATGTACCGATTTTATTTTTTCTAATTTTCTTTTTTTTATTGATTTTAGTTTATTGTGTTTACACAGATTCTAGTGTTGCCCCGAATGCATCTCCCCTCCCCCATATTCCCCTCAACATCTCCCTTGTCCCCCTCCCCAAAGTGCCCTCCCCTTTCCCTTCAGCTTTATCCCATCCTATCATTGCCTTTCCTCTGTCTTCTTTCCCTCTGGTCCCTTTGATATCTCCTCTGTCTCAGTTCCATTCCTCAGTTCACATTGTTCATTGGATTCCTCAAATGAGTGAGGTCAAATGATATTTTTCCTCTTCTGCCTGGCTTACTTCACTTAACATAATATTGAGTAGTTTCCAGGTCCATAATGTTGTCACAAAAGGTAAAATTTCCTTCTTTTTCATGGCCCCATAGTATTCCACTGTATATATATATACCTCTGCTTTTTAATCCACTCATCCACTGTTGGACACTTGGGCTGTTTCCAGATATTGGCTATTGTGAACAATGCTGCCGTAAACATGAGGGTGCATTTCTCCTTTTGAAACAGCATTATGGTGTTCTTGGGGTATATTCCTAAAAGTGGGATAGCTGAGTTAAAGGCAGTTTAATTTTTAATTTTATGAAGAATCTCCATACTGTTTTCCACAGTGGCTGCACCAGTCTGCATTCCCACCAGCAGTGCAGGAGGGTTCCCTTTCCTCCACATCCTCACCAGCACCTATCGTGTGTTGTTTTGTTGATGAGCATCATTCTAACTAGTGTGAGTTGATATCTCATTGTGGTTTGAATTTACATTTATCTAATAACATTGGAAAACAAAATTTTTGTTGCATCCACAAAAACACTTGTTCTTACCTAATTCAAATGTGCTGATCTCAAATCTGACATTAGTTTTTCTCTGTAAGCTACAGTTTTTTTGCAATTCAGGATTTTATGTTTTCATCTTACTGTAAAATTTTCAACTTTTAGTTTAACGTCATGAAGTAGAATGTCTTCTTGGGCATCATCTTTGTGAAAATATAATAATTTATATAATGCAGTAAATACACTAATACACTAAAAGATATGATTGCATCAAAATTTGCCTACAATTTCAAAATAGAACATATTAAAACATTTAATTATAAAATTTGCACAAAACTTATTTAAATTCTAAATTCATCGGGGATATTGCCTATAATTTTCTTTCTTTGTGTTGTCTGCCTCGTTTTGGAATCAGAATTATGGTCACCTCATAAAAGTCTTCCTTCCCCTGAATTTTTTGAAATAGCTTGAGAAGAATACAAGTTAGTTCTTCTTTGAATATTTGGTAGAATTCACTTGAGAAGCCATCTAGCCCAGGGCTTTTGTTTGTTGGAAGTTTTTTGATAACTGTTTTGATTTCACTTGTAATAGGTGTGTTTAGGTTTTCTGATTCTTCCAGATTGATTTTAAAAGATTATATCTTTCAAGAAACTTGTCCATTTTATCTATGTTGTCTAATTTGGGGGCATACAGTTCTTCATAGTATTTTCTTACCATCCTTTGTATTTCTGTTGTCAGTTGTTATTTCTCCACTCTCATTTCTAATATTATTTATTTGAATCCTCTCTCCTTTTTCTTGGTGACTCTAGTTAAAGTTTCATCAATCTTGTTAACCTTTTCAAAAAACCAGCTTCTGGTTTCATTGATTCTCTGTATTGTTTCTTTAGTCTCTATGTCATTTATTTCCACTCTGATCTTTATTATTTCCTTTATTCTATTACCTCTGGCTTTACTTGCTGTTCTTTTTATAGTTCTTTTAGATGCAGGGTTAAGTTGTTTATTTGAGCTTTTTCTTGCTTCTTAAAATATGCCTGTAATGCTATGAACATCCCTCTCAGTACTGCTTTTGCTGTGTCTCATAAATTTTGAGTTGTTATATGCTCATTATCATCTGTTTCTAGGAATTTTCTTATTTCTTCTTTAATCTCATTGTTAACCCATTCGTTATGTAATAACATGCTATTTAGTTTCCAAGTGTTTGAGTATTTTTCAGTTTTTCTGTTGTTGATTTCTAGTTTCATGCCATTGTGATCAGAGAAAATGCTTGATATAATTTCAATCTTCTTAAATTTGTTGAGACTGCTTTTGTGCCCTAACATCTGGTCTCTCTTAGAGAATATACCATAGCACTTGAAAAGAATGTATATTATGCTGCTTTAGGGTGAAAGGTTCTGAAGATATCTATTAAATAGAGTTGATCTAGCTAGTGTGTCCTTTAAGTCTGCTGTTTCATTGTTAATTTTATTTTTTGAGGATCTATCTAGTGATGTTAGTAGGGTAGTGAAATCCCCTACTATTATAGTATTGCTGATGATCTTGCCTTTCATATCCATCAAAGTCTGCTTTATATATTTAGGTGCTCCTATGATAGGTGTGTAGATATTTATAATGGTTATATCTTCCTGTTGGATTGCTCACTCTTTCATTATGTAGTGACCTTCTTTATCTCTTACTATAACCTTTGTTTTAAAGTTCATTTTGTCTGATATAAATATTGCTACCCCAGCTTTTTTTCATTTCCATTTGCATGAAATATATTTTTTCCATCCTTTTACCTTTAGTCTATGTGCATCTTTTCTTTTGATGTATGTCTTCTGTAGACAGTATGGGTCCTGTTTTCTTATCCATGCAGCTACCCTATGTCTTTTGATTGTATCATTTATTTCATTTACATTTAAGGTTATTATTGATATGTAGTTGTTTCTTGCTGTTTTATTCTTTAAAGCTGTATTCTTCTTTTCCTATATTCTTTCCCCCTTTGAACTGTTTGCAACAAGCCCCTTAACATTTCTTGCAGTATTGGTTTGGTTGTAATGAATTCCTCGAGTTGTTTTTTTGTCTTGGAAGCTTATTTCTTCTTCAATTTTAAACGATAGCCTTGCTGGATAAAGTAGTCTTGGTTGTAGGCTTTTGTTCTGCATTACTTTGAATATTTCTTGCCATTCCCTTCTGGCCTCAAGTGTTTCTGTTGAGGAGTCGGATGTCATCCTTTGGGGTCTCTTTTGTAGGTGATAGCCTTTTTTTCTCTAGCAGCTTTTATTTTCTCTTTATCACTTAGCTTTGGTATATTAATTAGAATGTGTCTTAGTGTAGATTTGTTTGGGTTTCTCTTTAATGGAGTTCTCTGTGCTTCTTGAACTTGTGTGACTTTTTCCTGGATTCATTTAGGAAGTTTTCAGCTATGATTTGATTGAACAAAGTCTCTATCCCTTGTTCTTTCTCTTC
Source organism: Saccopteryx bilineata (assembly GCF_036850765.1). Classification (NCBI taxonomy): domain Eukaryota; kingdom Metazoa; phylum Chordata; class Mammalia; order Chiroptera; family Emballonuridae; genus Saccopteryx; species Saccopteryx bilineata. Next base: position 120,242,552 of record NC_089490.1, read on the forward strand.
TTATTCAAGAACCCCTAATATGTGGATGTATTTTCTCTTCATGTTGTCACAGTACTCTCTTAGAGTTTCCTCAGACTTTTTGAGTCTCTTTTCTTTTTACTGCTCTGTTTCCATGACTTTGTTTATCTTGTCCTCTAACTTGCTGATTCAGTCCTCAGCTTCATCCATCCTGCTTTTAATTCCTTCCATTGTGGTCTTTATTTCTAAGATTATAGTTGTCATTTCTGACTGATTCTTTTTTATTATTTCAATATCCTTTTTTATACTTGCTATCTCTTTATTTAATTGTTTGTTATGTCCATCTATTGATATTCTAAGATCTTTGAGCATCCTAACAATCATTATTTTAAACTCTGCAATCAGGTAATTTGGTTATATCTAACTCATTCAGGTCTTTTCTGGGGATTTCTCTTGATTCATTTAGGTTGCATTTTTCTGCCTTCCCATTTTATCTGTGTATAAGAAGAATGTAGCCACTGGAATCTAATGGGTGTGGCCTCTGTGTTTCCTAGGTGTGGTTTGTCTGCAGGCCTGCCACCCTCTTTGCCACTGCCTTGGGCATTTAGGTATGGGCATTGCCGATGCCGACATGCTGCAGCAATTGCTGTGGTTTTTACATCTCTTCCATGGGAGGGGCTATGTTCACATGCCCGTTCTACAAACTGGACCAGCCTCAGATTTTGCCCTGCCTCGTGGGTGGCACTGCGTACTTGGCCAGGTTTGCAAGCCTCAGCATGCAGGTGGGGCTGCACACCTATGCTCAGCCACGGGTCTCTGCCTGTTCCTCGGCTTTTGCCCTGCCCTTGCAGATGGAGCTGTATTTGTGCACTGGCCGCAAGCTTTCACTCCACATGCCAGGCAGGGTTGCGTGTCCATGCTCAGCCATGGGTCTTTGCAGTTTCCTGGCTTTCTCCTTCCCACTGTGGGTGGGATTGCAGGCAGAACCGCTCTTGCTCACCCAGCCCACAATCGGATTGGGCCGCTTTCGTGTGCCCCTTTTGCCCTTGCCAGGAGAGACTGAGCTCACGCCAGGCATCATTTGTGCCCAGCCCAGCCTCTGCTCCTGCTGACTGGACTGAACTTCTGCATCCTGCCAATGCTGCCCACCCTCTGGCGAGCCCTCAACAAGGTGGGTGAGATGCTACTGATCAGACCTCAGCACTCAATACTGTATTCCTGAAGGCTCCCTCTTTCTAAGCAACTCTTTTCTGAGTGCTGCGGAGAGCTTGTTTGGTTAGTGTCCTGCTTCCCTTTGCTGGTATTGCTGGTTCCAGGGGAAATATTCACTTTAGATTTTGGGGGGGTGACTCAGCCCAGGGGTTAGGGTGGCTGTCCCTCAAAATGTTTCTCCCTGTGCCTCCTATTTTACACTCTCTTCCTGCCACTCTGGTCCTCTCAACTCTCCCAGTCTCCCAGAGTCCTGGGTTAGTGGTTGTGAAAGAGGTTTTCTGCACGGACACTTTAAGAAGAATCCTGGGTCTAAGAAATCTGTCTCTTTCTCACAAAGAGTATCCTGACTTGTTTCGCAGTTAATCACTGTCCATACACTTCTTCTAGGCTCTGGGCCTGCAGGCTGGGACTTTGTTCCTGGGGTCCAGGACCCTCCCCTCTCTGCTAAACTCGCTTCCTGCCACAGGAGTCTCTCTGGGCTGCCGTTCACTCCCGGGAGCTGGGCAGTGCTCTCCATGTTTCCGCTTTTCCTACTAGTCTCAGTGTGGCTTCTTCAGTGTTCCTTGGTTGAAGAGTCTTCTTAGTTTAGTCCAAAGTTGGTTTTTCCAGATGATGGTTCTTAAAATTAAGTTGTAATCCTCTTTGGTTCTGGAAGGTGGAAGTTGATACGTCTGCCTACTCCATCACCATCTTGCTGCTCCCTCTAATTTTATTTTCCATTACAGTTTACTTTCAGTATCATCTTGTATTAGTTTCAGGTGTACTTTTATATTTTTAATTAGAATGTACTGATTTTGTTTTTTTCTAATTTTATTTTCCATTACAGTTTACCTTTAGTAACATCTTGTATTAGTTTCAGGTGTACACATAGTAGTTAGATAATCATATACTTTACAATGTATTGTCTTCCACAGGCAAAGTTTTTCCAGTACCCACCTGGCACCATATGTAGTTGCTTTAATAATATTGACTATATTTTTTTCTTTTCTTTCTTTTTTTTTTTTTTTTTTTGTATTTTTCTGAAGTTGGAAATGGGGAGGCAGTCAGACAGACTCTTGCTTGCACATGACCGTGATCCACCCAGCATGCCCACCAGGGGGTGATGCTCTGCCCATCTGAAGCATCGCTCTGTTGCAACCAGAGCCATTCTAGTGCCTCTAGGCAGAGGCCACAGAGCCATCCCCAGTGCTCAGGCCAACTTTGCTCCAATGGAGCCTTGGCTGTGGGAGGGGAAGAGAGAGACAGAAAGAAAGGAGAGGGGGAAGGGTGGAGAAGCAGATGGGTGCTTCTCCTGTGTGCCCTGGCTGGGAATCTAACCCAGGACTCCTGCAAGCCAGGCCGACGCTCTACCACTGAGCCAACCAGCCAGGGCCTATATTTCTTTTATTCTGTATTTACATTTTTGTAACTACCAATTTGTAGTTCTTAATACTTTCATCTTTTTCTCTGAGTCCCCCAAATCTCTTCCCCTCTAGCAACTATCAGAATTTATTGATTTTAAAATATTTACTTCTAAATTTAAAAACTGGAAATAATGAACCTCAGGCTTTGTGGATTCATGTGACTTTCCTAAGTTAAATGGCCAGTAAATAGCATAACTGAGATATAATTCCACATAGTCAGTCTACATTGAATTTGTTCACATGAAGCTGTTTCCCCTTTAAATCATAGCTATGAAGTGGATAGAGAGGTGAGTAAGCAACCATTGATCACTTCCCTGTCCTTCACCTTGGCTGTCCCATTTTGGCATATCCTACCTTCATTTCTCTTCTCAAAGAAAATCTTCTTATTGTGCAATCAAAGTTGTACACCCTTTTAACCTTCATTCGTTGAGGCAGTGAAAAGTGTTTGTGCTCCACATATATTAGAGTTTGTTAGAACCTAGAATCCTGGGTAAATGTGCTCTGAGATGTTATCTGCTGTAGCATCTGGGCTGCAGATGACTCTGCAGGAAGGTGCTGGTCTGTATATTGGAAGATTCCAAAGTTGAATGAGCATGGCTTAGGGAGCTTTGTTCCAGTTATTTATTTGCCATGAAGGACCTTAACCCTGATTTTGTTAGCAGTTTTTCTTTGCATTTATATTCCACATCTTGCTTGTTAACATCTAAGAATAGAGTTAGGGTATTAGCATAATTGAGAGTGTTTTCTCATTCCATTTCCAAAAATTATATAGGGTGTAAAGATGATGAGCAGAATGTATTTTTTCCATAATATCCTCCTCTGGTAAATAAACCTAGAGATTAAAACCATTCTTTCAGGCTTTTATCTCCCAACTTCAGAAAGGATTTCTAACATCCCCATCATTAGAACACCAAATATGAGATTATTCTAATACATGAATTAAATCGGAAGCATCTGCAGAAGGAAAAAGACAGCATCTGTTAGAACATGTCACATCATCCAATATGAAATATTTGATCCTTCCTTCAAGTGACAGAAGAACTAGACCCTAAAACATCACACTTCTGGTAATAATCTCCCAAAGACTTTAAGTAGCCGATGGGACAGTGAGACTTATGAAGCTGCAATTTATTTGCTTTTGCTACGAGACCACAGAATGTATGAAAACTAACTTAATGAAGTGTGTGATACTTAAAGTAGCACTATAAGTGGAGAATGGGACTTTTAAAATTTAAACAATAAATACATATAACCTAGAGAATGGCCTTTTGGCTATCCAGAGGGTTTTAGCCACGCTACAGGATTTGGTGGTTAATTATTTTAATATGATGGTGATTATAATCTTGGCTTACAAGGTGTGGCAGAAGAACATTTCCAAATATTTATACACATTGAGCCAAAGTTTTAGTAAAATAAAAATGCGTCACTTTCCGCTAGGGAATATGACTACATAGTCAAATTTATTTACAACATCTTTTTGTGCAAATAATCATTTAACCACAATTTTAACAAATGATACTAAATAACTAAAAAATAGAATTCATATTTTATTTTTGAATTCAGGACTAAAATATATTGCCTCCTTGCTTTTGCAATATGCAATCAATCTTTGTAATGAAAAAAATATTTTAAGAAGTAAAGTATTACAATCTCATGTTCTCTTACAGCACATTTCTCATTTTCTAATAGATCCATATGCCAAGGATTTTTTTAAGTAGCTCTGGTGTGTTGGCTAAGTTCTGTTAAGCTACAGAGGAATGAGACCAAAGAATTGGTGTAAATCTCATTTGGTGGGACTTGTGTTAATGGTACATTAATAATGAGGTCAAATGACTTAATGTATATTAATCTCAAAAAACAGCATATTGCTCATATAAAGTCCCAGTAACATTATCAAGGTATTAAATGTGTTATATCAACAAAAGAAAAAGTATGTAGTTTGATACAAATCACAAACTTTGTTTAGTGTAATTATTTTGAAGTATAAATATGTAATATGTAAAAATTATTATACATCACATACAACACAAGTTATGTATATAAACTATATTTATATAAATAATATATATATGTTTTGGGTCATATTTCTCTCAGCAATATCACAAGATGAGAAGCACAAACGTATAAAGTTTTAAAGATAAAAGAAACAATTTTCTAGTGATAAAAAGTGAAAGCTTCTTAAATTAGAAAGTAAAAGTAACTTCTGTCTCTATGAGGGGTGCACATTTATGCTAATTCACGGAGAAGAAATAAAGTTTCAAGTATACTCTTACTATTAACTGTCTATCTGAGCCTTATAACTTAAAGATATGTAATTTAAGAATTTGTGTTATGTTTTTATCCTTTGTTTATAGTGGCCAAATGAGTGATGCCAAAATATTTACATATGTGTGTTGAATTAGTATATGTAACTAATTTTGTAATTTAAATTCTCAAAATTTGATTGCCTTTAACAAGGACACAACTCTTTTATTTTCTTTTTCTAACAATTTAGATTATTGAAATGCCTAATTTTAAAGGACTATGTGTTTACAAAGGGTCCTTGGGTTACAACAGTCTCAACATACGTTTTGAGTTTAAAACGCTCACTCCCATAAAAACTTTAAAAAAAATTAGACGTGTTTCAGCTTACGCCATTAGCATTGTACTTATGGACTACGTGGGCAACGTAGTTCCAGACTAACCTGGAACAATTCTTTAAGAAGGTAGAGAGGTCTGCAAGAGGTGCTGTAATGCCTACATCAACTGCTTCTCGAGATGAAACCCCTGTAGTACAGGTAGAATCATCTCCAGCATCTCCTCATTGTTCCTTAGACAATCCTGATTCTCCGGACTCAGTATCTCCAGCACCTCCTGCAGGTTCTCCTGCCTCTCCAGTTTTCTCTTCCCAATAGGTCACTCTCTCCCACCTTAAAATGCTCCTTCCAGTGTGCAAACTAACCACAGGAATAAAGGTAAGGGATTTTTTTATACTTATTTTTTGTCTTTTTTCTGAATCTGCAGTATAGTGTGCAGTACAGTATTTTTATGTCCTTTTCCTTTCTCTGTGGCTTAGTTGTGTTTTTATGTTCTAGATTATAATTTTACAACAGTATTAGGGTAAGTAAGTGACTTAGACTATAGTGTGGTTCGACTTACACCAAAATTTTGGTTACGTCCCTGTTGTAGGAACAGAACTATGTCATAACCTGAGGACCCCCTGTATATGATTTATAAGATTTCATTGAGATGTGTGCTGTGTTGGGCCCCAGGTGGCCCACCATGTGCAGCCAGAGGCTCAGGACACGGTTGCATCCTGGACCCAAGGCTGCCCTGTACAAGGTGCACCCTGCACATCTCCATCATGTGTGCCAAGAAACAGGCAGCTTGGTTCTAGTGGGCAAAGAAGACAAGCTGGTGACCTACTAGGAGACACACGTGCTCACCACATCACCCACCACAATGGCTGGCTGTTGCTGCACACAGGTAACAGGACGGCGAGGACCACACCTCAGAGCAGACCTGAAGGATAATTTTCTTTTCATGTTTGGCACCTTCCCCTGCTGCCTGGCTCTCCAACTTATCCTGAAACACCAGGCAAAGGAGGAGGAGATCTGTGCTCTGGTCCTGAGGCAGCTGCTATGCACAGGGTCTGCTTCCTCGTGGGATTCAGTGAGACACTGCCATCCCACTTCTGCAAGAGTCTGTGCTTCTGCACTTTCACACTGTGCCCTCTAAGGATGTGCATAAGTATATCTAGGACATTCATCTTTTCTGTGTCAAGTTCTAGCCTACAAAAGACAGAAAAGCATCAGAAAACAGTGAAGTAGAAACAGGGAAACGCATGATCTCATAATATACAGGTGTCATTTTCAAAGCCACTGCCCATGTTGAAAAACAAACAAAACAAGTTTTAATGCAATATTCTTCCAAACGAATATATTTTTTTAATTATCAATTAATTTTAATATCTACTGCAAGAAAAGAAGTTTGGAGGAAAGAATATGGTAAAGGATATATTCAAAATTTTCCATTCTTGATGGCATTTCAAGTTGATTTGCAGTTAGACTTACCTCTACATGCTTCATGAAATTGATCCAGTACCTATAGAGTTGGACACAATAAATAGACAAATAATGGCATATATTAAGGGGAAAAAGATCCTAAAGGAAAATTTAGAAGATGGAACCATCGGCTTCTAAATATGAAATTTTCCATGAATGGAACTGTTAACGCAAGTAGGTAATCAGCAGAGATGTTGCAGAAATACTATTTCCTTCTTGTGGGGCTTTTGGGGTAAGGACAATGATTTGGCAAAGCATAGGAAGCTAGCAATCTCTAACTCCAAAATTTATGGAAACTGCATCATTCTGAAGCTGAAGTCCTCATTATCCTTATGCCTTCTGAGAAGTGAACCCTGTTATTAAATTATGTAGGAATGTCTTGTTGATTATGCCCTCGCCCAAAGGGTTCAGTGAAGGGTATAAATCGCCTTAAAGCATGAGTGGAGAATGGGACTCATATAAAATCAACTGTCACCTATCTGCAACCTATTAAAATTAATGAGTTCACGGAATATGTGAAACTTTTAATAATGGATATGGTTTAATGAATTAAGAGGAGCTGCATTGTAATAGATAGATCAGGGTTTATTCAACACTGTATAAGTAAGAGAAAAATATATCAAGTATCACTACATTTCAAGCTAATTTAAAGGTAAAATTGTGTATTATTTATATCTAAACTGAAGCACAGGACTGCAGATTGTACAGATCTCAGAGAAGACAGTTTTAAAAGAATCCCTTTGGGCAAATGAATTGGAGAAAGATGCCCAGCCTAGGGGTTGCATTCCTATAGGGAGCAGCTTGCTGAACAGAGTGCAGGCTGGATTTCAGGACCTAACTGTCCCTTTTCTCAGTACCTTTGGGCATTGCAAAATCACACACACATATATGGTGGCCTGTGTGGAGCAAATTAATGAGCAAATGAACAAATAAATAAAAGAAAAAATAGAGAATTCTTATTGTTTTATAGTTTCTAGAAAGAAGCAATGCTAGGGTAAGTTTTAGTCTGAATAAATGACCCAGAAAACTATAGCAATCACTTTTTCCTGACTCAGTGAGCATCAGAAAAATTTCTGGTTAATATTTGGTTTTTCGCTTCCTGGATCCTGGAGCCCTGCAAAGCAAGTATAAGTGTACTGATTATTATAGAGTGATTTCCATGGATATATATATGAATGATTCTTTCTCTTTCTTCTCTATGGATTTCAGGAGGGTATTATATTCCCCATGACTACCACATGGTCTTGTGTAGTGCACTATTAAATAAAATGTGTTGAATAAAATGTATTCAATGATGTGGAACATCATTAAATCAGGTATTTGAAGGTTTGGCTAATGCCAGTCCATACCCAATAGACTAAATACTTGTAAATGGAGGCTGAACACGGAATTATAGCATGTATAAAACTAGAGCTGCTCAGAAGTGTCTCTGACAAGTGATTGCTACTGTGAGAGACTACCTGAAAATGTCAGTTGATCAATTTTGCATAGCACCCAACAAAATTCATTTTATCTGGAAGGCTAAACTATCAAAAATTACAGAAAGAATTCTGGCAAAAAAAAGGGTAAGGCACCTGAGTGAACAAATGACATAAAAGCCATATACTAAAATTAAGGCTCATTACTCAAAATCATAAAATGTTAGTCTTCTAATCTCTCATCCCCAACAGTGGAACGACATAGTAAAAGCAAAAAATGTAACAGCCGAAAGTATAACAGTCTGAAAATGAGTAAGATATCGGAACTTTCTTTTTTGAAACCAGGCATAACTTGAAAGGCCTCAGGGTCATTTAATTTATAAGAAGCCTAGACTATCTCAATAGCCCTTAAGGGCACCCTGCCTTATCTGAGAACTCTACCATAATTCTAATCAAAATGATGATGCATGGAAGTATTACATCCTGTTCACTTTGTTAAAACAAACAAACAAAGAAAACCCCAGGCAATTTGTAATTTCTACAAAATCATTAAAACATAAAGTAACTAAATATTTCTCATTGTTAGAGTAATGTTTTCTTACTATCATAGGAATGTGTGTATTTCAGTCTCAGTTCCAAATATCATTGCACTATGACTTTGCTTCCCTGTAATACTCCAGTAAGGGAAGTAGTAAGCAGTAAAGTTGCCACATGGTAATAACCCTTTCAAAGGAGAGAACCCTATTGATATCTCCATTCCAGACTTTTCATAATAATGGAATCATCTACTATGAGGCCTTTTGTGATTAGCATCTTCCACTTAGCATAATGTTTTTAAAATTCATTCATGCTGTAACATGTTATCAGTATTCTCTGACTCTTGGTCCATTTTTTAGTTGTTTTTATTTTTATTTTATTAAGTACTGAGTTATAAGAGTGTTTTTTTTCTTGGTTTTTTTTGAATAATTTTATTTTTTTTAATGGGGTGACATCAATAAATCAGGATACATATATTCAAAGATAACAAGTCCAGGGTATCTTGTCGTTCAATGATGTTGCATACCCATCACCCAAAGTCAGATTGTCCTCCGTCACCCTCTATCTTGTTCTCTCTGTGCCCCTCCCCCTCCCCCTTTCCCTCTCCCATTCCCCCCTCCCCCCCGTAACCACCACACCCTTATCAATGTCTCTCAGTTTCACTTTTATGTCCCACCTACATATGGAATAATGCAGTTCCGGGTTTTTTCTGATTTACTTATTTCGCTTCGTATCATGTTATCAAGATCCCACCATTTTGCTGTAAATGTTCCGATGTCATCATTTCTTATGGCTGAGTAGTATTCCGTACTGTATATGTGCCACATCTTCTTTATCCAGTCATCTATTGATGGGCTTTTTGGTTGTTTTCATGTCCTGGCCACTGTGAACAATGCTGCAATAAACATAGGACTGCATGTGTCTTTACGTATCAATGTTTCTGAGTTTTGGGGGTATATACGCAGTAGAGGGATTGCTGGGTCATAAGGTAGTTCTATTTGCAGTTTTTTGAGGAACCACCATACTTTCTTCCATAATGGTTGTACTACTTTACATCCCCACCAACAGTATATGAGGGTTCCTTTTTCTCCACAGCCTCTCCAACATTTGCTATTACCTGCCTTGCTAATAATAGCTAATCGAACAGGTGTGAGGTGGTATCTCATTGCTGTTTTGATTTGCATTTCTCTAATAGCTAAAGAAGATGAGCATCTTTTCATATATCTGTTGGCCATTTGAATTTCTTCCTGGGAGAAGTGTCTGTTCATATCCTCTTCCCATTTTTTTATGGGATTGTTTGTTTGTTTGTTGTTGAGTTTTATGAGTTCTTTGTATATTTTGGATATTAGGCCCTTATCTGAGCTGTTGTTTGAAAATATCATTTCCCATTTAGTTGGCTTTCTGTTTATTTTGTTATCAGTTTCTCTTGCTGAGCAAAAACTTCTTAGTCTGATGTAGTCCCATTCATTAATTTTTGCCTTCACTTCTCTTGCCATTGGAGTCAAATTCATAAAATGCTCTTTAAAACCCAGGTCCATGAGTTGAGTACCTATGTCTTCTTCTATGTACTTAATTGTTTCAGGTCTTATGTTTAGATCTTTGATCCATTTTGAGTTAATTTTTGTACAGGGGGAGAGACTGTAGTCCAGTTTCATTCTTTTGCATGTGGCTTTCCAGTTTTCCCAGCATCATTTATTGAAGAGGCTTTCTTTTCTCCATTGTGTGTTGTTGGCCCCTTTATCAAAAATTATTTGACTATATATATGTGGTTTTATTTCTGGACTTTCTCTTCTGTTCCATTGGTCTGAGTGTCTATTTTTCTGCCAATACCATGCTGTTTTGATTGTCGTGGCCCTATAATATAGTTTGAAGTCAGGTATTGTAATGCCCCAGCTTCATTCTTTTTCTTTAGGATTGCTTTGGCTATTCGGGGTTTTTTATAGTTCCATATAAATCTGATGATTTTTTGCTCTATTTCTTTAAAAAATGTCATTGGAAGTTTGATGGGAATTGCATTAAATTTGTATATTGCTTTGGGTAATATAGCCATCTTGATTATATTTATTCTTCCTAGCCCAGAACAAGGTATATTCTTCCATCTCATTATATCTTTTTGAATTTCCCTTAACAATGGTTTATAGTTTTCATTATATAAGTCCTTTACATTCTTTGTTATGTTTATTCCTAAGTATTTTATTTTTTTTGTTGCAATCATGAAGGGGATTATTCTTTTGAGTTCCTTCTCAGTTGTTTCATTGTTGGCATATAGAAAGGCTATTGACTTCTGTATGTTAATTTTGTATCCTGCGACCTTACTGTATTGGCTTACTGTTTCTAGTAGTCTTTTTGTGGATTCTTTGGGGTTTTCGATGTATAGGATCATATCATCTGCAAAAAGTGATACCTTTACTTCTTCTTTTCCGATATGGATGCCTTTTATTTCTTTGTCTTGTCTGATTGCTGTGGCGAGAACCTCTAGTACCACATTAAATAAGAGTGGAGAGAGTGGACAACCCTGTCTTGTTCCTCATTTAAGGGGGAAAGCCTTCAGTTTAGTGCCATTTAATATGATGTTAGCTGATGGTTTATCATATATGGCCTTTATCATGTTGAGATATTTTCCTTCTATACCCATTTTGTTGAGAGTCTTAAACATAAAATTGTGTTGTATTTTATCGAAAGCCTTTTCTGCGTCTATTGATAAGATCATGTGGTTTTTGTTCTTTGTTTTGTTGATATGGTGTATTACGTTAACCATTTTACGTATGTTGAACCATCCTTGAGATTCTGGGATGAATCCCACTTGATCATGATGTATTATTTTTTAAATATGTTGTTGTATTCTATTTGCTAGTATTTTGTTTAGTATTTTAGCATCTGTATTCATTAGAGATATTGGTCTGTAGTTTTCTTTTTTTGTGCCATCCTTGCCTGGTTTTGGTATGAAGGTTATGTTGGCCTCATAAAATGTGTTTGGAAGTATTGCTTCTTCTTCAATTTTTTGGAAGACTTTGAGTAGAATAGGAACCAAGTCTTCTTTGAATGTTTGATAAAATTCGCTGGTATAGCCGTCAGGGCCTGGACTTTTATTTTTGGGGAGGTTTTTAATGGTTTTTTCTATTTCTTCTCTACTGATAGGTCTGTTTAGGCTTTCTGCTTCTTCTTGACTCAGTCTAGGAAGGTTGTATTGTTCTAGGAATTTATCCATTTCTTCTAGGTTGTTGAATTTAGTGGCATAAAGTTTTTCATAGTATTCTACAATAATTCTTTGTATACCTACAGTGTCCGTGGTGATTTCCCTTCTTTCATTTTGGATTTTGTTTATATGAGTTCTTTCTCTTTTTTCCTTGGTAAGTCTTGCCAAGGGTTTGTCAATTTTGTTGATCTTTTCAAAGAACCAGCTCCTTGTTCTATTAATTTTTTCTATAGTTTTTCTGTTCTCTAATTCATTTATTTCTGCTCTGATTTTTATTATCTCCTTTCTTTGGCTAGTTTTGGGTTGTCTTTGTTCTTCTTTTTCTAGTTCCTTAAGGTGGGAAGTTAAGTGGTTCACTTGGGCTCTCTCTTGTTTGTTCATATAGGCCTGAAGTGATATGAACTTCCCTCTTATCACTGCTTTTGCTGCATCCCATAGATTCTGATATGTCGTATTGTCATTTTCATTAGTCTGTATATATCTTTTGATCTCTGCACTTATTTCTTCTTTGACCCATTCATTTTTTAAAAGTATGTTGTTTAGTTTCCACATTTTTGTGGGATTTTTTTCCTCTTTTTTGCAGTTGAATTCTAGTTTCAAGGCTTTATGATCAGAAAATATGCTTGGTACAACTTCAATTTTTCTGAATTTGCTGATGTTGTTTTTGTGGCCCAACATATGGTCAATACTTGAGAATGATCCATGTACACTGGAGAAAAATGTATACTCAGTCACTTTGGGATGAAATGTCCTGTAGATGTCTATCATATCCAGGTGCTCTAGTGTTTTGTTTAAGGCCACTATGTCTTTGTTGATTCTCTGTTTGGATGACCGATCTAGAGCCGTCAGCGGTGTATTGAGGTCTCCAAGTATGATTGTATTTTTGTCAGTTTTTGTTTTAAGATCAATAAGTAGCTGTCTTAAATATTTTGGTGCTCCTTGGTTTGGTGCATATATATTAAGAATTGTTATGTCTTCTTGATTCAGTGTCCCCTTAGCCATTATGAAATGGCCATTTTTATCTCTGAGTACTTTTCCTGTCTTGTAGTCAGCATTATCCGATATGAGTATTGCTACACCTGCTTTTTTTTGGATGTTATTTGCTTGGAGTATTGTTTTCCAGCCTTTCACTGAATTTGTTTTTATCCTTGCTACTTAGATGAGTTTCCTGTAGGCAGCATACAGTTGGATTTTCTTTTTTAATCCATTCTGCTACTCTGTGCCTTTTTATTGGTGAGTTTAATCCGTTTACATTTAGTGTAATTATTGATACTTGTGAATTCCCTATTGCCATTTTATATCTTGCTTTCTGTTAGTTTTGTTTCTTGTTTGATCCTTCTCTTTCATTTTTCTATCTTTTGTTTTTATTTGGTTGTATTCCATACATCTTTCCTCTGTCGCTATCTTTTTTATCTCATGTGCTTCTGTGGTGGTTTTTTCAATGGTGGTTACCTTTGAGTAATGAAAAGGGTCCCTACCCTGTTCATTGTAGTGAACTATTTTGTGAGTACTTTTGCACTCCATCGTCCTTTGCTACTGTCAATCTCCATCTTCTCCCCCTCTCTCTTTGTGTTGTTGTCACAGTTTAAATTTGGTTTTATTGTGTTCTTCTTGGAGCTTTTACTTGTGGCTCTGTTTTTTTTTTTTGTTCTTTGTATCTGATTGGAGAACCCCCTTTAGTAATTCCTGGAGTGGGGGTTTTCTGATGATAAATTCCCTCATCTTTTCTGTATCTGTGAATGTTTTTATTTCTCCTTCATATTTGAAGGATAACTTTGATGGGTATAGTATTCGTGGCTGAAAGTTCCTCTCTTTCAGGACTTTAAATATTGGGGTCCACTCTCTTCTAGCTTGTAGAGTTTCTGCTGAGAAATCTGATGATAATCTAATGGGCCTTCCTTTATATGTTGTATTCTTCTTTTCCCTGGCTGCCTTGAGAATTTTTTCTTTGCTGTTGGTTTGTGTCAATTTCATTATGATATGCCTTGGAGTAGGTTTGTTGGGGTTAAGAAAACTAGGTGTTCTGTTTGCTTCTTGAATTTGGGGCTTTAGTTCTTTCCACAGGCTTGGGAAGTTCTCATCTATTATTTGTTTATGTTCTCCATTCCATTTTCTCTCTCTTCTCCCTCTGATATACCTATTATTCTTATGGTATTCTTTTTGATGGAGTCAGATAATTCTTGTAGGGCTATCTCATTTTTTTTTAATTTTTGAGTCTCTTTCTTCTTCTCTCTGTTGTGCCTCAAGTTGCTTGTCTTCTATTTCACTAATCCTCTCTTCTATCTCACCTGTTCTATGTGCTAAGCTTGTTACTTCGTTTTTCAGCTCGTGAATTGAGTTTTTCATCTCTGTTTGATTTGTTTTTATAGTTTCAATTTCTTTGGACATATATTCTTTGTGTTCTTTGAGTTGTTTTCTGAGCTCCCTAAATTGCCTTTCTGTGTTTTCTTGTATATCTTGGAGGATTTTTAGGATTTCTATCTTGAATTCTCTGTCATTTAGCTCCAAGGTTTCCAATATATTAAATTTTTTCTCCATAGATTTTTCCTCATCTAGCTGTGTTACCTCTCTTTCTTTTGTATCCATGATATTCGATTTTCTCTTCCTTAATGGCATCTGAGGGTGGTTTGTTGATAGTATTAATGAGATTTAATAAAGAATAAAAAGTTTAAAAAATTAAAAATCAAAAAGAGTTGTTTTTTTTAAAAAAAATTAATAATGAAATAAAGAAAAATAAAATAAAATAAAATTTTTTTTAAAAAGGAAATTATTCCCCCCCTCCTTTTTTCCTCTCCTCTCCCCTTTTTCTTGAGAAAATCTTGTGGTGAACTGTGAATTATAACAAACAATGCCTGTGATGGAGGGCCTGAATTGGGGAAAAGTAATAAAGGGGCAAAAAAAAAGGGGGGTATGGACCCACAAAAAGCAAATAAGGAAAAAATTTGAGTCAAGAATAAAATGATTTACTTTTAGGTGTTGGTTGTCTAAGAGTTATGATGAGAGGAATAAGAGGAAAACAGAAAAATGGGGGGACAAATTAAAAAAATACTATTGTATTTAGTGGAACAAGAACTAGATAAAATGGAGAGCCAGGGATGGGAGCACTGCTAGTGAGTTAAAAAGGTGAAGTAAAAACCCCCCAAAATGCCACAAACATAAGTTTGAGTCCCAGATAATTTAATTTGTTTGTTATTGAGGTTTGAATGGGAGGAGATGTAAAGGAGAAAGGAAGAAACTAATATAGAGGAAGAAAAGAAAGAGAGAGAGAGAAAAAAAGAGGGAACCACTAAAAGAAGAAAAAAAAAAGGAGAGAGAGAGAGAGAGAGAGTTAAGAGTTTTGGAGTGCAACCCTCATAGAGAGAAAGGAAGAGGAGAAAAAAGATAATGGGAGATGTAACACTTATGGGTAGTGTAGTTCAAGGAGAGGAGAGAGTAAGACCAGCAGAGAGTTAATCGGCCAAATTGGAGGAGGAAAAAAAGTATCAAGAATGAAGATAAGAGAAACAAACGAACAAATATAATAAAATGGAATAGGTTATAAAGTCAGCAGATTATTCTTGATTTTGAGAGGTTATCTTCTTGCTTTTTCTTTTCTCTCCCTCTTCCTGGTCGGTGACTCTGTACCCCGGGTTCTGCCCCTTTGGCACGCTCAGGTAGAGGTTTGCAGTTGATAAGTCTCTATGGCAATGTCATGTATTGTGCTTTAGTCTCGTTGGGAGTCGAGGCTCATTAGCATTTATAGGCTCTGACAGTGAAAGAGTCCGTGTTCCTGGAGCCTTTCTCCTAGTCTTTCCTTCCTCAATTAGTAGCCTGATAATCCAGCTATGGGGTTGCTGCTGCCTCTGCCTAGATAGTAAGAGGTTCAAAGATCTGGCAACTCCCCACTCTATTCCCACTGAGCACAGGGCTCTGGGTAAGGCTCAGTCAGTCAGAGCTGCTAGCATAATCAGGCGGGCTTTCTGCCCACTCAAAGACCTCTGGCTCTGCCACTCTGTCCGATAACACAGGCGGGCACCCCCTTCCGGGGTGCTTGGAGGAAACTTTCATTCACTATCTGTGCGCGCAGACCAGGATATCCGGCCAGCAGTCTCACGCTCTGAGTGAAACCCCCAACCACATGGAAAAGTTGCAGCGTTGGAATTCGCTCTCGCTCCGTCCCTGTGCGTGGCTTTTGCAAGGCGCTAGGGCGGCCCGAGATTCCGCTTTGGCCCACACAAAGGCCCCTGACTCTGCCCCTCTGTGCGATAACACGGGCGTGCACTGCCGAGGCACTCGGAGGAATCGCTCACTTCCTATCTGCGTGCTCACACCAGGATATGAGGCCGGCCACGTTTCCCTCTGAGTGAAACCCTCACCAGCACGGAAAATTTCCACCGTTGGAATTAGTTCTTGCTCCCTCCCGTGCACGGCTTTCCCAGGGCGCTGGGGCTGCCCAGAGATTCTGCTTTGGGCCCACAGAAAGGCCTCTGACCCTGCCTCTCTGTGGGGTAACACGGACACCCACTTCCAGGGCTTAGGAAGAAATCTCTCGCCCACTAACTGCGCACCAACCAGGAGAACGGGTAAAATGGCTGCCCCCTTGTCTTTCTTTGTTTGGGTTTGGCACGAGTGTTAGCTTGTATTGCCCGGCTTGCCACAGGATCAGTTTTTCCTCGGCTAGGATCTCCGTGCCACAGCCTGGTTCGGCCCTTTGTGCCGCAGCCTGGATGTATTCACCCCCTTTGCCTGCCTCAGTTTCTATATTCACAGTTACCAGAGAAAGCCGCCCTGTTTAGGTTAGTGTGGAAGGCGGAGCATTTCTTACTCCCTATTTCCTTCGGGTTTTGGTTATATATTTAGCCAATTTTTCACTCAACCATACCTTCGGGTGTATTGCGAAGCATCTGGAGGCTCCAAGTATAGGTTTTTCTGTTTCTGGTTGAAGATCTTGTTGAGTTTTGGGGGAGATTTATCGGTATCGCTTCCTACTCCGCCATTACTCTGATGTCATCTCTAAGAGTGTTTTTAAATATATATTCTGCATCAATTTCCTTATCAAATATATGATCTGAAAATAGTTTCTCATTACATTGGCTGTCTTTTCATTTTATTGATAGTGTCTTTCGAAGCACAAAAGTTTTAAATTGTTTCATATTGTAAAAAGGTTTGTTTTTCAAATTATCTAAATTTTTCTTTTGTTGGCCATGTTTTCAGTATAGCTAAGAATTCTTTGTTAAAACTTAACAAAATTGTTTTCTATCCAAGGACATAGGATATTTATTCATTTAGATATTCTTTAATTTTTCAGTGTGGGGCAGAAAAGATATATTTTGCTCACTTTGTTAAAGATGGAGCTGCCCATGTGGATGGCTGTTGCCTGGGTGATAATATTAATTGCCTCTTGCTTGGAAAGGGGCATGGTTATGCTAATGTTGTTGGGGGAGGGCTTTCAGGCCAAACGTTTTAAAAGGTGGAGCTAGGAGGCCATTTGGGGAAGAAAGATCATGTTCTTGTAGAGAGGAAGAGCCTATGGTGTAGCAGGGCAGGGAAGCCACGTGGAAGAGGCAGCCAAAATGGTGGAATGGGGAAAAGAGAAGCCAGTTCATGGAGGAGAAGGAGATGAGGAACAGAGGTGAATAAGAATGGTGAGGAGGAAGCCTTTGATTCTCGGAAAACTCGGATGAGTTAGTAGCTTTGTGAGCGCTGAATGAGTGGATTTTGGAGCCCAGTGTGTTTATTTTTACTCGCTTGCCAAGTGCGAGTCTAGAATAAAGGAAAATGGACCACCTTACCATCTGTCCAAATCAAATGCAAACCTGCATTGGCCAGGCGGATTTGATGGTGGCCGTGAATACTGGCTCTACATTCAGCAATTTATTTTTATTTTCAATCTAATATTTACAAAGTTTTGTTTATTTAGTATAAATAATTATATATCTTATGATGTTACTATTAATTGAATTTTCCTCATTCTATTTTCAGATTGTTGCAGATGAAGAAAATTTCTTTGGGAAGAGATTAGGAGCTATCTGCTTTTTGACCTACTTTCTCTCCCAGGAAAAATCTCTGAGCTAGTGCTCTGGATCTGGGAGTGGGGACAATGGCATAGTTATCTCTGATTGCCACCCTTGCTGAGTGTTAGGTGGTGGAGGGGAAGTAGCCTGAGTTTGTCAAAGTCTGCCTGATCTGTCATAGAGCTACCACCTCAAGGGCCTAACCAAGGGTGAGAGGGACCCAGTATTCTCAGTGGCACTGAATCTAGAGTAGAGCCTTCA
Organism: Saccopteryx bilineata; assembly: GCF_036850765.1. Lineage (NCBI taxonomy): Eukaryota > Metazoa > Chordata > Mammalia > Chiroptera > Emballonuridae > Saccopteryx > Saccopteryx bilineata. The sequence goes on from NC_089490.1 coordinate 120,260,573, forward strand.
TTCCATGAGCAAGGGCTGGACAAAAGAAGGTAGGTCTCCACCTAATGACACTACTCACCTAGATCTTAGCTTCAGGGAGGTAGCTGGGGGCAGAATGAGAAATGCTGACATCTTCTTCCTTCCTGAAAGAAAGCCCTTCAGGCCCTGGTCAATTGGCACAGTGGTAGAGTGTTGGCCCAGCTTGTGGATGTCCCAGTCTCAATTCCCGGTCAGGGCACACAAGAGGAGCAACCATCTGCTTCTCCACCCTTCCCCTCCCCCCCCTCTTCTCCTCCTGCAGCCATGTCTTAATTGGCTCTAGCAAATTGGCCTCCACCTCAGGTGGTAAAAAATGGCTCATTTGCTGAACAACAGAGCAATGGCCCCAGATGGACAGAGCATTGCCCCCTAGTGAGCTTGCTGGGTGGATCTTGTCAAGTCGTGTGCAGGATTCTGTCTCTCTGCCTCCCCTTCTCTCACTGAAATAAAAGGAAAAAAGGAAAAAGAAAGCCTTCAAACTTGAGTCTGTAGGGAGCAGTGCCCTGTGCACTTGACTATTCCTGTCTGTGGTGGAGTCTTTGCCTTGCTGAGCTGGGAGAACTGAGTGAGAGAATGGTCTTGGCTCAAATACTACAGATTCTTGCTTTTTTTAAAACAGGATTTTATACATTTTCCTTGAATAAATGTTTATACATTTGCTATACTCTTTTAGGGCCATTTCCAGAGGCTTTAAGTGGTTGAGTTTTTATATAATTTTCCATGGGGTGGGGTTCTGCAAAGCTCTCTGTGCTATAATGCCAGAGTTTCCTCCTTTTTAAAATGGAAATAACAGTTCCTATCTTAGGGGGTTATTATGATAATTAAATTAATTAATGCATGTAATGTGCTTGGAACAGTGCCTGCTGAAGAGTAATCTGTCACGGAGTAGTATTACCTATTACTAATTGTTGTTATCTTTGTGTAACTGATTATCATTATGATTTCCATTAATAGTGTAGTGGTAGGTTAAAAACACAGGCCCTGAAGCCAGCATACCAGCAACATTCCTTTTCATTTAATGCGTGTTTTCTTTAAATAAAATAAACACATAAGAATGTACCTGCCATCCAGAAATGCTAACATCCTGACATATATATATCTAGATGATTCTTCTCACACACCTTTTCTCCTTTGACTCTGGTAAATATTATCATGAGTTGTACATATATTTGTTCACAAAACTCTTTAAATGGAATTTATATTTTTAATTGATTTTTTTAAGATTTAGTTCAGGAGCTATAAACATTTGACCATTAGTCCTTAATGTATCTATGTATAATAAAAGAAAATATTTTGGAGTGTTTACTATGTTCCAGGCACAATTCTTAGTTTATTCAGTCATTTATTTCTTATAATACCTATAATGTGGATTCTTCTAAAAGCCTATATTTTTAACCTCCATGCTATATCCCATTTATAAGATTACACACCTGTTTTTGTATTATATATGCAGAAAGATTTTCCCCTATATGTGCGTAGAGGCTACCTCTAGGTGGTGGGATGTTCATAATTTTTACTTTTCATTTCCATTTTTTGAACTGTCAACTTTTTTCTTTTATAACAATAAGCATGTATCATAGAGCAAAATAAAAATTCTAGTACAATTCTGCAAACAAGAGCAAAGCTGAATTAAATTCTTTATGGTAGATGATGCCTAATGACAAGGGTAATTAACATAAACTTTCATATTATACTATTTTCAATCTTGCTCTGACATCAGAGAGTGTTTTTTTTAGAAATTAAAAATTAATAAAAATAGATTCTATTAATGTCATTAATTATATTTTGCACAAAATGAATTCTATGCAATGTACTTTTCTTTCATTTTATCAAGCCTGATTAAAGCCTTGACCCTAAGTGTATAAGCACCTTGCATTTGATACCTAAAATTTTGTTTGTTTGTTTGTTTGTTTGTTTTGTATTTCTCTGAAGTTGGAAACAGGGAGGCAGTCAGACAGACTCTAGCATGCGCCTGACCGGGATCCACCCAGCATGCCCACCAGGGGACGATGCTCTGCCCATCTGGTGCATTGCTCTGCTGCAACCAGAGCCATTCTAGTGCCTGAGGCAGAGGCCATGGAGCCATCCTCAGCGCCCGGGCCAACTTTGCTCCAATGAAGCATTGGCTGCAGGAAGGGAAGAGAGAGACAGAGAAGAAGGAGAGGGGGAGGGGTGTAGAAGCAGATGGGCACCTCTCCTGTGTGCCCTGGCTGGGAATCAAACCTGGGACTCCTGCACTCTAGGCTGACACACTACCACTGAGTCAACCGGCCAGGGCTGATTCCTAAAATTTAAACTTAATTTCTAGAATGAAGTATTCAATGTCCTCAGGGGCTTCCTGGCCCTCAGTGTGACATCAAACACCATACTCCTAAGTAGCTAAAGAAAGTGAGCTATCTGGTACAAATGCTGCTCAACCTATGATGGGATTGATAAACTTATAATAAATTGAAAAGATTGTAAGTTAAAAATGCATTTAATACACATAACCTATAAAACATCATCACGCCTACTTTAAATATGCTCAGAACACAATATCCAAAAGATATTAATAACACAGTGCACTATAGAGTACTGGTTCTTTAATCCTATGGTTGTGGGCTGAACTGGGAGCTGTAGCTCCCTGCCCCCACTCAGCATTGTGAGATAGTATCGTGCCACATATTTGTAGCCCTGGAAAAGATTAACATTCAAAATTCAAAGCACAATTCCTACTGAATGACTATCACTTTTGCACCATCATAAAGTTGAAGAATCATAAATCAAATCACTGTAAGTTGGGGACCATCTGTACTTGATTTTATCGCTTTCAAGTAAAACCAAAAGGCTGAGTGTTATTAGACAAGAAAATACATAGTGTACATTCTATTTATATCTTTAAATTCCAGTTTAATTTCTTAAGTCAAATAAACACTCCCTAACCAGTCTCCTGTAAGCAGAATAATAGTATTTGCATCAATTTTGTTTGTACTGAGTGAACTGCATGAAAGCATGAAGTTGCTTTGCTTGACAATATTACAATTTTATGTTGTTTATTTTCACTTAAAAAGCTTATTTTAGCTGCTTACAGGAACAGAGAGGAAGTGAAGCTGAGAGCCAAGAAGGATTCTCACTCCAAGGTAAAGAGTAGAAAATATCGCTCACAGACACTTGCCTGGGAACCTGGGAATGAGGTGTATGGAAAGGGCTGGCTTGCCTTCCAAAAGGAAAGAGGAGAGATGGAGACAGACAGTGAGGGGCAGAGGAATGCATGGGATGACATGAGAAGCTGAATCATCCAGTGCTAAAGGTGGCCATAGCTGAGGGAGAGGTTGATCCTTCCACACAAGACTAAAGTGGTTCTGGGTCACCCATCTCTAGACATCTCTCCAGCTCCAATGAGCACAAGAAGACACAGCTGAAAACAGGAGTGAGGAGAAGAAACAGTAACTCAGATCTCCATGGAGATCTGAGATACATCTCCTCCTACTAAAGCTGAGAAAACACTTGCCCCCAGAGAGAGTAACTGGCTAATCAGGCCTTCAGAGTCTCAGGTTGCACCCATCCATTCCAGGATACAGTTTTAAATAAGCCCCCTGCTGAGATCAGTAAACAAGACTACCATGTGTTAAGAAAACTGAGAAAAAACAAACACATCAAGACTTCAATGTGGCTCTACTAGAAAAGCCTACAGTGGATTACAAATAACAGCTGATGCCAACCCAAGAATACCTAGAAATAACACAACTGAAAACTGAAGACAGACAACACCAAGCCTAGACTCAACCAGAACTACAAACAATACACCCAAACACACAGACATAGTGAGAAGACAGAGAAATGCAATCCAAATAAAACCACAAGAGAAACCTCCAGGAAATAAACTGAGTGATATAGAAATAACCAAACTTTCAGAAGCAGAGTTTAAAATTATTATTGGGATGCTTAGGGATCTTAGAACAACAATGGATAGTCATTATGAACACCTAAATGAAGAAATAGCAAGTATAAAAAGGGACATTGAAATATTTTTAAAAAATCAGTTGGAGATGATATATACAATATCAGAACTGAAGACCACAATGGAAGGAATTAAAAACAAGATAGATGAAGCTGAAAATGGAATTAGCAAGTTAGAGGACAAGTAAAACAAAGGCATGGAAATAGAACAGAAAAAAGAAAAGAAACTCAGAGAGTCTGAGGAAACTGTAAGAGAGCTCTGTGACAATCTAAAGAGAAACAACATCCGCATCATAGGGGTTTCTGAAGAAGAAGAGAAAGAACAAGGGATAGAGTCTTTGCTCAATCATATCATAGCTGAAAATTTCCCTAAATTAATGCAGAAAACTCTCACAGGTGAAGAAGCACAGAGAACTCCATTAATAGGAAATCCAATAAAATCAACACCAAGACACATCATAATTAAAATACCAAAGCTAAGTGATAAAGAGAACATATTAAAAGCTGCTAGGAAAAAAAAAAGGCTATCACCTACAAAGGAGCCCCCATAATAATGGCATCCAACTTCTCAACAAAAACACTTGAGGCCAGAAGGGAATGGCAACAAATATTCAAACTAATGCAGAACAAGAACCTACAACCAAGACTACTTTATCCAGCAAGGCTATCATTTAAAATTGAAGAAGAAATAAAAAGCTTCCAAGACAAAAATAAAAAACTCAAGGAATTCACTACAACCAACCAATGCTGCAGGAAATGTAAAGGGGCCTATTGTAAACAGGCCAAAGAGAAAAAAGAATATAACAAAAGAGGAATACAGCTTTAAAGAATAAAATAGCAATAAACAGCTACATATGACTAATAACCTTAAATGTAAATGTATTAAATAATCCAATCAAAAGACATAGGGTAGCTGCATGGATAAGAAAATAGGACCCATAGATATGCTGTCTACCAGAGACACATCTTAAAACAAAAGATGCACATAGACTGAAGGTAAAAGGATTGAAAACAACATTTCATGCAAATGGAAATGAAAAAAAATCTGGGGTAGCAATGCTTATATCAGAAAAAATGGACTTTAAAACAAAGGCAATAGTAAGAGATAAAGAAGGATACTACATAATAATAAAGGGAGCAATCCAACAGGAAGATATAACTACTACAAATATCTACACACCTAATATAAGAGCATCTAAATATTATATACAAGGCAGACTTAGATAGATATGAAGGAGACAAGATCAACAGGAATATGATAATAGTAAGAGATTTCAATACCCACTAACATCACTACATAGATCCTCAAAAAAGAAAATTAACAAAGAAACAGCAGACTTAAAAGACACATTAGATCAGGGGTCCCAAAACTACAGTCCGCAGGCCACATGTGGTTCCTTGAGGCCATTTATTCGGCCTCTGCTGCACTTCCAGAAGGGGCACCTCTTTCATTAATGGTCAGTGAAAGGAGCACAGGATGCGGATACAAAGTGCGGCATCACTCACGTACACTACTACTTCCGGTGACGCGACACGCACATGTCACGGCTCTGGAAGCACGTCATATCACTAGTTATGGCTAGCAGTGACAAATATGGAACTGGACATTGACCATGTTCATTAGCCAGAAGCAGGCCCATAGTTGCCATTGAAATACTGGTCATTTTGCTGATTTAAATTTATTTGTTTTTTCTTTTAAATATTGTATTTATTTCCATTTTGAGATTTTTTACTTTAAAATAAGATATGTGGGAGTGACGTCATGAAAATGGCGCCGTGAGCAGCGCGTCCGACAGATCTCCCCAAAATCTCAACAAATTTGTCAACTAGAAACAGAAAAATTTATCCTAGGAGCATCCCGGAGTTCCACACACACACTGAAAGCAAAAGGACTGTTGCTGAGGAGGGAATACGCCTGTGGTGAGTCAACCCACACGTGCAGCTGCCCGTGCCGCGTCCCAGGGAGTGCCAGCAACCACCAGCGTGCTCTGAGAAGCCGCGCGCCCCCCCCCCCCCCGCCGCGTCCTGGGGAGTGCCCACAACCACCGGCGTGCTCTGAGAAGCCACGCACTCCCCCCCAACCGCATTCTGAGAAGCCGCGCGCGCCCCGAGCCGCCGCGTCCCGGGGAGTGCCGACAACCACCGGTGTGCTCTGAGAAGCCGCGGGTGCACCCCCCCCCGGCCGTGTCCCGGGGAGTGCCGGCAACCACCAGCGTGCTCTGAGAAGCCACGCGCGTGCCCCGAACCCCCACGTCCGTGCCAGCAACCACCGGCGCGCCCTGAGCCACCGCGTCGCGGGGAGTGCCGGCAACCACCGGGGTGCTCTGAGAAGCCGCGCGCGCCCCCCGAGCCGCGTCCCGGAAAGTGCCGGCAACCACCGGCGTGCTCGGAGAAGCCGCGCGCGCCCTGTGCCACAGTCCGGGGGGGGTGCCAAACCTGTCTTTCCTAGTCAGGAGATTCTCTCCGTGGACAGGGCACCTCACCCAGCCATTCGAGCTAACAATCAAGCGTTGGGCGAGGGGCGCACAGGCAGCCTGAAATACTCTCTGGAGCACAGCTGCGGATCCAATCACTGAAATTAGCTTAACCCATGAAATCTACGCACCCACGGGGCTCTAATTGATAAAATCTCTCCCAGTTCAGTGATCCAAGACAAGAGGCATAATATTTTTCAGTGCCTTTCGCTAAAGGGGCGGGGGCAATATCTGATTGACAGAGCCTCCATATTCAGGGATATACCTAACAAGAGGGACTTGGCAGATATTAAGATCTATATAGAAGGCAGCGAATAGTGCATCTTCTTTCCAGCCAAAACAGGCTACAAAGTGTGGAAAGCCTGGGTTGAGTGGTCCAACTGAATGGTAGGTGCTGAACAGTCACCTTGACAACAATTGACTCCCAGCCCCACCTGATTATGCTGGAAGCTCTGACTGCCAGAGCCTTACCCAGAGCCTTGTGCTGAGTGAGGATAGAGTGGGGATTTCCCAGCTCTTTGAGCCTCTTACTCCCCAGACAGAAGCAGTGGCAGCCTCATAGCTGGATGACCAGGCTGCTAATTCAGAAAGGGAAGACTAGGGGAGAAACTCCAGGAAAGCAAACTCTCTCTCATTGTTGGACTCTACAAACGCCAACAAGCCTTGACTACCAGCGAGACTAAAGCCAATTATATGACATTGCCATAGAATCCCATCAACTGCAAATCCCTACCTAAGCGTGACACAGGGGCAGAACCTGGGGTACAGAGTCACCGACCAGGAAGAGGGAGAGAAAAAAAAAAGGAAGAAGTTAACCTCTCAATATCAAGAAAAATCCACAGACTTTATAACTTGTTCCACTAATTCTTTGTTGTTGTTGTTTCTCTCTTCTTTCTTATTGCCTTTATTTGTATTTACTCCATCTCGGTCCTTTTATTCTCTGCCCATCTTATGCTACCCTTTTCTTGAACTACACTACCCATGAGTGTTACATTTTATTTCTTTTCTTCATCCTTACTCTCCCTTAGGGTTACACTCCAAAACCCTTAACTCTCACTCTCTCCCCTTTTGATTTCTTTTTGTTTTTTTTTTTGTTTTTTTCCCCTTTCCTTTTTTTCTTCCTTCGTTTCTCTCTTTTTCTTATTTTTTCCTTTCTATTCATTCCTTTTTTCTCCTTTTACTTTTCCTCTCATTTAATCCTCAATCACGAACAAATTATTTAATTTGGGACTCAAGTTTTTTTTGTTGTTTTTGTTGTTTGTTCTTTTTTTCTTTCTTTTATTTTCTGCTTTTGTTTTTGGTTTTCCATTGTTTGTTTGTTTTTGTGGCATTTTGGGTACCTTTTACATTGCTTTTTAACTCACTAGCATTCCTCCCAACCCAAAGTCTCCATTGTATTTAGTCTTCACTCCACTTAATACAACAGATTTTACTTATTATTTTTATTTTTTTCTTCTTTAAATATTATTTTTTCTCTCCTTTTTTCAGTTTCCCTCTTATCCCTCTCACTATATCTCTTAGTCGTCGACCATCACTTACAAGCAAATCATTTTATGCTTGTCTAAGATATCCTTTTTTTTTTTTTTTTTTGCATTTAGTAGGTCCCTACTCCCTTTTTTGCCCCTTGAAAACTTCACCCCAAATCAGGCCCTCTGTTATAGGCAGTTTTTGTTCCATTTAGCATAATATAATTCACAGGTCATCACAATATGTACCTAAAGAGGTGAGAGGAGGGGAGGAGAAGAAAGAAAAAAGGGGAAAATAATAAATCATTACTTTTTTTGAGTGTGGAGTGTTTTTCTTTTTTTTCCCCCCCTTTTTATTCTTTATTAATTCTAATTAAAAATATCAACAAGACCACCTTCAGATGCCAATAAGAAAAAGGAAATCAAATATTATGTATACAAAAGATAGAGAGGTAACACAAATAGATGTGGAAAGATCTATGGAGAAAAGATTTAACATACTGGAAGCCTTGGAGCCAAATGACAGAGAATTTAAAATAGAAATCTTAAAAATACTCAGAGATATACAAGAAAACACAGAAAGGCAATTTAGGGAAATCAGAAAACAACTCAATGATCACAAAGAATATATTACCAAGGAAACTATAAAAACAAATCAAACAGAAATGAAAAACTCAATTCACGAACTGAAAAACGAGATAACAAGCTTAGCTAATAGAACAGCCCAGATAGAAGATAGGATTAGTGAAATAGAAGACAAGCAACTTGAGGCAAAACAGAGAGAAGAAGAAAGAGACTCAAAAATAATAAAAAACGAGAAAGCCCTACAGGAATTGTCTGACTCCATCAGAAAGAATAACATAAGAATAATAGGTATATCAGAGGGAGAAGAGAAAGAAAATGGAATGGAGAATATACTCAAACAAATAATAGATGAGAACTTCCCAAGCCTGTGGAAAGAACTAAAGCCTCAAGTTCAAGAAGCAAACAGAACAGAGTTTTCTTAACCCCAACAAACCCACTCCAAGGCACATCATAATGAAGATGACACAAACCAATGACAAAGAAAAAATTCTCAAGGCAGCCAGGGAAAAGAAGAATACAACATATAAAGGAAGACCTATTAGATTATCATCAGACTTCTCAGCAGAAACTCTACAAGCTAGAAGAGAGTGGACCCCAATATTCAAAGCCCTGAAAGAGAGAAACTTTCAGCCAAGAATACTATACCCATCAAAGCTATCCTTCAAGTACGAAGGAGATATAAAAATATTCACAAATACAGAAAAGATGAGAGAATTTATCATCAGAAAGCCCCCACTCCAGGAAATACTAAAGGGGGTTTTCCAATCAGATTCAAAGAACAAAAGAAAACAAAACCACAAGTAACAGCTCCACCAAGAAAACAATAAAACCAAACTTAAACTGTGACAACAAAAGAAAAAAAGGGGGAGAAAAAATGAAGATTAACAGTAGCAAAGGACGATGAAGCACAGAAATACTCATAAGAAAGGGTACTACAATGAATATGGTAGGTACCCTTTTCATTACTTAATGGTAACCACCCTTGAAAAAACCACCACAAAAACACTTGACTTAAAAAAGGTAGCAACAGAAGAAAGAAGTATGGAATACAAACAAACAAAAACAAATGATAGAAAAACAAAAGAGAAGAATCAAACAAGATACAAAACTAACAGAAAGCAATTTATAAAATGGCAATAGGGAACCCACAAATGTCAATAATTACACTAAATGTAAATGGATTAAACTTACCAATAAAAAGACACAGAGTAGCAGAATGGATTAAAAAAGAAAATTCAACTGTATGCTGCCTACAAGAAACTCATCTAAGCAACAAGGATAAAAACAAATTCAAAGTGAAAGGCTGGAAAACAATACTCCAAGCAAACAACACCCAAAAAAAAGCAGGTGTAGCAATACTCATAACTGATAATGCTGACTATAAGACAAAAAAAGTACTCAGAGACAAAAATGGTCATTTCATAATGATTAAGGGGACACTGAATCAAGAAGACATAACAATCCTTAATATATATGCACCAAACCAAGGAGCACCAAAATATATAAGACAGCTACTTATTGACCTTAAAACAAAAACTAACAAAAATACAATCATACTTGGAGACCTCAATACACCGCTGACGGCTCTAGATCGGTCATCCAAACAGAGAATCAATAAAGATATAGTGGCCTTAAACGAAATACTACAACACCTGGATATGATAGACTTCTACAGGACACTTCATCCCAAAGCAACAGAGTATACATTTTTCTCTAGTGTACATGGAACATTCTCAAGAATTGACCATATGTTGGGCCACAAAGACAATATCAGCAAATTTAAAAAAATTGAAATTTTACCAAGCATTTTTTCTGATCATAAAGCCTTGAAACTAGAATTCAACTGTAAAAAAGAGGAGGAAAAACCCACAAAATTATGGAAACTAAACAACATACTTCTAAAAAATGAATGGGTCAAAGAAGAAATAAGCGCAGAGATCAAAAGATATATACAGACAAATAAAAATGAAAATACGACATATCAGAATCTCTGGGATGCAGCAAAAGCAGTAATAAGAGGAAAGTTCATATCACTTCAGGCCTATATGAACAAACAAGAGAGAGCCGAAGTAAACCACTTAACTTCACACCTTAAGGAGCTAGAAAAAGAAGAACAAAGACAACCCAAAACCAGTTGAAGAAAGGAGATAATAAAAATCAGAGCAGAAATAAATGAAATAGAGAACAGAAAAACTATAGAAAAAATCAATAAAACAAGGAGCTGGTTCTTTGAAAAGATCAACAAAATCGACAAACCCTTGGCAAGACTCACCAAGGAAAAAAGACACAGGACTCAAATAAATAAAATCCAAAATGAAAGAGGAGAAATCACCACAGACATCATAGATATACAAAGAATTATTGTAGAATACTATGAAAAACTATATGCCACCAAATACAACAATCTAGAAGAAATGGATAAATTCCTAGAACAATACAACCTTCCTAAACTGAGTCATGAAGAAGCAGAAAACCTAAACAGACCAATCAGCAGGGAGGAAATAGAAAAAACTATTAAAAACCTCCCCAAAAATAAAAGTCCAGGCCCAGACGGTTATACTAGTGAATTCTATCAAACAATCAAAGAAGACTTGGTTCCTATTCTACTCAAAGTCTTCCAAAAAATTGAAGAAGAAGCAATATTTCCAAACACATTTTATGAGGCCAACATAACCCTCATACCAAAACCAGGCAAGGATGGCACAAAGAAAGAAAACTACAGACCAATATCTCTAATGAATACAGATGCTAAAATACTAAACAAAATACTGGCAAATCGAATACAACAATATATTAAAAAAATAATACATCATGATCAAGTGGGATTCATCCCAGAATCTCAAGGATGGTTCAACATACATAAAACGGTTAACGTAATACACCATATCAACAAAACAAAGAACAAAAACCACATGATCTTATCAATAGACGCAGAAAAGGCTTTCGATAAAATACAACACAATTTTATGTTTAAGACTCTCAACAAAATGGGTATAGAAGGAAAATATCTCAACATGATAAAGGCCATATATGATAAACCATCAGCCAACATCATATTAAATGGCGTAAAACTGAGGACTTTCCACCTTAAATCAGGACAAGACAGGGTTGTCCACTCTCTCCACTCTTATTTAACGTGGTGCTAGAAGTTCTGGCCAGAGCAATCAGACAAGACAAAGAAATAAAAGGCATCCATATCGGAAAAGAAGAAGTAAAGGTATCACTTTTTGCTGATGATATGATCCTATACATCGAAAACCCAAAGGACTCCACAAAAAAATTACTAGAAACAATAAACCAATACAGTAAGGTCGCAGGATACAAAATCAACATACAAAAGTCCATAGCCTTTCTATATGCCAACAATGAAATATTAGAAAACGAACTCAAAAAAATAATCCCCTTCACGATTGCAACAAAAAAAATAAAATACCTAGGAATAAACATAACAAAGAATGTAAAGGACCTATATAACGAAAACTACAAGACATTGCTAAGAGAAATAGAAAAACACAATGAGATGGAAAAATATTCCTTGTTCTTGGATAGGAAGAATAAATATAATTAAAATGGCCATATTACCCAAAGTAATATATAAATTTAATGCAATTCCCATCAAAATTCCTATGACATTTTTTAAAGAAATGGAACAAAAAATCATAAGATTTATATGGAACTATAAAAAACCCCGAATAGCTAAAGCAATCCTAAGGAAAAAGAATGAAGCTGGGGGTGTTACAATACCTGACTTTATACTATATTATAGGGCCACAATAATCAAAACTGTATGGTATTGGCAGAAAAATAGACACTCAGACCAATGGAACAGAATAGAAAGCCCAGAAATAAAACCACATATATATGGTCAAATAATCTTTGATAAGGGGGCCAACAACGCAAAATGGAGAAAAGAAAGCCTCTTCAACAAATGGTGTTGGGAAAACTGGAAAGCCACATGCAAAAGAATGAAACTCGACTACAGCCTGTCCCCATGTACTAAAATTAATTCAAAATGGATCAAAGACCTAAATATAAGATCTGAAACAATAAAGTACATAGAAGAAGACATAGGTACTAAACTCATGGACCTGGGTTTTAAAGAATATTTTATGAACTTGACTCCAATGGCAAGAGAAGTGAAGGCAAAGATAAATGAATGGGACTACATCAGAATAAAAAGGTTTTGCTCAGCAAGAGAAACCGATACCAAAATAAACAGACAGCCAACTAAATGGGAACTGATATTTTCAAACAATAGCTCAGATAAGGGCCTAATATCCAAAATTTACAAAGAACTCATAAAACTCAACAACAAGCAAACAAACAATCCAATAAAAAAATGGGAAGAGGACATGAACAGACACTTCTCCCAGGAAGAAATACAAATGGCCAACAGATATATGAAGAGATGCTCAGCTTCATTAGTTATTAGAGAAATGCAAATCAAAACTACAATGAGATACCACCTCACCCCTGTTAGATTAGCTATTATCAACAAGACGGGTAATAGCAAGTGTTGGAGAGGCAGCGGAGAAAAAGGAACCCTCATACACTGTTGGTGGGAATGTAAAGTAGTACAACCATTATGGAGGAAAGTATGGTGGTTCCTCAAAAAACTGCAAATAGAACTACCTTATGACCCAGCAATCCCTCTACTGGGTATATACCCCAAAACCTCAGAATCATTGATACGTAAAGACACATGTAGCCCTATGTTCATTGCAGCACTGTTCACAGTGGCCAAGACATGGAAACAACCGAAAAGCCCTTCAATAGAAGACTGGATAAAGAAGATGTGGCACATATACACTATGGAATACTACTCAGCCATAAGAAATGATGACATCAGATCATTTACAGCAAAATGGTGGGATCTTGATAACATCATACGGAGTGAAATAAGTAAATCAGAAAAAAACAAGAACTACATGATTCCATACATTGGTGGAATATAAAAACGAGACTAAGAGACATGGACAAGAGAGTGGTGGTTACCAGGGGTGGGGGGAGGGAGGATGCAGGAGGGAGGGAGGGAGAGAGTTAGGGGGAGGGGGAGGGGAACAGAGAAATCTAGACAGAGGGTGACGGAGGACAATCTGACTCTGGGTGAGGGGTATGCAACATAATTTAATGACAAGATAACCTAGACATGTTTTCTTTGAATATATGTACCCTGAAATATTAATGTCATCCCATTAACATTAATAAAAATTTATTAAAAAAATAAAATAAAATAAAATAAGATATGTGCAGTGTGCATAAGGATTTGTTCTTTTTTTTTTTTTTAATAGTCTGGCCCTCCAACGGTCTGAGGGAAAGTGAACTGGACCCCTGAGTAAAAAGTTTGGAAACCTCTTCAGTAGATCAACTGAATTTAATAGATATCCTCAAAAACTTTCACCCTGAAGTGAAGAATATATATTCTTTTCAAGTGCTCATGGTACATTCTCTAGGATAGACCACATGTTAGGGCATAAAGGTAGTCTCAACAAATTTAAGAAGATTGAAATCATATCAAGCATTTTCTCTGATCACAATGGCATGAAACTAGAAATCAGCTACAACAGAAAAACTCAAAAATTCTCAAACACATGGAAACGAAAGAGCAGATTGTTAAATAAATGGATTAAAAATGGGATCAAAGAAGAAATAAAAAATATTTCTAGAAACAAATGATAATGAGCATACAACAACTCAAATTTTATGGGACACAGCAAAAGCAGTACTGAGAGGGAAGTTCATAGTACTACAGGCATACTTTAAGAAGCTAGAAAAAGCTCAAATAAACAACTTAACCCTGCATCTAAAAAAACTAGAAAAAGAACAGCAAGTAAAGCACAGAGTTAGTAGAAGGAAGGAAATAATAATGATCAGAGAGGAAATAAATGACATAGAGTTTAAAGAAACAATACAGAGGATCAGTGAAACCAGGAACTGATTCTTTGAAAAGATAAACAAGATTGAAGAATCTTTAACTGGACTCATGAAAAGAAAAAGAGAAAAGACTCAAATAAAATTAGAAATGAGAGTGGAGAAATAACAACTGACACAACATTAATACAAAATATTGTAAGATAATACTAAGAAGAACTGTATGCCAAAAAACAAGACAACTTAGATGAAACGGACAAATTTCTTAAAACATACAATCTTCCAAAAATCAGTCTGGAAGGATCAGAAAACCTAAACAGACCCAGACCAATTACAACAAATGAGATCAAAACAGTTATCAAAAAACTGCCAACAAAAAAAAAGACCTGGGCCTGATGGCTTCACAAGTGAATTCTACCAAATATTCAAAGAAGAACTAACCCCTTTCCTTCTCAAGCTATTTGAAAAAATTCAAGAGGAAGGAAGACTTCCAAGCACCTTTTATGAGGCAAGCATAATTCTGATTCCAAAACCAGGCAAAGACAACACAAAGAAAGAAAAATATAGGCCAATATTCCTGATAAATATAGATGCTGAAATCTTCAACAAAATATTAGCAAACCGGATACAACAATATATGAAAAGAATCATACACCATGATCAAGTAGGATTCATTCTGGGTGGACAAGACTGGTACAATATTTGCAAATCAATCAATGTGATTCATCACATAAACAAAAGGAAGGAGAAAAACCATATGATAATTTCCATAGATGCAGAAAAAGCATTTGATAAAATTCAGCACCCATTCATGATCAAAACTCTAAGCAAAGTAGGAATACAGGGAACGTACCTCAACATGATAAAGGCCATCTATAAAAAACCCACAGCCAACATCATACTCAATGGGCAATAATTAAAAGCAATTACCTTAAGATCAGGTACAAGGCAGGGGTGCCCCCTTTCAATATTCTTATTCAACATAGTACTAGAAGTCCTAGCCACAGCCATCAGACAAGAAGAAGAAATAAAAGGCATCCAAATTGGAAAAGAAGTAAAAATATCATTATTTGCAGGTGATATGATATTATATATAGAAAACCCTAAAGTCTCAGTGAAAAAACTACTGGACCTGATAAAATATTTAGAAAGGTGGAAGGATATAAAATTAATATTCAGAAATCAGAGTCATTTTTATACACCAACAATGAACTGTCAGAAAGAAAAATGAAGGAAACAATCCCCTTCACTACTGCAACAAAAATTATAAAGTACCTAGAAGTGAATTTAACCAAATGATTAAAGACTTGTACTTGGAAAATTATAAAACATTGATAAAAGAAATCAAGGAAGATACAAACAAATGAAAGCATATACCATGCTCATGGTTAGGAAGAATAAACATCATTAAAATGTCTATATTACCCAAAGCAATTTATAAATTCAATAAAATACCAATTAAAATACCAATAACATACTTCAAAGATATAAAACACATTTTCAGAAATTTATATGGAACCAGAAAAGAACACAAGTAGCCTCAGCAATTTTGAAAAGGAAGAATAAAGTGGGAGGTATCACAATTTCCAATATAAAGTTATACTACAAGGCCATTGTACTCAAAATAGCCTGGTACTGGCATAAGAACAGGCATATAGATCAATGGAACAGAACAAAGAAATAAACCCACAGCTTTATGGGCAGCTGATATTTGACAAAGAAGGTAAGAAATAAACCCACAGCTTTATGGACAGCTGATATTTGACAAAGAAGGTAAGAGCATACAATGGATAAAGTCAGCCTCTTTAATAAATGGTGTTGAGAAAATTGGACATTTACCTGTAAAAAAATGAAACTCAACCAACAACTTACAAATTTCACAAAAATAAACTCAAAATGGATTAAAGACTTAAATGTAAACCATGAAACCATGAGCATCTTAGAAAAAAACATAGGCAGTAAGCTCTCCGACATCTCTCGCAGCAATATATTTGTCAATTTATCGCCATGAGCAAGTGAAATAAAAGACAGGATAAACAAATGGGACTATATCAAACTAAAAAGCTTTTGCACAGCTGAAAACAATAAGAACAGAATAAAAAGACAAACTACACAATAAATGAACATATTCGACAATACGTCTGATAAGGGGTTAATAAACAAAATTTATAAAAAAAACTTGTAAAACTCAACACCAGGAAGACAAACCATCCAATCAAAACTGGGCAAAAGAAATGAATAAATACTTCTCTGAGGAGGACATACAAATAGACAATAGGCATATAAAAAATGCTCAACATCATTAATCATTAGAGAAATGCAAATTAAAACCACAATGAGATATCACCTCACACCAGTCAGAATGGCGCTCATCAACAAAACAACACAGAATAAGTGCTGACGAGGATGTGGAGAAAAAGAAACCCTCCTGCACTGCTGGTGGGAATGCAGATTGGTGCAGCCACTGTGGAAAACAGTATGGAGATTCCTCAAAAAATTAAAAACTGAACTGCATTTTGACCCAACTATCCGACTTTTAGGAATATACCCCAAGAACACCATAGCACTGTTCCAAAAAGAGAAATGCACACCCATATTTATGGCAGCATTGTTCACAATAGCGAAGATCTAGAAACAGCCCAAGTGTCCGTCAGTGGACGAGTGGATTAAAAAGCTTTGGTACATATATACTATGGAATACTACTCAGCCATAAGAAATGATGACATCGGATCATTTACAATAACATGGAAGGACCTTGGTAACATTATACTGAGTGAAATAAGTAAATAAAAAAAACTAAGAATATATGATTCCATAATAGATGGGACATAAAAACAAGACTCAGAGACATGGACAAGAGTGTGATGGTTATCTAGGGTGGGGGATGGAAGGATAGGGAGGGGGTAAGAGGAGGGGAGAGGCACAAAGAAAATCAGAATGTGTTGGAAGACAATTTGAATTTGAGTGAAGGGTATGCAACATAATCAAATGTTAAAATAATCTGGGCATGTTTTCTCTGAACATATATACCCGGATTTATCGATGTCACCCCACTAAAATTAATAAAACATATATATATAAATCTTATTATACCCCCAAAAAAAGAAAATATATAGAAATACATTATTCATGTCTTTTGTACAGACCAAAAAATATACTGCTGAATATTTTGTTTCTTTTCTTAATTAATTAAAAGGTAACTTAAAAGCAATTTTGGTTTAGGAGAGTGTAACAAAATGCCAAATTAATAATCTCCAAATGTGAAAAAGATAAAATAAAATTAATTTTATAATAGCCATACTAAAGCTACTTAAGAATGTGATGACAATTTTAAAATAAACTTTTATTAATAAATTTATTAATAAATTAGTTTTATTAAATTTTATTAATAAATTTTATTTAATAAATTTTTAATGAAATGACATTAATAAATCAGGGTACATATGTTCAAAGAAAACATCTCCATGTTATCTTGGCATTTAATTATGTTGCATACCCATCACCCAAAGTCAAATAGTCCTCTGTCACCTTCTATTTGGTTTTCTTTGTGCCTCTCCCCTCCCCCCTCTCCCTCCCTCTCCTCCTTCCACCCCCATCCCCGGTAATCAGCACACTCTTGTCTATGTCTCTTAGTCTTATTTTTATGTCCTACCTATGTATGGAATCATGCAATTTTTAGTTTTTTTCTGATTTATTTATTTCACTTCATATAATGTTATCAAGATCCATCCATTTTGTTGTAAATCATTCGATGTCATTATTTCTTATGGCTGAGTAGTATTCCATAGTATATATGTACCACTTCTTCTTTATCCAGTCATATATTGAAGGGCATTTTGGTTGTTTCCTTGTCTTGGCCACTGTGAATAATGCTGCAAAGAACATGGGGCTGCATGTGTCTTTATGTATCAATGTTTCTGAGTTTTGGGGGTATATACCCAGTAGAGGGATTGCTGGGTCATAAGGTAGTTCTATTTTCAGTTTTTTGAGGAACCACCATACTTTCTTCCATAATGGTTGTACTACTTTACATTCCCACCAACAGTGAATGAGGGTTCCTTTTTCCCTACAGCCTCTCCAACATTTGCTATTACCTGTCTTGTTAATAATAGCTAATCTAACAGGTGTGAGGTGGTATCTTATTGCAGTTTTGATTTGCATTTCTCTAATAACTAATGAAGCTGAGCATCTTTTCATATATCTGTTGGCCATTTGTATTTCTTCCTGGGAGAAGTGTCTGTTCATGTCCTCTTCCCATTTTTTTATTGGCTTGTTTGTTTGTTGTTGAGCTTTATGAGTTCTTAGTATATTTTGGATATTAGGCCCTTATCTGAGCTGTTGTTTGAAAATATCATTTCCCATTTAGTTGGCTGTCAGTTTATTTTGTTGTCAGTTTCTCTTGCTGAGCAAAACTTCTTAGTCTGATGTAATCTCATTCATTTATCTTTGCCTTCACTTCCCTTGCCTTTGGAGTCAAATTCATAAAATGCTCTTTAAAACTAAGGCCCATGAGGTCCTGGCCAGTTGGCTCAGTGGTAGAGTGTCGGCCTGGCGTGCGGGGGACCCAGGTTCGATTCCCCGCCAGGGCACATAGAAGAAGCGCCCATTTGCTTCTCCAGCCCCTCCCCTCCTTCCTCTCTGTCTCTCTCTTCCCCTCCCGCAGCCAAAGCTCCAGTGGAGCAAAGATGGCCCCAGCGCTGGAGATGGCTTCTTGGCCTCTGCCCCAGGCGCTAGAGCGTCGCCCTCTGGTGGGCGTGCCGGGTGGATCCCGGTCGGGCGCATGCGGGAGTCTGACTGTCTCTCCCTGTTTCCAGCTTCAGAAAAATACAAAAAAAAACAAAAAAAAAAACCCAAGGCCCATGAGATTAGAACCTATGTCTTCTTCTATGTACTTTATTGTTTCAGGTCTTACATTTAGGTCTTTGATCCATTTTGAATTAATTTTAGTACAAGGGGACAAACTGTAGTCGAGGTTCATTCTTTTGCATTTAGCTTTCCAGTATTCCCAGCACCATTTGTGAAAGAGGCTTTCTTTTCTCCATTGTGTGTTGTTGGCCCCTTTATCAAAAATTTTTTACCATAGATATGTGGTTTTATTTCTGGACTTTTTATTCTGTTCCATTGGTCTGAGTGTCTATTTTTCTGCCAATATCATGCTGTTTTGATTGTTGTGGCTCTATAATATAGTTTGAAGTCAGGTATTGTAATGCCCCAGCTTCATTCTTTTTCTTTAGGATTGCTTTGGCTATTCAGGGTTTTTTATAGTTCCATATAAATCTGATGATTTTTTGTTCCATTTCTTTTAAAAATGTCATTGGAATTTTGATGAGAATTGCATTAAATTTGTACATTGCTTTGGATAATATGGTCATTTTGATTATATTTATTCTTCCTATCCAAGAACAGGGAATATTTTTCCATTTCATTGTATCTTATTCTATTTTTCTTAACAATGCTTTGTACTTTTTGTTATATAGGTCCTTTACATTCTTTGTTATGTTGCAACTGTGAAGGGGATTATTTTTTTTTAGTTCATTTTCTAAGTTTTCATTGTTGGCATATAGAAAGGCTGTGGACTTTTGTATATTAATTTTGTATCCTGTGACTTTAATGTATTGGTTTATTGTTTCTAGTAGTCTTTTTGTGGAGTTTTGGGGTTTTTCAATGTATAGGATCATATCATCTGCAAAAAGTGAAACCTTTACTTCTTCTTTTCCGATATGGATGCCTTTTATTTCTTTCTCTTGTCTGATTGTTCAGGCTAGAACTTCTAGGCACCACATTAAATAAGAGTGGAGAGAGTGGAAAACCCTGTCTTGTTCCTGATTTAAAGGGGAAAGTCCTCAGTTTTATGCAATTTTATATGATGTTAGCTGATGGTTTATTATAAATGGACTCTATCATATTATTTTCCTTCTATACCCATTTTTTGAGTGTTTTAAACATAAAATTGTGTTGTATTTTATCAAATGCCTTTTCTGCATTTATTGATAGAATTATGTGGTTTTGGTTCTTTGTTTTGTTGATATGATGTATTACATTAACTGTTTTACGTATGTTGAACCGTCCTTGAGATTCTGGGATTAATCCCACTTGATCAAGATGTATTATTTTTTTAATATGTTGTTGTATTCGATTTGCTAGTATTTTGTTTAGTACTTTTGCATCTGTATTCATTAAAGATATTGGTCTGTAGTTTTCTTTTTTTGTGCCATTCTTGCCAGGTTTTGGTATGAGGGTTATGTTGGCCTCATAAAATGTGTTTGGAAGTATTGCTTCTTCTTCAATTTTTTGGAAAACTTTGAATAGAATAGAACCAAGTCTTCTTTGAATGTTGGATAAAATTCACTAGTATAGCCATCTGGACCTGGACTTTTATTTTTGGGAAGGTTTTTAATAGTTTTTTTTTTCTATTTCCTCCCTGTTTATTAGTCTGTTTAGGCTTTCTGCTTCTTCATGACTCAGTCTAGGAAGGTTGTATTGTTCTAGAAATTTATCCTAGATTGTATTTTTGTCAGTTTTTGTTTTTAGGTCAGTCAGTAGCTGTCTTATAAATTTTGGTGCTCCTTGGTTTGGTGCATATATATTAAGAAGTGTTATGTTTTCTTGATTCAGTATCTCCTTAATCATTATAAAATGACCATTTTTGTCTCTGATTACTTTTGTTGTCTTGTAGTCAGCATTGTTAGATATGAGTATTGCTACACCTGCTTTTTTTATATTTGCTTGGAGTATTGTTTTCAGCCTTTCACTTTGAATTTGCTTTTATCCTTGTTTCTTAGATGTGTTTCTTATAGGCATCATACAGTTGGATTTTCTTTTTTAATCCATTCTGCTACTCTGTGTCTTTTTATTGGTGAGTTTAATCCATTTACATTTAGTATAATTATTGACACTTGAGAGTTCCCTATTGCCATTTTATAAATTGCTTTCTGTTAGTTTTGTAACTTGTTTGATTCTTCTCTTTTGTTTTTCTATCCTTTGTTTTTGTTTGGTTGTATTCCATACTTCTTTCCTCTGTTGCTATCTTTGTTAAGTCATGTGCTTCTGTGGTGTTTTTTTCTGAGGTGGTTAGCATCAAGTAATGAAAAGGGTACCTAACATATTCATTGTAGTACACTATCTTATGTGTGCTTCTGTACTCCATTATCCTTTGCTACTGTTAATTTTCATCCTCTGCCCTTTTTTTTTTTTTTGTCACAGTTTAAATTTGGTTTTATTTTGGTTTTGGTGGATCTTTTACTTGTGGTTTTGATTTGTTTTATTCTTTGTATCTGGTTGAAAACCCTCTTTAGTATTTCATGAATTGGGGTATTTCTAATGATGAATTCCCTCATCCTTTCTGTATCTGTGAATGTTTTTTATTTCTCCTTATTTGAAGGATAGCTTTGATGGATATTGTATTCTTGGCTGGAAGTTCCTCTCTTTCAGAACTTTAATTATTGGAGTCCACTCTCTTCTGGCTTCTAGAGTTTCTGCTGAGAAATTCGATGATAATCTAATAGGCCTTTCTTTATATGTTGTATTCTTTTCCCTGGCTGCCATAAAAAATTTTTCTTTGTCATTGGTTTGTGCCAATTTCATTATGATGTGCCTTGTAGTAGGTTTGTTGGGGTTAAGATAACTCAGTGTTCTGTTTGCTTCTTGAATTTGAGGCTTTAGTTCTTTCCACAGGCTTAGTAAGTTCTCATCTATTATTTGTTTGCAAATGTTCTCCACTCCATTTTCACTCTCTTCTCCTTCTGATATACCTATTATTTTTATGTTACTCTTTTTGATGGAGTCAGACAATTCCTGTATGGCTTTCTCATATTTTTTTTAATTCTTGAGTCTCTCTCTTCTTCTCTCTGTTGTGCCTCAAGTTGCCTGTCTTTTATGTCACTACTTCTCTCTTCTATCTGGCCTGTTCTATTAGCTAAGCTTGTTACCTCATTTTTCAGTTCATGAATTGTGTTTTTCATCTCTGTTTGATTTGTTTTCATAGTTTCAATTTTCTTGGTAATATATTCTTTGTATTCGTTGAGTTGTTTTTTGAGCTTCTTAAATTGCTTTTCTGTGTGTTTTTTTGTATATCTCTGAATATTTTTAGGATTTCTATTTTAAATTATCTGTAATTTTACTTCAAGGTTTCCAATCTTTTAAAATTTTTTTCTATAGGTTTTTCTTCATCTATCTGTGCTACATCTCTGTCTTTTGTATTTATGATATTTGATTTCTTTTTCCTTAATGACATATGAGGGTGGTTTTGTTAATACCACTTATGAGAATTAATAAAGAGTAAAAGTTTTTTAAAAAGACAACAATTTAAAAATATAATTTAAAAAATTATTATTATCTCTTTTTTCCTTTTCCTTTCTTTCTTTGAAAAAATACTGCGAAAAACTGGGAATTATATTGTGCTAAATAGAACAAAAATTATCTATAATGGAGGGTCTGAGTTAGGGAGAAGTGATAAAGGTGCAAAAAGGAGATAGGGACCCACAAAATGCAAAAAAGGAAAATATTGGATCAAGAATAAAATAATTTCCTTGTAAATTATGGTGGACTGAGAGTTATAGTGAAAGGAATAAGAGGAAAACAAGATATAGAAAAAAATACTATTGTATTAAGTAGAACAAAAACAAGCCGGGGTTGTAGGGAATGCTAATGAGTTAAAAAGCAAAGTAAAAAGCATGCAAAATGCCACAAGGAAAAAATTTGAATTCAAAATAAAATAATTTTTTGTGAGTGAGGATTGAATGAGAGTAAAAGAAGAAACTAAGAGAGAGGGAGAAAAAGGAAAGAAGGGAAAAAAAGAAAAAGGAGAGAGTTAAGGGTTTTGGAGTATAACTCTCATAGAGAGAAAGAAAAACAAAAAGAAGAAAAAATGGGAAATGTAACAATTATGGGTAATGTAGTTCAAGATGAAGAGAAAAGAATAAGATAAGCAGAGGATAATAGAACAAAGGTGGAATAAAAAAAATAAAAATAATGATAAGATGAAAGGAACAAAAAAAGTGGAAAATGTTATAAAGACTGTGGATTTTTCTTGATTTTGAGAGGTTTTCTTCTTCCTTTTTTTCCCTCTCCCTCTTCCTGGTTGGTGGCTCTGTACCCCAGGCTCTGCCCCTGTGGCATGCTTAGGTAGAGATTTGCAGTTGATGTGTCTCTGTGGTGATGTCATATATTAGGCCTCAGTCTCATTGGTAGTCGGGGCCAGTTAGCATTTGCAGGCTCCAACAATGGGAGAGTCCATTTTCCTGGAGCCTCTCTCATAATCTCTCCTTCCTGAATTAGCAGCCTGATGATCCAGCTATGAGGTTGGTGCTGGTACTGCCACTGCCTGGAGATTAAGAGGCTCAAAGAGCTGGCAGATCCCCACTCTTTCCCTACTCAGCACAGGGTTCTGGTTAAGGCTATGTCAGTCAGAGCCACCAGTGTAATAGGCAGGGCTGGGAGCCAATTGCTCTCAAGGTGTCTTTCTATGAGCTTCCAGGCATATCCAGTATGCCTCAGCACTCTGTGGGACCACTCTCCCTAGGCTTTTTGCACTTTGTAACCTGTATTTGCTGAGAAGAAGGTGCCCTAGTCCTGCCTGCAGAACAAGAGGTCTTAAAAGCTGCCAAGTCCCTCTTTTTAGTGCACAGCCCTGAGTATGTAAGCTTTGCCAATCAGATCCACCAGCTTGTAGGGGGGCATGTTGACTTCTGTTCAGTTTCCCAGGTATATCCAGTTAAATTTGCCTTAGCATTCTGTGGGATTGCTTTCTGCAGGCTTCTTTCTTGTTAAAAAGCCTACAGCTTAGCCTGTCTAACTTCTGCAGTGTTCTCTGAGGTTTGTTCCATAGAAATATGTTTTTCACCCTATATCAGCTGACCAGAAGTTGCCCCTGCTCCTACGTGCATAGCAAGAGGCACTAAAAAATACGATGTCTCTTGTCTTAGATCACTGATCTAAGAGAGATCTGATCAGCTGATAAACTAGAGCTGCATAAGCCAGTTGGGTGGTGAGCAGACTGTGGGTTAAGCTAATATCAGTGATTGGATCCTTGGATCCGCAGATCTGATCCAGAGACTGACTGCAAGCTGCCTGCATGCCCCTCCCCCTAGTGCTTCCATATTTTTTCTTCCCCGGGATGTTAACCTGAACGGCTGGGTGAGGCGCCCCACCCACCTGAAGAAGTCCGGGCATAGGGAAGTTCAATTTCATGCAATCCCCTTGCACTATTGCTGGGGGAACAAGGACCTCACCAAGACTCTGGTCACAGCCCACGCAGAAGCCTCTGACACTGCCCTTCTGTCTGGGAACACAGGCACCCACACTTGGGGCACTGGGAGGAACCTCTCGCACACTGTCTGCACTCACCAACCAGGATATCAGGGATAATGGCGGCCGCCACTCACCCGCCTTTGTCAGGATCCGGTGTCGGCATTGGCTTGCTTGGGCTGAATTGCCGCAGGCACACTCTTTTCTCGGGTTGAATGTCTGTGCCCCAGCCTGGCTCCCTCCACAGCCCCAGCTCCCACTCTCTCTCAGTTCCAAGTGAAAGCAGCCCTTGCTCAGGTTAGTGAGGAAGGTGTAGTATTCCATTCTTCATCTTATTACCTTCAGGGTTGATTATTATTTAGCCAATGTTTTGCCTAATCATACCTTCTTGTTCAGTGTGTGGGACTTCCAAACATACCAGGGGTAGATTTTTCTCTCTCTGGTTGTAGAACTTGTTAAAATTTTGGGGAGAGGTATTGGGAGCCCTCCTCATGGTGCCATTTCTCTGTCGTCACACACCAACAATTTTTAATATTAAGTACATCAATAAATATTTCAAATACTTATAATTTTTTTATTTCTTGTTCCCTTCTTTATTGGCCAATTCTCTTTTTCAAGTGAAAATTAACTTGAACATATTTAATTTATGTCAAAGTTGATGCCTGTGATCATAGCCCAAATTTAAAGGTTTATGTACAAGTGCTCATATATTATTAGAATGTTGATCCAAGGAAAACATTTAGATGAAGCCTACACTGCAAAATGGAATTATAATTTATCAACTTTCTGTTGTGAATTTTTGAGTAACAAGGACCCTAAAATATAAAGTAAGATATAAACCCTGAAATAATGTGGAAGCAATCAGGCTTTGGCAGAGAGTATTATCAACATGACTCAGATTCATAGTGTGGTGTTAAGATTTTCATAAGCAAAAATATATTTTTAGAAAAAAATACTCAGTTATGTGATTTTTGTCTATATATTTGAATTTATAGTTTATCATCTCTTTAATGAGCTTGCTTTTTTTTCTCAAAAATTTATTACCAATTAAATGAACTAAATCCACATAGTTAAAAAATTGGGGAACTGGGCTTTTAACGAAAGACTTTATATAAGAGTAGAAATGTTAAAAGCACTTAAATGTTCACTACCAAAGACTTAGCTAAATAATAAAAGACAATATTATGTAATAAAATATTATTCAGTTATTAAAGGCAGTCTACAGGCATAGACATAAATGAAAGAGCAAGCTATAAAGTATATAAAAAGGCATACTTCAATATTATAATAATAATTTGGGGGAAATTATATGTATTTTTATTATCTATTTTTTAAATTTCTAGAGTTTTTTTCCACAACTGAATTTTCTTGCTAGGGATACTATAACCAAACATTACAAACTGGGTAACTTAAACAACAAACTTTTCTTTCATCATAATTCTAGAGGTCAGAAGTCCAAGGTAAAGAAAGTTTCAGCACAGTTGGTTTTTTCTATGACCTCTGTTCTTGGCTTGTGGGTGGCCATCCTCTTTCTATTATCCTGAAATGGTCTTCCCTCTGTGTGCAAATTTCCTCTTCTTATAAGAATATCAATCATATTAGATGAGGACCAACCAAAATGGCCCAATTTTAACTTAATTACATCTTAAAGACCCGATTCTTAGGTATTGTGGTTGGAACTTTAACATTTGATTTTGGTGAGAGTGAGGACACCATTTAATACATAACAAGAACATTATTTTTATTAAGAGAAATATAGAAACTCTGTTTTGACAAGATAAAGAAGGGGGAAACAGCCCTCTTTTCAATATTCCTACTCCAAATTAATTGGATTTTTGTTTTAAAATCCATCTCTTTAGGGTTTGGTTATTATGAGCCTGTCTTTCTAACACCCGATCAACTCTGTATAGCTCTTAATGCTTCTAGATGTTTTGTATTCATGACACCATTAGGAACTGTTCAATTGCAACGCCAACTTCTGAGTCAGCTGTCTAGTCCATCCTGTGTTAGTTTTTGAGTTGTGACACCTCCTAAGTCTCTCGTTTGATCCTCTTTTTTTCCTTTTCCTCTTGTTTTAATTTTCTCCATATATATATACACAAAGATTTTTAATTTAATGTTAGGGAAGCAACAAGTCAAATATGAAACTCAATAAAACAATAGTCATGTTTTCCAGACCACAGTAAGTAAAAGGAAAAATGAATTCAAGAAAAATTTTTCTGAAGCCAGCCAAGAAATTCTCTTTCTGTTTTCTGGTTTCTCTTAATACTGTGTGTGTTGTTCGGACACCACTAACAGTGGAACCCTGAGAAGAACATGGGAATATTCATAGAAATTTGGAAACTGACTGACTATAAATATTCTTCTGGAAGATATTGCCTACTTTTTGTTTAGTTTCAAAAAAAAGAAAAGAAAAAGGCAGGGAATTGAGAAGGATTTTCAAAGAGGAGCCTGAAAGAGCAGCAGTGAAAATAGAGAAAATTGATGATGTTGAAACACCAAAAGGAGGAGAATTCAGATTTACTTTCTGTATATAATCAGATAACTGTGGTCCATATTTATTTGTATCATCTGTAAAATAGGCTTGAAATAAAAGTCTAATATATATTGCCAAAGAGTATATATTAAACATTTTCCAAAATTATACAGTAATTTGTACAAAATAAATGGAAAACAGTTTTATAACACTTGTTCAAAATCTTTTGTGTCTCTTCTTTTAATACCACAAGCTAAGTCATATAATATTTCCAAGTCCATTGTTGTTGTTTTTTCAGTGGAGTTAACTTGTCTAAATTGTAAATAAAGAGATTTTAGGGGTTAGGAAAAGTAAATATACCAAACTAGACCATGATTTCTCATTAACTTCATCTGTGCTAATAAAATAAACTTTTTTTTATTACCAGAAACAAAATTGTCAGTTTATAAAAATATATACATGTTAATACTGGTTTTATATTCATCCAGATATGTTTGTAATTTATAATATTGAGTATAAATTCAAATGAACTTGAGATACCTAAAACATATTTGACAACTTAATTTAATATTTTACTTAAAGTCCTCAATCTAGAAAGTTTTAAGATTTAAATTATCTTGAATATAAATCTGCTGTAACAGAAAAATATACACAAATGGCAAAATTATTAAATGTAAACATGAAGAGAGAATGTGTGTGTCCAAAAATCTAATTTTAACTTTTAATATTTGAAGGGCAGATTTAAAAAAAAATTCTTCAAAAGAATGAAAGGGGCCCTGGCCAGTTTGGCTCAGTGGTAGAGCGTCGGCCTGGCATGCAGAAGTCCCAGGTTCGATTCCCAGCCAGGGCACACAGGAGAAGTGCCCATCTGATTCTCTACCCCTCCCCCTCTCCTTCCTCTCTGTCTCTCTCTTCCCCTCCCACAGTGAGGCTCCAATGGAGCAAAGATGGCCCAGGCGCTGGGGATGGCTCCTTAGCCTCTGCCCCAGGCGCTAGAGTGGCTCTGGTCCCAACAGAGCAATGCCCCGGAAGGGCAGAGCATCGCCCCCTGGTGGGCGTGCCGGGTGGATCCCGGTCCGGTGCATGCAGGAGTCTGTCTGACTGTCTCTCCCTGTTTCCAGCTTCAGAAAAATACAAAAAAAAAAAAAAAAGAATGAAAGGTAAGTACAATGTGTCATGTCCATAAAGTCATGGTGCATTTTTGACTGGTCACAGGAAAGCAACCAAAGATGATAGAAATGTGATATCTGCACCAAATAAAGGGAAAACTCTCCCAGTTTCATACCTATTCAGTGTAGTTCAATGTGGGCTCCATTTGTTGCCCACACACATCCAAACAATAGTGAAGTTCTTGCCACACACAGGTAAAGATGTCTGGTGTAACAGAGTGAATAACGTCTGTGATTCTCTGTTTTAAGTGATTAATGTCATGGCGCTTCATTATAAACATGCTGATATTCATGTAGTACTTTGGTCACAGATTCAAATTTAGTGAGCCACAGAACACACTGAACTTTCCTCTGTACCGTCCACATCTCGACTGGCATGGCCGTGGGCTGCTCCGCTGTATACACGGTGTTATGTCATCATCTTCGCATGTGCACATGCTGCCACATCTTCCTACAGAAACTGGAAGAGTTTTCCTTTTATTTGGTGCAGATTTCACATTTCTATCATCTTTTGTTGCTTTCTTGTGATTGGTCAAAATTGTACTATGATTTTATGGACACACTATTTTGTTTATAGTTCTACAGTCAGCACAGGTCTCATTAAAATGTTCTCCTATCCTTATTAATATATTCAATTGTTTAAATTAGTGGGAGACTTGACCAGTTGTGGTGCTGTGGATAGAGCATTGGCCTGAGATGCTGAGGTCCTTGGTTGGAAACCATAAGATTGCCAGCTTGAGCATGAGATCATCAACATGATCCCAAGCCCAAAGTTCACTGGCTTGAAGCCCAAGGTCACTGGTTTGAACTCAAGGTCACTGGCTTGAGCAAGGGGTCCCTGCCCTGGCTTAAGCACCCCCTCCCCCACCACCATTAAGGCACATATGAGGAGCAAAAACTGAATAGCTAAAGTGGGGTAACTACAAGTTCATGCTTCTAATCTCTATCCTTCCTCTCTATCTCTTCCTGTTTTGGGGATAATATGTTATTTGAAAACTTGTAGGCTTTATCAAAGCCACACTCACAAAGTACTTTGTGAATGTCAACAGAAATTCTGATGTCCCAGAAATGTTAGTTGTTACTTCGATGTCCCAGGAATGTTACTTGGCACAGATTATGATAAGAAACAAATCACTTAAGAATAATTTCATCCTCATGATGCTCCTGCTTAACTGTGAAGACTAGATTCTGTAGAATTTAGTAATAACCTTTCAGATAAAACAAAAAACCAAAATTGAGAAATTTTGCAAATGAAAAAAAAGAGTAGGTCCCTTGGCAGCATCAAAATGTTTTTCATTACCTGGTATAAAATTCTTTCTCTGATTGTAGCTACTTATTAAACTACAATAAGCCCTGACTGGTTGGCTCAGTGGTAAAGTATCAACCTGGCCTATAAATGTCCAGGGTTTGATTCCTGGTCAGGGCACATAGGAGAAGCACACATCTGCTTCTCCACCCCTCCCTCTCTCCTCTCTCTGTCTCTCTCTCTCTCTGTCTGTCTCTCTATATATTTCTCTTTTTCCCCTCCTGAAGCCATGGCTCGATTGAAGTGAGTTGGCCCCAGGCACTAAGGATAGCTCTATGGCCTCTGTCTCATGTGCTAAAAAGAGCTTGGTGGCTGAGCAAGGGAGCAATGCCCCAGATGGCAGTACATTGCCCGCTAGTGGGCTTGCAGGCTGGATCTGAGTTTGGGCATGTAAGCCTGGTGGTCAAGGCCAGGCAGGTTCACATTGGATTGGGGCAGATGGTAGAGAAACTGCTGAGCCAGATAGCATCGGGCCATACCCATTTATTGGAGGTTAGCAAAGACAGGCAAGCAAATAAACAATGAAAGGGAAAAAGCTAATAGACAAAGAAAAATCTGCCATTCACAGTAAGGGCGAGGGAGCAAGAAAAACAGCAACTCACGGTGGCAGGAGAGCAACTTGGAAAATTTGCCACCCAGGGAAGCACCCATAGCTTTGTATAGGCTATGTGCACGTGGCTCTGCCATGTGCTCACACACTAATCAAGCAAAGTGCTGCAGCCAGTACACAGGAGAGCAAGCCTACACAGCTGCCCCACAGGGCACATGCAGAAGTCTTTCTCTGCCTCCCCTCCTCTCACTGAATAAAAAATAAATAAAAAATAAGTAAACTACATTGAATCCTAATATATGATGTATTTCAGGACTATTATAAAAATATAACTCCAGAATGTTCTGTGGTGGTTATGGTGATTGAAACTGAGAGCAGCTGAGTGAGGCAACAGGGTATCTTTAAGAATTAATGAAATAATAGGAAGTGGGGAGCAACAGATGGCTGGGGAAAGCCTGGATTGTCCAGAGTGAAGTATTGCATATGAAAACAGTGTTGGGGGAAGTGAGAAAACCTGAGAAAGTGACAGACTCAATAAAAAAAACAAGCTTGAATCCCTTTGTAAAGAAAAACACTACATTACACTCTATCTTTTATTCTTTATAAAGCTAGGTGATACAAGCATTGTAGCCAAGAATAAAAATGAGAGCTCTTTCACTCTTCTTTAGGTATCTGATATCAACATCTAGAATAGTTTTGAACATTCATGGAAGCAAGGAACCTAACTGGGAAAGAATTTCATGAATTTAAAAGTAAATAAAGGAGATTCTAAGATGGGGAGGGAGAATGTAGATGTTTCAACTGCTAGCTCCCAGAACCAAATTGGATTACCAATTAATTTAAGAACAATCATCTTAAAAAACCAACTTTGGACTAAACAAAGAGGAGTCTATAACCAAGGATCACAAAAGAAACCACACTGAGACTGGTAGGAAGAGCGGAGATGCGAAAAAGGCTGCCCCGCTCCCAGGAGCGAGTGGTGGCTGAAGGTGCAGAGGGACTCTCACTGCAGAGAGGGTTACCCTGAGAGGGGAAGTTCCTCAGCTCCAGGCCAGGATCCCCATAGCCTAGAAGAGGCACCAACACAACATTTGGGGTGAAAAGAACTGGGGTTTCTGTCTGTGAGAAAGAGAAGAGAAAAAGAGCTTTTTGAGACACAGGCTCCATCTTAAAGGGCTGCACAGAAAATCTTGTTCACAGCCACTTACCCAGGGCTCCAGTGGAGGGAAGACAAAGAGGACTAGAATCACATGTGGAGAGTGTAATGTTTGAGGCCCAAGGAGAGACACCATGGGGGATGTCCACCAAAAACCCTATGCTGAGTTATTCTCCAGTACTGCAGTCACCATCTTTCTTGGGCAGAGCAGTCACCTCTGAGCTGCGTCAGCCTGGGGAAAAGCAACTTCTCTGACCTCAGGAGTCTCTCCTTCCCCATCATGGAGACTGAGTCATTCTGAGAAGCCAGGAAACTGGGGGAGCAACAGTGACTCAGTTTTCAGGCATTGAGTTCAGAACACTCCCCCTGCACACTCCCAGGTCTATGACTGGTGCTTCTACCTCATGGGAGACTTAGTAGAAACTTTCTGGATTGTGGGAAGATCACTTCTCTGGGTCTCAAGTGCCACACGCACTGGACTTCTGGGGCCAAACACAATTGAGGTCTGAAAAAGTCTGAACAGATGGACACCTGGGGCTGAGGGTCAGAGCCACACCTACCACCCCTTCTAATCCCTGAATTGCCATAGGTTTTAGATTCTAGCAGAGGTTTTATCAGTGGTTGAGCTCAACAAGCAGCCAGCAGACAGAGGCCTATAGGAGGTGGGTTTAGGGAACCTGGGCCTTTTAAGCAGATCTTGTCCCAGGCCCAGTGTGTGTAAAAGCCAATCTAGGTGTGCAGCTTGATATTTCCATGTACACCTGGGCCCAGCAGATGCAGCCACAAACTCTGGATTGCTTGTAGATCCAAGAAGGTTGCTGAGGGACAGTCACAAGCAGTGTCTCCCACTGATCTGTGCCAGGTTCTTGCCAGGGAGGCATAGGGCTGGCACATCCAGTGGCCAGCTGCAGAGACCATTGGTTTAGGACCTAAAAACCCTTGCTAGTAGGGTATCCTAAAGAATGGATCCTCACACCTGGCCCAGCTGAGTTGAGTTCTGCTCCCTGTGGTCAGCACTGGCACAGCATCTCATCTGCATTGGATAGGGTGGAGCTTCACAGCTTCTGGCTCTGGAGAGGATATCCTGCCCCACTCTGCAAGATTCCATAGGGGAAAGAAGAGAGGCTTGGAGCACAGACATTTAAAATGTGAGTCACTGCAAACTTATTGTTGGATCTGGTCAAGGGGCTTAGCCACTTTCTGTGGGGGGTGCAGTCAGCCCTAGTAGAGGACTCTCACAGTCTTCCTCCCTGAGATCAGGATCTCACCAGCTGTAAGAATTTCTGCAGAGGGGAGTATCAGCACCACACAATCTGAACCTGCTGCTCATCTTACTGGGGAGAAATAAAATTTGAGTATTTAGCAGTGGATGAGTGATTAGGCTCTGGAGTAAGGGCCACTTTCTCTGTACCGAGCTTCTGACCAAGAAAACCCTGAAGTAGGGGGTCTCACTAATATTATATTTCCAACCTCAGCTCCCCTAACCCACCAAGCTTACAACCTGTAGAGGGGTTAGTTGGGTGATGCCAGTCTGAGCCTACACTACCTTCTTTTTACAGAAGACTTTCTGGGAAGATGAGGCAGCTGCAAGAGGAGGTAGAGAAGCTTAAAAGTGAAGCCAAATCTTATGGAGCCTAGGGTTTTTACAGAGTTGCTGTCATCTCTAAGCAGGAGGAAGCTGATTCTTACAAACAGGTTGACCCCTCCCACACTACCCAGGCACAGAAAATGCAAGCATAAACAGTAAACATAGCAATAGCTCCAGACAGGTAGCCCACAGCTGGTTACAGACAATGGCCAACACAAACCCAAGAACACTTAGAACCAACACAACCAGTAGTGAGTGGCAGACAGCACCAACCCTAGACTCAGCTAACTACACAAGCAGCATGCTCAAAAGAGGAGCCCAGCTGGCACCAGAAACTATGGAGAATAAATACTCCCAACATAACAGACACATAATCAAGGTTGACCCTTAGAACCAGCCAACCTAAAGGAATAACTGCACCCATGAAAAGACCAATTGCATTCAATACTCACATACAACAGAAAATAGTACCCCCAAGAGGCATTCCTAAAACAAGGAAATCACATGGCCTGAAGATCAGTATTACCTAGCCCATCTTTCTCATAAGACACCACAATGAATTTCAAAGTCAGACAGCATTACCTAATACACAGACAAAATGGGCAGGCAGCAAAATATGACCCAAATGAATCAACAGGAGAAATACCAAACAAACAAACAAAAAAACAACTAAATGAAATGGAAGAAATCAAATGACCAGACTCAGAGTTTAAAATAATGATTTTTAGAATGCTCAAGGCTCTTAGAGCAACAATGGATGGACATAATGAGCACCTAAATAAAAAGATAACAACATCAAAAAGGACACTGAAATTATAAAAAAGAACTAGTTAAAAATGACAAAATATGAGAAATGAAGATGGCATTAGAAGGACTCAACAGCAGGCTGGATGAAGCAGAGGATTAAATCAGAGATTCAGAGGAGAAAATAAACAAAAGCACAGAAGCAGAGCAGCAAAATGAAAAGAGGCTCAAAAAGACTAAGGAAACCCTAAGAGAGCTCTGTGACAACATGAAGAGAAACAACATCCACATCATAGTGGTTCTTGAAGAAGAGAACAAACAAGAAATAGAGAACCTGTTTGAAGAAATCATAGCTGAAAAATTCCCTAAATTGATGAAGGAAAAAGTCACACAATTTCCAGAAACACAGAGAGTCTCATTAAAGAGGAACTCAAGGAGGCTACACCAAGACACATAATAATTAATATGCCAAAATTAAGAATACTAAAAGCTGCAAAAGAAAAGCAGTTAATTACCTACAGAGGAACCCCCATAAGGATGACATTAGACTTCTCAACAGAAACACTTGAGGCCAGAAAGGATTGGCAAGAAATATTTAAAATAAGATGCAAAATGAGAACCTACCACCAAGACTACTATATCCAGCAAGTCTACCATTTAAAATTAAAGGAGAAATAAAAATCTTCCCAGACAAAAATGACTCAAGGATTTCATTACAACCAAAGCAATACTGCAAGAAATATTAAGGAATCTGTTGTTTAAAAAAAGCAAAAGAAAAAAGAAATGGAGAGAAAGAGGGTTGCAGATTTAAAGATTAAAATGGCAATAAATAAGTACATATCAATAATAAGGTTAAATGTAAATGGATTAAATGCTCCAATCAAAAGACATGGAGTAGCTGCATAGATAAGGAAACAGGGCTCATACATGTGCTGTCTACAACAGACTTACCTCAAAACAAAGGATACACATAGACTGAAAGTGTAGGGATGGAAAAAAGTATTCCATGAAAATGAAAATGTAAAGAAAACTGCGGTAGCAATGCTTATATCTGACAAAATAACCTTTAAAACAAAGGCTATATAGTAAAGGATAAAGAAGGCCACTACATAATAATAAAGGGAGAAATCCAACAGGTGGTATAACCATTATAAATATTTATGCACCTAATATAGGAGCACCTAAATATATAAAGCAGATTATGATGGACATAAAGGGTGATATCAACAGCAATACTATAATAGTAGGGAATTTTAATACCCCACTAAAATCAATGGGTATATCCTCCAACAGAAATAATAAAGAAATTATAAATAATAAAGATCAGAGCAGAAATAAACAACATAGAGGCTAAAAATGCAATACAAAAGATCAATATAACCAAGATCTGGTTCTTTGAAAAGGAAAACAGGATTGATGAACCTTTAAGCAGACTCATCAAGAAAAAAAGAGAGAGGACTCAAGTAAATAAAATTAGAAATGAAAGTGGAGTAGTAACAGCTGACACCACAGAAATATAAAGGATTGTAAAAAAAAAAACAAAAACAAAAAAAAACCTGTGAAGATTTATATGCCAAAAAATTGAACGCCTATATGAAATGGATAAATTTCTAGAAACACACAATCTTTTGAAATTCAATCTGGAAGAATCAGAAAACCTAAACAGTCCGATTATAACAAATGAAATTGAAATAGGTATCCAAAAAACTCGTAACAAACAAAAGTACTAGACCAAATGGCTTCACAGTCAAATTTTACCAAACATTCAAAAAAGAACTAACACAAATCACTTTTAAGTATTTCAAAAAATTCAATAAGAGTCAAGACTTTCAAGCTCCTTTAATGAGGCAAGGATAGTCCTCATTCCAAAATCAAGTAAAGACACTACAAAGAAAGAAAACTATAAGCCAATATCCCTGATGAACATAGATGCTAAAAGTCCCAACAAAATATTAGCAAACCGATCCAACAATACATCAAAAAGATCATACATCATGATTAATTGGGATTTATTCCAGAGAGGAAAGGCTGGTACAACATTTGCAAGTCAATAAATGTGTTCATCACATAAACAAAAGGAAGGTTAAAAATCACATGATTATATCAATAGATGCAGAAAAAGCATTTGCTAAAACCCAGCATGCATTTATGATCAAAATTCTCAGCAAAGTGGGAATAGAGGGAATATTCTTCAACATAATTCTATGACAAACCCACAGCCAATTTCATACTCAATGGGCAAAAATTAAAAGCATTCCCTTAAGATCAGGAACAAGACAGGGGTGTCCTCTTTCAGCACTCTTATTCCACATGGTTCTGGAAGTCCTAGCCACAGCATTCAGATAAAAAGAAGAAATAAAAGGCATCCAAATTGGGAAAGAATAAGTAAAGCTAGCATTATTTGCTGATGACATGATATTACATTTAGAAAACTATGAAGTCTCAGTCAAAAAACTACTAGACCTGATAAATGAATTTGGCAAGGTGGCAGGATATAAAATTAATATTGAGAAATCAGTGGCACTTTTATACACCAACAATAAATTGTCAAATAAAGAATTAAGGAAACAATCCCCTTCACTATTGTAACAACAAAATAATAAAGTACCTATGAATAAATTTAACCAAAGAGGTAAAATACTTTTACTCAGAAAATTATAAGACATTGAAAAAAGAAATCAAGGAACATACAAACAAATGGAAGCATATATCATGTTCATGGTTAGGAAGAATAAACATTATTAAGATATCTATACTACCCAAAGCAATTTATAAATTTAATGCAACTCCATTGAAATACCAATGGCATTCTACAAAGATATAGAACAAAAATATTTCAAAATAGGGAGTGGCAGGCCTGCAGACAAACCACACCTTGGGAACACAGAGGCCACACCCAGTGGACTCCACTGGCCAAAACCTTCTCTTACACAGACAAAATAAGAAGGCAGAGAAATGCAACACAGATGAATCAAGAGAAATCCCCCAAAAAGGACCTGAATGAGTCATATATAACCAAATTACCTGATCACAGAGTTTAAAATAACGATTGTTAGGATGCTCAAAGATATTAGAACAATAAATGGTCATAATGAACACCTAAATAAAAAGATAGCAAATATAAAAAAGGACATTGAAATAATAAAAAAGAATCAATCAGAAATGAAGAATACAATGGAAAGAATTAAAAGCAGGATGGATGAAGCTGAGAATAAAATCAGCAAGTTAGAGGACTAGAAAAATGATGGCACAGAAGCAGAACAGAAAAAAGAAAAGAGACTCAAAAAGTCTGAGGAAACTCTAAGAGAGCTCTGTGACAACATAAAGAGAAAAAATATCCACATATTAGGGGTTCCTGAAGAACAAGAGAAAAAACAAGAGATAGAGACTTTGTTCAAACATATTATAGCTAAAAACTTTCCTCAATTAAGGCAGAAAAACATCTCACAAGTTCAAGAAGCACAGAGAACTTTATTAAAGAGAAACCAAAAGAAATCTATACCAAGACACATAATTAAAATACCAAAGCTAAGTGATAAAGAGAAAATATTAAAAGCTGCTAGAGAAAAAAAGATTATCACCCACAAAGGAGCCCCCATAAGGATTACTTCCAACTTCTCAACAGAAACACTTGAGGCCAGTAGGGAATGGCAAGAAATATTCAAAGTAATGCAGAATAAGAGCCTACAACTAAGACTATTTTATCCAGCAAGGCTATCATTTAAAATTGAAGAAGAAATAAAAAGCTTTCCAGACAAAAAAAAACAACTCAAGGAATTCACTACAACTAAACCAATGCTGTAAGAAATGCTAAGGAGCCTGTTGTAAACATATCAAAGCAGAAAAAGAATATAGCAAAAGAGGAATACAGTTTTAAAGAATAAAATGGTAATAATCAACTACATATCAATAATAACCTTAAATGTAAATGGATTAAATGATCCAATCAAAAGACATAGGGTAGCTGCATGGATAAGAAAACAGGACCCATATATATGCTATCTACAAGAGACACACCTTAAAACAAAAGATGCACAGATTGAAGATAAAAGGATGGAAAAAAATATTTCACGCAAATGGAAATGAAAAATAAAGCTGAGGTAGCAATACTTATATTAGACAAAATGGGCTTTAAAACAAAGGCTATAAGAGATAAAAGTCACTACGTAATGATAAAGGGAGCAATCCAACAGGAAGATATAACCGTTATAAATATCTACGCAATAAATATAGGAACACCTAAATATATAAATCAGACTTTGATGGATTTAAAGGGCAAGATCAACAGCAATACTATAATAGTACGAGATTTCAATGCTCCACTAACATCACGAGATAGATCCTCAAGAAAGAAAATTAACAAAGAAACAGCAGACTTAAAGGACATACTAGATCAACTAAATTTAATAAATATCTTCAGAACCTTTCACTCTAAAGCAGCAGAATATACCTTCTTTTCAAGTGCTCATGGTATATTCTCTAGGATAGACCACATGTTAGGGCACAAAAGCAGTCTCAACAAATTTAAGAAGATTGAAATCATATTAAGCACTTTCTCTGATCACAATGGCATGAAACTAGAAATCAACCACAACAGAAAAACTGAAAAATACTCAAACATTTGGAAACTAAGTAGCATGTTATTAAATAATGAATGGTTAACAGTGAGATCAAAGAAGAAATTTAAAAATTCCTAGAAACGAATGATAATGAGCATACATCAACTCAAAATTTATGGGACAGGGCCCTGGCTGGTTGGCTCAGCGGAAGAGCGTCGGTCTAGCGTGCAGAGGACCCAGGTTCGATTCCCGGCCAGGGCACACAGGAGAAGCGCCCATTTGCTTCTCCACCCCTCCGCCGCGCTTTCCTGTCTGTCTCTCTCTTCCCCTCCCGCAGCCAAGGCTCCATTGGAGCAAAGATGGCCCGGGCGCTGGGGATGGCTCTGTGGCCTCTGCCACAGGTGCTAGAGTGGCTCTGGTCGCAACATGGTGACGCCCAGGAAGGGCAGAGCATCGCCCCCTGGTGGGCAGAGCATCGCCCCTGGTGGGTGTGCCGGGTGGATCCCGGTCGGGCACATGCGGGAGTCTGTCTGACTGTCTCTCCCTGTTTCCAGCTTCAGAAAAATGAAAGAAAAAAAAGAAAAAAAAATTTATGGGACACAGCAAAAGCATCCCTGAGAGGAAAGTTCATAACATTACAGGCATACCTTAAGAAACTAGAAAAAGCTCAAATAAACAACTTGACCCTGCATCTAAAAGAACTAGAAAAAGAACAGCAAGTAAAGCACAGAGGTAGTAGAAGAAAAAAATAATAAAGATCAGAGCAGAAATAAATGACATAGAGTCTAAAGAAACAATACAGAGGATCAATAAAACCAGGAGCTGGTTCTTTGAAAATGTAAACAAGATCTCACCAAGGAAAAAAGAGAGAGGACTCAAATAAATAAAATTAGAAGAAATGAGAGTGGAGAAATAACAACTGACACAACAGAAATACAAAATATTTTAAGAAAATACTATGAAAAACTGTACACAAAAAACTAAACAACCTAGATGAAATGGACAAATTCCTTGAAACATAAATCTTCCAAAAATTAATATGGAAGAATCAGAAAACCTAAACAGACCAATTACAACAAATGAGATTGAAACAGTTATCAGGAAACTCCTAACAAAGAAAAGTCCTGGCCCTGATGGCTTCACAAGTGACCCAAATATTCAAAAAGAAATAACTCCTATTCTTCTCAAGCTATTTCAAATAATTCAAGAGGGAGGAAGACTTCCAAGATCCTTTTATGAGGTTAGTATAATTCTGATTCCAAAACCAGGCAAAGACAACACAAAGAAAGAAAATTATAGGCCAATATTTCTGATGAATTTAGATGTTAAAATCCTCAACAAAATATTAGCAAACCAGATCTAGCAATATATGGAAAAAAAAATCATACACCATGATCAAGTGGGATTTATTCTGGGGAAGCTAGGCTGGTACAATATTCACAAATCAATCAATGTGATTCATCACATAAACAAAAGAAAGGAGAAAAAACACATGATAATTTCAATAGATGCAGAAAAAGCATTTGATAAAATCCAGCACCCATTCATGATCAAAACTCTCAACAAAGTGGAAATACAGGGAACATACCTAACATGATAAAAGCCATCTATGACAAACCCATAGCCAACATCATACTCAATGGGCAATAATTAAAAACAATCTCTTTAAGATCAGGAACAAGGCAGGGGTGCCCCTTCACCACTCTTACT
This sequence comes from Saccopteryx bilineata, assembly GCF_036850765.1. Classification (NCBI taxonomy): domain Eukaryota; kingdom Metazoa; phylum Chordata; class Mammalia; order Chiroptera; family Emballonuridae; genus Saccopteryx; species Saccopteryx bilineata. Next base: position 120,300,430 of record NC_089490.1, read on the forward strand.
CAACATAGTCCTGGAAGTCCTAGCCACAGCAATCAGACAAGAAAAAGAAATTAAAGGCATCCAAATTGGAAAAGAAGAAGTAAAACTATCATTATTTGCAGATGATATGATATTGTATATAGAAAACCCTAAAGTCTCAGTCAATAAACTACTGGACCTGATAAATGAATTCAGCAAGGTGGAAGGATATAAAATTAATACTCAGAAATCAGAGGCATTTGTATACACTAACAATGAACTGTCAGAAAGAGAATTTAAGGAAGCAATCCCCTTTACCATTGCAACCAAAAAAATAAAGTACCTAGGAATAAATTTAACCAGGGAGATTAAAGACTTGCACTTGAAAAAAAAAAAAAAAGACTTGTACTTGGAAAATTATAAAACATTGATAAAAGAAATCAGGGAAGATACAAATGAGTGGAAGCATATACCGTGCTCATGGTTGAAAAGAATAAACATCATTAAAATGTCTGTATTACCCAAAGCAATCTATAAATTCAATGCAATACCAATTAAAATACCAATGACTTACTTCAAAGATATAGAACACATATTCCAAAATTTATATGGAACCAAAAGAGAACATGAATAGCCTCAGCAACCTTGAAAAGGAAGAATAAAGTGGGAGGTATCACATTTCCAGATATCCAGTTATACTACAAGGCCATTGTACTCAAAACAGCCTAGTACTGGCATAAGTCAGGCATATAGATTAGTGGAACAGAATAGAGAACCCAGAAATAAACCCCCAGCTCTATGGACAACTGATATTTGACAAAGGAGGTAAGGGCATACAATGGAGTAAAGACAGCCTCTTCAACAAATGGTGTTGGGAAAATTGGACAGCTACCTTCAAAAAACTGAAACTAGACCACCAACTTATATCATTCACAAAAATAAACTCAAAATGGATAAAAGACTTAAATGTAAGCCGTGAAACCATCAGCATCTTAGAAGAAAACATAGGCAGTAAGCTCTCCAACATCTCTCGCAGCAATATATTTGCTGATTTATCTCCATGGGCAAGTGAAATAAAAGACAGGTTAAACAAATGGGACTATATCAAACTAAAAAGGTTTTGCTCAGCTGAAAACAATAAGAACAGAATAAAAAGGCAAACTACACAATGGGAGAACATATTTGACAAGACGTCTGATAAGGGGTTAATAAACAAAATTTATAAAGAACTTGTAAAACTCAATACCAGGAAGACAAACAATCCAATAAAAAAATGGGCGATAGAAATGAATAGACACTTCTCCAAAGAGGACATACAGATGGCCCATAAGCATATGAAAAAATGCTCAACATCACTAACCATTAGAAAAATGAAAATTAAAACCACAATGAGATATCATCTCACACCAGTCAGAATGGCACTCATCAACAAAACATCACAGAATAAGTGCTGGCGAAGATGTGGAGAAAAGGGAACCCTTCTGCACTGCTGGTGGGAATGCAGACTGGTGCAGCCACTGTGGAAAACAGTATGGAGATTCCTCAAAATATTAAAAATCAAACTGCCTTTCAATCCAGTTATACCACTTTTAGGAATATACCCCAAGAACACAATAACACTGTTTCAAAAGAAGAAATGCAACCCCATGTTTATGGCAGCATTGTTCACAATAGTGAAGATCTGGAAACAGCCCAAGTGTCCATCAATGGACAAGTGTATTAAAAAGCTTTGATATATATATTATGCAATACTACTCATCCATAAGAAATGATTACATCGGATCATTTACAGCAACATGGATGGACCTTGATAACATTATACTGAGCAAAATAAGTAAATCAGAAAAAACTATGAACTATATGATTCCATACATAGATGGGACATAAAAATAAGACTCAGAAACATGGACAAGAGTGTGAGGGTTACAGTGTGGGGGGGAGTTGGGCTAGGAAAGGGTACAAAGAAAACCAGTTATAAGGTGACAGAAGACAATTGGACTTTGGGTGATGGGAATGCAGCATAATCAAATGTCAAAATAACCTAGAGATGTTTTCTCTGAACATATGTACCATGATTTATCAATGTCACCCCATTAAAATTAATTTTTAAAAAAAATTTAAAAAATTAAAAAGAATATTCCAAATATTATTATGGGGGAAAAAAAACAAATATCCTCAGCAGTTTTGAAAATGAAGAATAAAATGGGAGATTTCACATTCCTGATATCAAGTTATACTACAAGGCCATTGTAATCAAAACAGCTTGGTACTGGCATTAGAACAGGTATACAGATCAATGGAACACAACAGAGAACCCAGAAATCAACCCATACCTTTATGGTCAATTGATATTTGATAAAGGAGTTAAAAACATACAATGGAGTAAAGACAGTTTCTTTAATAAATGTTGGGAAAATTGGACAAATACATGCAAAAAAATAAAACTAGACCACCAGCTTACACCATTCACAAAAATAAACTCAAAATGGATAAATGACTTAAATGTAAATTGCAAAACCATAAATGTCTTGGAAGAAAACATAAGCAGCAAATTATCTGATGCCTCTCGTTGCAATATTTGTGCTGATTTATCTCCACGGGCAAGTAAAATAAAGGACAGAATAAACACATGGACTATATCAAACTAAAAACTTTTGCACAGCAAAAGACATCATTAACAAAATAAAGAGACAACCCACACAATGGGTGAACATATTTACCAACACGGTGTGATAAGGGGTTAATAACCAAAATTTATAAAAAAACTTCTAAAACTCAACAATAGGAAGTTAAATAATCCAATTAAAAAGTGGACAAAGGAATTAAATATACACTTCTCTAAAGAGGACATATAGTTGACCAATAGGCATATGAAAAAATGTTCAATGTCACTAATCATTAGAGAAATGCAAATTAAAACTACAATGAGATATCACCTAACACCTGTCAGAACCGCGCTCATTAACAAATCAACACACAAGTGCTGGCAAGGGTGTGGAGAAAAAGGAACCCTTCTGCACTGCTGGTGGGAATGCAGACTTGCGCAGTGACTATGGAAATCAGTGGGGCATTTCCTGAAAAAATTAGAAATGGAACTGCCTTTTGACGCAGCTATCCCACTTTTAGAAATATATCCTACGAATACTAAAACACTCATTCAAAAGAAGATATGCACCCCCATATTTATTGTAGCATTGTTTTACAATAGCCAAGATCTGGAATCAGCCCAAGTGTCCATCAGTGGACGAGTGGATTAAAAAGCTGTGGTACATATACACAATGGAATACTACTGGGTTGTGAGAAAGAAGGAAATCTTACTTTTTGCAACAACATGGATGGTCCTGGAGATTATTATGCTAAGTGAAGTAAACCAGGCAGAGAAAGAATATTATTATAGGATCTCACTTATATGTGGAATTTACTGAACAAGGTGAACTGAGAAATGAAATAGAGGCAGAGGGGAGGTAATGGGAAGCAGAGGGACATCTGTAAGAGGGAGGAAGGATGAGGGGATGGGATCAATGAAGGTGAAGGGATTAATGAGATTATATATACATAACACATAGATACAGAAAACAGGACAGCAAATCCCAGAGGGAAGGAGCAAGGGAGTTTGGGAAAGGGGGACATAGAGTGTGTAGTGTGGGGCGCGTAGTAGGGGGAATGTTATACTGAGTGGGACACTTGAATCCATGTTAACACAATAAATTAAATAATAAAAAAATTTAAAAAGCAATTAAAAATGTAAATGAAGACAACAAATTTCTGTTCTAATTATACTGGCAATCATATATTTGATGATTTATGTATTTATGGCTTCCTAATGTTCAAACATACATTTAGGTAAGCTAATCTGAATACATTTCTTGTATTCATTTCTTTTAAACTCATGTGAGTAGACTGTAAGGTTTACAAATGCTAAGAGTTTTTCAGTCTATTCTCTGTTGTTTAGTCAGCCTTTTGAACAGTGCCTGACACAGAATAGCTGCTGGATATTGATTGATGAATGAATACCCACAGTGAGAGAATAATTCTATGTTCAGTATAATTGAATGTTCCTAAATTTGGTCTATCAATTATTATCATGCATTCACTCTATCAATTCCACAGGTAAATATAACTGATCTATTCCTGTAAACAGTTGAAAATCTAATAGAGGAGACAAACTTCATACACACCATAATCTAATATCAGTGGAAGGAATCGTCAATATATAGTCATCACATTGTAGTGTTCTGAAGGCTTAGGGAAATGCAAATAATAAGAAATTTCAAGTTGTCAACATAACAAATATTGCTGAAGAGTCAAAGAAGCTGAGATGGCAAAGAAGCTGAGATGGAGAAGAGACATTGGATTTAGCTTTTAGGAGATTCATTGAGGGTTTATCTTATACATTGTGACTAAGAGACTAGATCAAGGCCCAGTTCTGCCACTAACTAAATCTGTGCTCCCTTTGTGCATTAGTTTTTTTATCTAAAAGGTGAAAATAACACTGCCTAACTCATGAGGCTCTTTTAAAGAAGAAATGAGCTGAAATATTTCTAAGATATTTAGAACAGTGACTGACATGATGTATATATTATTAGATGTTAGAAATGTCAATTATTTTTATCAAAGCAGTGTGGAACTGACCCAAATTTTAAGAGTTTTAGGAGAATGGTGATTCTTCTCAACTAGCCTTCTATCAGTGCAAGAATTATGTTTGTCCTGCTTCTTATATTTAGTTGTGCCAGCCTCAGGGACGTATTGAAGGCAGTACTTAAGCTCTACAGTTTGCTCTTGTTAGGCAGCTTTGGTATGACTTCCAGAGATAAATATACCTCCTGGAATTTATGCCTGTGTGGAATCCTTTCCCTGAATGTGAGCCAGGCCTAGTTACTGGCTTCTAGCAAATGTGCAAAAGTAATACGATGTTACTTCTGTGATGAGGTTACAAAAGCCTATGACTTCCATCTTGCTATCTGGTGCAGACATTCTTTCAATTATTTTATGAGGCAAGATGCTGTGTTGTGAGGTGCTCTGTGGCAAAGCCCATGTACTAAGAAGCTGAAGGAGGCCCCCAGACAACACATGTGAAGAACTAAGACCTTAGTCCAACAGCCTAGAAGTAACTGGATCCTGCCAACAATGGAGTGAGCAAGGAAGTGACTACTTTCAGTCAAGCCTTGAGGTAAGTTCAGCCTTGTGAGAGACCCAGAGTCAGAAGACAAAGGTTAGCCATGTGTGAATTTCTGAATCACAGAGACTGTAAGGTAATATATTTTGCTATTTTAATTCACTAATGCTTGGGGTTATTTGTTATGCAGCAGTAGATAACTAATGCACAACTATGAGAAATACATTTATATTGTGACCTAGCATGCATGTGCATATATGCAAACACCCATACACACACTTATGTAGCTAGAACAAGTTTGTCATGAGACAATGTTTATTCTTACTGTGTATAATGCACTCAGATGTTTTTCATTTTATTAGTTTTAAAATAATAACAGGGACACTAAATTGATTCCATGACTCACAAAAGGCTGCAACAAAGAGTTTGAAAATACTAGTTAAGAATATAGTTTTTGGCATAAAATTTTCTGGGTTTATACCTCTGCTCTACCACTTATTATGTGGGTAAAACTAGAAAAGTTACACAGCTTTACTGTGTATCAGTCTCCTAAGCTGTAAAATGAGAAAAATAATAGCTCTTACCATCATCTTGGAGTCTATGAAGACCTGCTGGGAACAGGACTTCTAAAACAAAAAGTGTGTCCAAGGTCATTTTTGCTGGCTATAAGCTGGGTCTCCAGAACCAGAGGGAGCACATAGCTCTTCTTAAAATGGAAGGTGTTTATGATCAAGATGAAACTGAATCTCATCCAGACAAGAGATGTGCGCATGTATACAAAGCAAAGAACAACACAGTGTCTCTTGGTGGCAAACCAAAGAAAACCAGAGTCATCTGGGGCGAAGGTAATTGGTGTTCATGGCATGCTCCTCACCAAATTCCAAAGCAATGTTCCTGCTAAGGCTACTGGACACAGAATCCTCTTGACGCTGTAGCCCTCAAGGATTTAAACTTATTGTAAAGCAATTAAATAAAAGTGGAAAAGTGAGAAACATAATAAAATATTAATGGTTTTGATGATTAGAACAAATAATCTTTGCAAAGCATTCAGCACAGAACTTCACCCATGGAAAAAGGCTAACTATTCTTAGTTAAAATTCTTTTTTATTGTACTGAACCTTTCCTAGATAGTCCCTTATTCTTGGGACAGAATTGATCATTCTATCCACTCCTATGGCTTATTGAAAATAATTATTATGCCACATTTTACATTCCATTATAATTATTTTTCTATCACTTTTTCTTCTATCCTCATTCCTACTAAGTTATGACCTCCTTGAGAGCAACTAATATTTCTAATTATTCTTTGTCTCTTTAATATATAACACAGTTCTTGACACAGTATAGATGTTTAATACATATTGATAAGTAAATGAACAAAACATAAATGAATAAATGCTCACCATCACAAGAGAGCCCATTTAGTTTTTCAACATATATAATTAGTAAAAAGTTGTATCATACAGTAAGTCAAAATATGCTTACTTTACACTCATTCTTCTGTTCAAATGACTCATTAAATATCTATTTCCTCCCTTATAATAGTTCTTTTAAATTCTTTCCTCAGTTTTCATGTAGAAGAACTGTTTGAGGGGAGAATAAGATTTATTATTCCAAGTAATCTCTGAATAAAAATGTTCCAAGTTTTATAATGATTCCTGACCATCATCATAGTTGTCCTTTCTTAGCAGTATCCCACTTTGCTAGCATTCCTATTAAAATCTGATATCCAACTTCAGGACAGGCAAGGACAGGCAAATATGGCATATAACTCTCATTGTTCTCGTCTGTGCATTACAATTCTTCCGGTGTTCCAAATTATTTCAGCCTTTTTAGGTATAAAAATTTAATCATTCTTACAAAAATATTCATTCTATATAGACTTAATTATTTTTTAAATGTAAGGTACATTTTTATTTGTATTTATTCTTATTAAATACTTGGTCTTTAGAACACTTTAAATCTTAATTTATCCAAACTGAATTAATCATATTTCTCAGCTTTATATCATTGAAAAATGTAATGAGCATGCCTTCTGAGCTGTATCAAAGTAACTGATGAACATGTTGAACAAGGTAGAACCAAGTAATGTCTAAACACTATACTATAAGTTAATATCCAGCTCTGTTAATCAATGCTCTGGCTAGAAGTCAATCAGGACAAATTAACTTAATTATATAATGCCTGTCCAAAAGGTCACTATGAGAGTCTCTTTTAATTGTTTTTATTTAATCTAGATATTTTAAGGTTATTGTGCTACTGTAGAATTTCTATATTCTACTTGTGTGGCCAGGCTATTAAAAAGCAAGTGAGCTCTCTGTGCCACAATCTGTTGTTAGTGAATTTATGCTGGATTCTAGGAATTATCATTTACAAGAACCAGAAAACAATTTATGACCCCCATATTTAAATCTTAAAGAGGATCAAATTTAAAGCTTTATGGTCTGTATTTTAAGGAAGTCTTTTTTATGTTCTTTCTGACTATTGGGAGACTACTCCAGTAGCTGCTACCTCTTTTTTTATAATTCTGCAGTCATCTGACAGTATTAAAAAGTAGCATGTGTGAACTCCAATAATTTCCCGTAAGAATGTCACTTTAGCTAAGTTATTTTTTTACTTCATTTATTGATATTAAATGTCATTCATATAATGACTGATACTTTTATCTATTATGGAGGTATTTTGTAGCAGAACAATGCCTCTGCCAAGAGTTAACTCTACAAACAAGACCTAGTGTGGTGTTTATATAAATACATCCCCAGAAAGAAGGAAACCACAAAGCACAGAGAACTGAAGAGATAAGGCTGCAAACAGCAAGTGTCCTGTTTGGGGCATTTTTCCAACTACTGACATGATAAAATGTCAGGGACTGTAACAGGGACATCACAGTTTCTGGCAATGTCCCAGGGCTAGAGAAAAGAAAAATAAAGTTGTAAGATTCCAAGGAAGTCATTTTGAAAATATCACCATAAGAATGGAAAAGCCGAGAGAAGTTAGCATGACAGTTGGTAGTTTTTTTCAAAAAAGAAGAGAATGTTCAGCAGTCTTTCAGTGTTGAGAATAAAAACACATTGTTTAGACAGGTCAAGGTCAAAACACTCAGTAGGAACTTATGAAGCAAAAAAGCTTGATTAAAAGCACTGAGACTGGCCCTGGCCAGTTGGCTCAGCGGTAGAGCGTCGGCCTGGCGTGCGGGGGACCCGGGTTCCATTCCCGGCCAGGGCACATAGGAGAAGTGCCCACTTGCTTCCCCACCCCCACCCCTTCCTTCCTCTCTGTCTCTCTCTTCCCCTCCCACAGCCAAGGCTCCATTGGAGCAAAGATGGCCCGGTCGCTGGGGATGGCTCCTTGGCCTCTGCCCCTGGCGCTAGAGTGGCTCTGGTCTCGGCAGAACGACGCCCCGGAGGGGCAGAGCATCACCCCCTGGTGGGCAGAGCGTGGCCCCTGGTGGGCGTGCCGGTTGGATCCCGGTCGGGCGCATGCGGGAGTCTGTCTGACTGTTTCTCCTTGTTTCCAGCTTCAGAAAAATACAAAAATTAAAAAAAAAAAAAAAAAAAAAAGCACTGAGACTAACTTTGGGTCAGGTTACTCTGGAATCGGATGAAGGTGTTCTGCTCCCCCTCTCCCTGTCTACCAAATATAATAGATTGAACCTTGTCTGGCCAAAAGTAGTATCATGAGCCTCTCCAATTTTATATAGAATATTCATTTTTTTAATTTAAAAATGCCAAACAGATTTAGAAACAAGACAAAGAGAAAAACAAACCAATGGAAACAGCCCTGTAGTTGACTCAGCAGCTGGAGTTATTAGAACTTGACTTTAATGATGAATAACATATTCATGAAAATAATTGAAAAGAGAGAATTTTACTTAACAAGTTGAAGTTTATTGTTTTAAAAAAATCAAATGAAGATTCTATATTTTAAAAATTGTATTCAGAGCTCAATGGATTAATCTAATATCAGGTTCAACACAACAGTATAGGGGTCTAATAAACTAAAGGACAAGGCAGTAAAATAGATTTGGTTAAACCAGAAAACAAAAAAGTTGAGCAACAGAACAAAGAATGTGATATAAATATAGAATATGATGAAAAACTCTAATGTGTGAAATTGAAGACGAAGTATTGCTAGAATGATCTGAGGACAAAGAATGAAGTTGGAGTGTTTATACAATTGTATATTAAAACATTTAAAAACTATGGTGATTCACATAATGTGATACCTATACAAGAGTACATAAATAGAACAGAAAAGAAAGTCATTAGAAACAGAGCTATCATATGCAATCTCTTGTTTTATGATAAAAATGATATTGAGTGCAGCAGGTAAGAAAAATTTTTTTTCTTATAAGCAATGTTGGGTCAAATAGATATTTGTGTGGTAAAAATTAAATAAGACGGGTTATAGATTTAAAAGTATATAGTGAAATAATAGTTTTTAGAAGTAAACTAGATAAAATTTTCATAGATTTGAGATACTCAACATTTCTTAAACAGGACAGAAGAACTGCAGAGATAAAACAAATCAATAAATTTGACTACTGTGGTTCATCAAAAACCACCATTAGAGAGTAAAACAGCAAGCCACAGAAGAAATGACGCTATTGTAATATAAACGTCCAACAAAAGAATTCTTATTCATACATGTAGAATATGTAAAGAATGTTTGCAAAACAATAAAAAAGGAAAACAATGCAATAGAAAAATGGTCAAGAAATATTATAAAAGAGACCTATAAATATATGAAAAGACTGTCAATCTAATTACTTATGAGTAATAAAGATTAATAGCACAATAAGTTATACTATGATATATATCTACCAGATAGCATAATTTTTTAAAGTAAACACTAAATGTTGGTATGTATGCAGTAATCAAAAGTCTCATTTACCATCATTAATATTATAAATTGGTACAAAATCTTTGGAAAACTGATAATCATGCATTGCTTGACAGGGATACATTCTGATAAAGCAACACTAGGTGATTTCATCATTATAGGAACATCATGAGTGCACTTGCACAAACCCAGATGGTATAGCCTACTACACACCTAGGCTATATATTGTATAGCCTGTTGCTCTTAGTCTACTGCAAACCTGTACAAAATGTTACTATACCAAAAACTGTAGGCGACTATAACACAGTGGTATTTGTCTATCTAAACACATCTAAACATAGAAAAGTTACAATAAGAGTATTGAAAAAAAAAGATTTTAAAAAGGGTTCTATCTGCATTAAGCATTTACCATGAATGGAGTTTGCATGACTGGAAGTTTTTCCAGGTGAATCAGGGAATGAGCCCTGAGTGAATGTGACGGCCTAGGGCATTACTACACCGTAATGTGTTACATTATGATGTTATGATAACTATGGCATCACTAGTTGATAGGAATTTTTCAGCTCTATTATAATCTTATGAGACCACTGTCATATATATGGTTTGTCATTAACCAAAGTGGCTTTACACAGTATATAACTGTATCTACAACATTTGAATGTAGGAATATCTTATGACCCAGCAATTCTACTCATTGATATAGGACTATCAAAAATGTGCACATAAGATTACTAAAAGGCCTGTAAAGAATGTGTGTATGGCATAATTTCAAGTACTAATCACAACCCATGTGACCCTTAAATAAATATATTGTAATACCTTCATAAAATAGAATACTATACAACAATGAGAATGAATAAACTGCTACACACAATGTAAATGTGTGATACAGGATCTAATAAGAAAGACATATATTTGATCTTTGTCCTGATTCCTGGCACAAACGTTTCTAAACCCCTTTAAAATTCCCAAGTGATAAGAGAGAAGTGTTTTTGTTATTTATAAGGCCCTTTCAACCTGACTTGAAATACCTGAGCTTATGCTAATGAGGTGATCCTTGTTGGGCAGTTAGATAAGCTTCAGGATAGGGGCTGATTACCAGAGGAACCAACCATGGTTAACAAGTTGCAACTTTTGGCTTCACAGTAGTTAACAGTTGGCTTAGCAGTAGAGCATTAATAGAGCATCAGCAAGGTGTGTATAAGTCCCGAGTTCAATTCCCAGTCAGGGCACACAAGAGAAGTGACCATCTGCTTCTCCTCTCCTTCCGCTCCCCTCTCTCTCTCCCCCCTTCCCGTAGCCATGGCTTGACTGGAGCAAGTTGACCCCAGTGCAGAGGATGGCTCCATGGCCTCACCTCATGAGCTAAAATAGCTCAATTGCCAAGCAATGGAGCAGTGGCCCCAGATGGGCAGAAAATTGCCTGGTAGGGGGATTGCCAGGTGGATCCCAGTTGGGTGCATGCGGGAGTCTGTTTTTCTGCCTCCTCACCTCTCACTTAATAAGAAGAAAAGAGAGAAAATAAAAGTTGCAACTTTCAGCACCTCCTTCTAACCTGTGAGTAGGAGAAAGGAGATTCAATCAATCATACCTTCTGCTATGAACTGAATGTTTATGTTCCCATAAAATTCATATGTTGAAATCCTAATGTGATGTTATTAGATGGCAGGGACTTTGGGAGGTGTTTAGCCCATGAGAGTAGAGCCCTCAATAATGGCATTAGTGCCCTTATAAAAAAAAATGACCCCAGAGATCTACTTTGCCCTTTGGTCATGTGAGGAAAGAGCAAGAGAGCCATCTGTGAACCAGGAAGTGGACTCTCACTGAATACCACATCTGCCACCACCTTGGTTTTGGACTGCCCAGCCTCCAAATGTGAAGAATAAATTTCTATTGTGTATAAGCCACCCACGCTGTCTATGGTATTCTGTTATAGCAGCCTGAGGTTTGGGAAGAATTATTTCCCTTGACTTTTCTGGTTCCTTGAGGCTACCTATGTATCTAATTTCATAGCCTGCTTCCATCTTTTAGGCCAGCAAATGAATTGCTCTTCCCTCCTTTTATTGTCACCTCAGACTCTCCTGCCTCCAGCTTTCATTTATGAGGACCTTTGTGATTACACTGGGCCCACCCAGGTAATCCAAATTAGTCTTCCATTTTAAAATCTTTAATTTTATCATATGTTCAAAATCTCCTTTGCCGTGTAAAGTAACACATTCACAGCTTCAGAGGATTAGGACATACACATCTTTGAGCGACCATTATTCTGCCTACTGGCAAGATTCTAATAAATAATCTCTAAAACTAACAAATAAGTCTTTTCTAATTGAATTTGTGTCTTTCACAAGTAAGCTCAAAGAAGAATGGAGATAAAGGCTAAGTAAGTCTTTTCAAAAGACATCATGATTGTGGCTTATCACATTTTACATAGTCATTGGAGGTGGGAGGGGAATTCTGAGGATGTCCCCTCTTTGAGTTCATCCATCCCCTGATACATTCCAGCTGGATCGGAGAAGTTTAAGTCCTTTGAAGTAGCAAATGTACACAATCTCTTTCCCTACTGCCATACTTACTCTCAGTTTTAAATCTTGATGATGACTAAGGTGGCTTTACTTTTTCTTTAAAAAAAAAAAAAGAAATGTCATTACCCTTCATGAAGAACAGGAAAGCTAAATAAGAGTAATTCTGCTTTGATGCTCTCTTTGTTATTTATACAGCATTCCTCACACACCAATGTGCTTACAGTTCCTGGAGGGGACATATCTTCTCACAGTTCCATGGCTTTGTACATGATTTATTCAAGTCTAGAAATGTCTTTTGCCCATTAATTCATTTGACTAACTGCTGCTTGTCCTTTAAGAACCAATTTAGGAAATATTTCTTATAAAAATGTTTCCAGGCCATATTCTACCCCCATCTAATCTGGATATATATCCATATATGTGTTCTGATACAGTTCTAAGCTTTTCCTATCAAAGAATGTCTCTAACTATATTATATGTTTATTTTTTATCTTCACTATTAGATGAGTTCCTTTAGGGTAAGATCCTGTTTCACTTACCTTTGAAACTCTGGAATCCAGAGGATGAATAGATGGATGGATGGATGGATGGATGGATGGATGGATGGATGGATGGATAAATGAACAGTATTAATTGGACTTAAAGTCTGTTAAGACCTGGTTCTGGTTATACCTAAAATTGGACCAAGTTGATTAACTACTCTGAGTTTTGGTTTTCTCTTTTCATGAAAATAATAGGTGGGGTTTTTTTTTATTTGTCATTGTGAGGATTAAATAAAATAACATAAATAAAAGTCCATGTCAACAGCGAGGTTATACAGAAATCTATTGAGAAGTCATTCAGCTGGGCATAGAGAATACAAAGAAGAATAAACTATTCCTGCCATTCAGGAACTTAGATCTGTCATGAATGTCAAGGAAACAGGGAAAGGAATAGTTTCCTTCCACTGTGAGTGGGGAGAATGTCAAAAGAAGATACAGAGAGTGGCATTTGAGCTGGGCCATAAAGCAGATGATCCATTTGCTTGTTTTGGAACTATAAAATGACAAGATTAATACAAATTAGAAGAAACAGAAAGTGCTCTGGTAATGTAGAGAAAGAACTACTTAATTTTGCCGAAGGGAGTCAGATAAAGAAAGTTGCAAAGAAGAGATGACATTAGGGTAGATTTTGAGAGACAGATAGTATCTTCCAATTCTTCGAAACCCTAGCAGGAGGAAGGAAATTCTAGGCAGCCACCAGACCTAGATGACTAGGCTAGTTTGGCTACAGAATATAGTGTAGTGTGACAACTGGCTGCCAAGTCCCAGAGAAGGGTGTTTCCAACTGCAACCTGAAGGTGTGAGCCTGGGTCAATAACAGCTGAAGCCAAGAAGGGTGTAGAGGATGACTGCATGACAGATGGGGCAAAGCTGCATAAGGCTGATGTCAGGATCGGCCCAAGCTGGAGGAATAACACAATTGCCAAAAGGAAATCTGAGAGCAAAGAAATGGATGGATGCCATGGTGTCAACACAGGAGCTGGGCAAGTTTCCAAAGGCAAAAGTCCAGTAGCCCAGCTGAGTTTGAAAACTGGGTGAGCACCATCAGGGACAAGGCTTAAAACAAAAACTGATTAGGCTGAGAAAAGAATCTCTGAAGGTCAAATGGTTTTGACAGTGTAATGCAGGAGTGCTGTTATTTCTATGAGCCCAAAGATGATGCATGGCATAAAAACCTGCAGTTTTAACTCCTGGTAGATGGACTTGCTATCTGCTCTGGGGGAGAAAACATCACCCACTCCACTTGCCTACCTGTATGGCAGAAATGTGCACATATGATAGTGGCAAGAAATAAAGCTGAATAAAAAGTAGAGAGGTCTCATGGGGAAGGCTCTATAATTCCAGAGTGAAGAGTTTGTCCATGCTTTGGTAGGTAACAGGGAGTCATGGAAAGATTGTGAGTAGGGAGGCCGCATGACTGAAGGTGAACTTTAAGAAAATCAGCAGAGGCCTGACCTGTGGTGGCGCAATGGGATAAAGCCGTCGACCTGGAACACTGAGGTCACCAGTTCGAAACCTTGGGCTTGCCTGGTCAAGGCACATATGGGAGTTGATGCTTCCTGCTACTCCCCCTTCTCTCTCTCTCCCCTCTCTCTAAAAATCAATAAATAAAATATTAAAAAAAAAGAAAATCAGCACAAAAAGTAATGACAGATCTAGCAATGATTCAACAAGTAGATTTTAAGTTATAAGGAGTCTAAATTGCAGATCGTTTTATCTCTTCATTTACAAAGACTAGGTAATGTGGTAAGCACTTATTTATATATTAAACCTATATTATCTGACTTGCAATACAATAAGGCCATTTTATGGACCAACTTTCAGCAGCACCATGTTTACCACTCTGTTGCTATTTGTGTGTAGATGGTGGTGGTTAGTATCCATCAGAGTTAGCATTTTTATAAGATCCTACAAGTGTACTCTGAATGTAACACAGGCATGTTTTTAGGCAAAATATGGTCATATATGCTGCTTATACCTGTCATGATGGTTTAGAATCAGAAATAAACCTATTGTAAAAAAAAATTTAATACCTGGATATGTTAGTTTTTAAATTCCCTTCCAAGCTCCCAGGAAGGAGGTGTTCCTTGAATATATATGCCCAGTTCTCTTCCATGGAAGGGCTCTCCAGTCCAGTGCTCTCAGTTCTCCAGTGGTGTTTGTTTCCTCTCTGTATTTTTTTTTAATTTTATCTTTCTTGGTTTCCTTTTGAAGTGAGCACTGGAAAATATGCCCTTCTTGAAAGACAGAAATATTCTCAACTTACTCTCTGCCTGGAGAAACATAGAGACTTAAGCATAATTTTCTGTTTGGAGAAGAATTTCTTAGCCCAGACTTTTGGCATCTATAGTTATAAATTCTCTTAAAATAATCAGCTTCTTATATATTAAATTCCAGTTAGCTCCATGTACTAATAGCCATGCTTTTTCTAGACATTCTTCATACACACATACACAAGGTGGAGCAAACATAGGTTTATACTGTTTGTATGGAAAATAATACAATAATTAATAAATAATGATATTAGAATAAACTGTTTCATATACTCCTAACTGCAAATCTATTTTGCCTATATATATATATTTGCCCATGTATAAGATGCAACCTTGTTCAAAAAAATTAGGGTCTAAAAACTGGGTGTGTCTTATACAGTGGGTGTAGATTTTTTTAGTTGCATTTTCTGCTTTTTCATGCTTGTCATTTCATTCATTCTTTCACACTTGTTACCAGTATATTACAGTAGGCTATGTTTTGCCATGTTCTGCCTAGAAATGGCTCAGAAAAGATTTTTGTAAGAGGCAAGTCAGCACAATAGCCTGATTTAGAGAGGGAATTAAAGATATGGATTGAAGAGCAAAGGGCAATTAAAATTCCTGTGTCCACAAAGATGGTTCAGCATGAGGCAAGAAGAATTGCTGATGAAAAAGTTACTGATTTCAAAGGAGGACATAATTGGTGCTTCAGATTCATGAAATGAAATGGACTAAGCATGTGTACATACACTAGACTTGCCCAAAATATGCCTGAAAGCTCTGAGCAGAGGTCCTTGAATTTCATCATTTTGTCATTCAACATTGGAAGACACATCAGTTTGAGTTGGGACAGATTGCAAATATGGACAAAATCCCCCCTCAATTTGATGTCCCAGGTAACAGAAGTTTTGATTAGAAGGGGGTAAAAACTGTAATTGTGAAAACAAGTGAACACAAAAATAGCCATTATACAGTTGTTTCTAGCTTGTTGTGCCGACAGAACCAAGCTGCCTCCTATGCTGATTTTCAAACACAAAACAATGCCCAAAGAAGACATTCCTCGAGGTGATTGTCCACGTTCATGACAAGATTTGGAAGGATCAGGATGGGATGAAGATCTGGTTTGAAAATGTTTGGAGAAGAAAATCAGGTGGGCTCTTATGCAAACCTGCCCTATTGATGTTTGATCAGTTCAGGGCACACATAACAAAAAACACAAAGACTGCTGCAGAGCAAAAACAAAACTTGCTGTCACACCTGGAGGCTTGACATCCCAGCTCCAACCACTTGATGTCAGCATTAACAAACCTTTCAATGCTTCCATGAGAGACAAATGGAACTGATGAATGAAGTCTTCTGGGGACAATTTGACACCAGCAGGAAGAGTGAAAAAACCAACTGTAGGAGCAGTTTGTACCTGGGTGAAAAGATCCTGGGATAATATCAAGATTGAGATTGTTGTCAAGTGATTTAAGAAGTGTGCCATTCCAAATGCCATAGATGGAACCGAGGACAAGGCAATATATGAAAACAGTGATTCGTCATCAGACAGAGATGAAGACAAGCTAATGGTTGGGAGTTTTGACAATGATGAGGACTGGTATGAATTTTATGATGAATAAAACTTGAGTTCAATAACTTTATGTAATACATTTTTTTTCTAATTTCAGGCCCCCAATATAAGGAGCATCTTATACAATGGGGAAATATGATAGTTGTCTTTTCAATTTACATAACTCTAAAATTGTGGTCTTCCTCTATTTCTTTTCATTCCTATCCAAAGATCAGTCTGCTCTTTTTTAAGATCATGTTTTTCTTATTTCTTGCCATGTACAGACAACAATAACTAACAATGGCACTAGTGTTATGCTCCCCAGCTTCTCTTAGAGGTACAAGCTTATCAGATACCTCATGTACCTTCTAAGCTATTTCATTTGTGCATAGCATGAAGTGCTGTGCTTTTCCCCTGAAATATTCATTTCCTCACTATCAGCTCCCTAGTCAATGCTACATATTATAGCTTATTTGGTACATGTCACCCCATTTCTAGGTACTAAATCTAGTATCATTCAGGGTAAGCTAGGTTATGCTTCAGTAACAATCTTAGTGACCTTTAATAGCGAAGGTTTATTTCAAAAAATGAGTCAGAGAACTTGTTGCTGTTGAGTAAATAATATGTCCTAGGTCACTGCCATGATCTTTACAAATATTATCTTAATATTCACAAGGTGTTCATGAGTATCTCCATTTTCTATATGAGGAAAAACAGAGGTTTAGAGGGAATAAGTCATTGTTTAAGGATGTACAGACAGTATACAGTTGTACTGGAATTTAAATTCAGGTTATCAGACTCCCAAACTTTTGCTTTTTTGATTACCTCAGAGAAACTAAAATAAAAGCATCTTTTACCAAAAGAAAACTAGGCTAATCACTTTTGTTACTGGCCACAGCTATCGCATGTACGAGATACTCTGCAAATTTAATATATGCAGATTAAATTTCTGCTTTATTCTTTTACCTTGTAGTAACTAAGGCCATGACTCAATGTCTACTTTCACATATCTTATTAGAAAATTCTGTAAAAGTTTCTCTTTTGAGAATTTAAGGGACTTCTGAGAGCTACTATGTGTTCTCTTGTTTATTTGTTTGTTTTTACTAAACAGTATGCCTACAAAATAGAAGGAAAAGTAGAGACTTGCTTTTTGTAACATAAAAAATATCTATTGGAAAAAATGGTAGTGGAATAATAAAATAGGATTATTATTTGAGAAGGGATAGTAATTGCACAGAAAAATTGTTTATACGAAAATTAAAATATATATATATAATTGAGATTTGTCTTTGAATTGTAGGAACAAAATAAAATAGAATATCCTTTTTAAATCTGTTTGTTTAAACATCACAGTTCTAATTTAATCAAGAACTTTACATAGCAGGAGAGAACTTAAATATAATTTTTCCTGTAAGGGAGCTGAGCTAACTGAACTTCACTGGAAACTAAATGATCCACTCAGATGTCTCCCATGCACTGAAAATTGTGACTCAAGTGGTTAAAATCTGATGGCTATTCTTGAGCTCAGATCCAATCAGTTGCTGGTCACACTCTCATTCTCTCAGATGATCACATTTCTGCACCACACTTCCTGCTGAAATTAGCAACGATATCTCCACCTAGGGAAATACATTTTAAATTATGCTGAGTTTCAAACTATGTTTTCAAATCCACACATGGTTTCAGTTAGCAAAATGTAGTGAAGGAAAGATAAAGCTACACCATTAACCTCGTGAGAAGGGACTTTGTTCATAAGCACAAAGGAGTGCTTTTCATAATTTGCCTAACTTAATTTCAGGTTTGAATAAACTTTAAGTATACTTCATTGAAAGCATGCCTTACGAATACATGCTGTTTGCTTCCTCCTCCAAACTGCTGTATCACTTACTGTATAAACTGTGTCTGTGGTACTTAACATATGTTATCTTTAAGTAAAAAATGCCATTTGTATAACTGACAATTTACAACATGGTTCGGGAACCTATGGCCCGTGAGCCAGATGTGGTTCTTTTGATGGCTGCACCTGGCTCACAGACAAATCTTTAATAAAAAAAATAAGAAAGTTAAAAATATAAAACATTCTCATGTATTACAATCCATTCATTTCCTACCGCTCATGTTCATGGTTGCGGGTGGCTGGAGCCAATCACAGCTGTCCTCTGGGACAACACCAAATTTTTATTGGATAATGAGTAAAGTACATGGGTGGTTGTATGGCTCTCTCAGAATTACATTTTAAAATATGTGGCGTTCATGGCTCTCTCAGCCAAAAAGGTTCCCAACCCTTGATTTACAAAATACATTCACATCCCAAAATTTATTTTTGAATCCATGAAAATCCTGTGACTGTATCAATAACCCATATTACAATTGAGGGAAGAGTTTGAGCAATCTGCCTAAATTCTTAAAACCAGCAGAGTTAAAACCCTTCTGTTGCAAAATCTGGGTTTTCACTGAAATTGCTATCTCATTTGTATTGTTGTTTAACTGTAACCACATATTGAATATATACCAGCTACCAACAGGATTTGAAGCTTTCTGAGCAAATTATATTGTACAATTTTTTATAAGCAACTATTCATTGAATGATATATGGAAGGTAGTCATACAAAAAAAGTCTTGTGGATGATGATCATGGTGATGGCTGGTTCCAAGAGTCTTCTTCCAAGGTAGCCTTAAAAAATCTTAGTTTTGAGATGCTTATCAATTGTATTTAAAAATATAGTGAACTAGTCCTGGCCAATGATTCAGTGGGTTAGAGCATTGTCCTGAAGCACAGAAGTTGCCAATTCAATCCCCAGTCAGGGCACATACAGGAACAGATCAATGGTTCTGTCTCTCACTCTCACTCCCTCCCCTACTAAAATCAATAAATAAAAAATTTAAAAAAATATTTTCCTCACGTAATTTGTTATATGTATTTTTATGGTGTCTCTTGATGACAAAATCATCTTTTTAGTATACTTGAATATTAATCCTTCCCTTTATGGCTTGGACTCTGTAAACCTTATACTCTGATGTGTTCTTCTATACTTTCTTTCCTTTTTTTGGGGGGGGGATATTTTTCTGAAGTGAGAAGTGGGAAGGCAGAAGGATAGACTTTCGCATGTGCCAAGCCAGGATCCACCTGGCATGCCCAATAGGGGGCGATGCTCTGCCCATCTGGAGCATTGCTCCATTGCAATCAGAGCCATTCTAGCTCCTGAGGTGGAGGCCATTGGAGCCATCCTCAGTGCCTGGGCCAACTTTGCTCCAATGGAGCCTTGGCTGCAGGAGGGGAAGAGAGAGAGAGAGAAAGGAGAGGGGGGAATGGTGGAGGAGCAAATGGGCACTTCTGTGTGCCTTTGCTGGGAATCTAACCCAGGACATCCACATGCCAGGCCAATGCTCTACCACTGAGCCAACCAACTGGGGTTATACTTTTATTAAAGGTTTTGCTTTGTAAGTTCTATCTTCAAATAAATAAATAAATAAATAAAACTCAAATAAATTTGAGTTTATGTAAAAATGAATGGGGTTTTTTGTGTTGTTTTTCTTTTTTTTGCATTGGTGAAAAGTAAAGTTCAAATTTTATTTATTTTATATGTATAGACAATTGTCCTACCACAGTATTTGTAAATAGTTTATTCTTCCCACCTGACTAGGAATTCTATCTCTGTTGCCAAACATATATATATATATATCATATATGATCCATATATCAATTTCCGGGCCTCTCTTCTCCTTGCTTCCACTGGTCTGTTTTTCTATACCAGAACCACATTGTCCTAATGAACTTTTCTTAAAAACAGGTTTTAGTTTTAGTAAGGCATTTTCTTCTTGCTCCATTTCTTCCTCTGCTCCATACTATTCTTTGCAAATATTTTAGATGTTCTCAATTATTAGATTTTGCATATAAATTTTACAAACAGCATATCAGTCCCCAAACTTGTCCAGTCCAAAATTTTGGGGGGATGTTGAGGAAAATTTTATTAAATCTATTAATCCTGTTAGAAAAATTTTATGTTTCTTGGATGTTTCTATCTATAAATATGGTATATATTTCCATTTATACAAACCTTATTTAATTTACTTTACATAATATTTTTGTACTTTCTATTTGTGTGTGTATGTGTGACAGACACAGAGAGAGTCAGAGAGAGGGACAGATAGGGACAAACAGAAAGGGAGAGAGATAAGAAGCATCAATTCTTTGTTGCGACACCTTAGTTGTACATTTACTGTTTTCTCATATGTGCCTTGACCAGGGGGCTACAGTAGGCCGAGTGACCCCTTGCTCAAGCCAGTGACCTTGGGCTCAAGCTGGTGAGCCTTGCTCAAACCAGATGAGCCTGTGCTCAATCTGAGGACATCGGGGTTTCAAACTTAGGTCCTCCATGTCCCAGTCCAATGCTCTATCCACTGTGCCACCACCTGGTCAGGCTTGTATTTTCTATTTATATTTATTCCTGGCTACCATGTATGTTTTGGTTCCTATTATAAATAATATACGTGTTCAAATTAAATTTTTTATTATTTACAGGTATATAGAAATTCAATTGACTTTAATGTGTTATCCTTATATCTAAAAATCTTACTATACTCTTATTCTAATAATCTGCAGAAAATTGAGGCTATCTGTGGAAATAAGTATATAATGGGCAAATAATCAGTTTTCTTTCCTCTTTTGCAATGCTTATATATACTTTATTTTCTTGTTATGTTATACTAGTTACAACCTCCAATGTAATAGAATAGAAATGATTGCAGGGTACATCAAGGATTTCTTCCTTAATGTAACAGGAATGCCTAGCAATTACTAGAATTACTAATATTAATTTAAGGTTTTTGTATCTATGTTCAGGAATAAGGCTTGTGTTTACTATGTCCCATTTTGATATTCTTTATTTGAGTTTTGTGCCAGCATTATCCTGTTCTCATCAATTGAGTTGTGAAGTAGTCTTTTTTCCTTCTTTTGTGATGCGCTTTTGCTTAAATATTATTTTTAGCCCTGGCCAGGTAGCTCAGTTGGTTAGAGCATCATCCTGATACACTAAGGCTGCAGGTTTGATCCCCAGTCAGGGAACATACAAGAATTAATCAATGAATGCATGAATGAGTGGAACAAGTTGATGTTTTCATTATTTTCTCTCACACTCTCTGCCATTCTCTCTCTAAATTCAATAAATAAAAATAAAAAATAAAATATTGCCTTTCCAGGTAGTGGCACAATAAATTCACCATCAGCCTGGGATGCTGAGGACCCAGGTTCAAAACCCATAGATTGTCAGCCTGAGCATGGGATCATAGACATGACCCCATAGTCACTGGCCTGAGCACAAGGTCATTGACTTGAGCAATGAGTCACTGGCTATGCTCGAGTTCCCTGGTCAAGGAACATATGAGAAACCAATCAAACAATTACGGTTCCACAACTATAAGTTGATGCTTCTCATCTCTCTCTCTTCCTGTCTGTCTGTCCCCACCCTTGCTAAAATATATATATATGGTATAATATAATATAAATAATATACATATACTATTATATATGATATAATATGTATATATACATATAACTTAGTATATAAAATAATCTCTTCAAAGAACTATTCTTGGTTCTGTTGATCTTCTCTGTTTCTTTTCTGTCCTCTTGTGCTCTTATCTATATTATTACACTATGATTTCTATGGAATATGTTTTATAAATTTTAATTAGATAATTAATAAAATGTCAGCTTTCTTCTCTTCTAATATAAATATGTAAAGATACCATTTTATTGTAACACTTCTTTAGTTCAATCCTTTAAGCTTTGATAGGTAGGATTTTTTAATGTAAGAATTTAATTTTTCAGAGCCATTTAAGGTTCACAGCAAAATTGAGAAGGTACAGAGTAATACATTTGTTAATTTACAAATGTAAATTAATGAACTTACATTGACACATCATAATCACTTAATGTTTATTGTATATATTAGTGTTCACTCTTGGTGTTATACCTTCTATGGGTATGGACAAATGTAAAATGACATGTATCTATCATAATAGTATTGCACAGTATTTCCATTGCCCTGAATGTATATACACATTGTCCTGTGTATATATCTATGTTTATTAGAGATACTGATTTGAAGTTTTCTTTTCTTATATGTTTGGTTTTTTTAATTTAATTAATTGTATTTACATAGATTCTAGGGTCACCCAGAATGCATCCCCCCCTGCCTGGTATTCCCCTCAACATCTCTCATACCTCTCTCCCTACACTGCCCTCTTCCTTCCCTTCAGGTTTATCCCATCCTATCCTCACCTTTCCATCTGACCTCTTTCCCTCTGGTCCCTTTGATCCCTCCTCTGTCTCAATTCCGTTCCTCAGTTATCATTGTTCCTTGGATTCCTCAAATGAGTGAGCTCATATAGGTCACAAACAACGGAGGTCCAATTATCCATATATATGTAAAATTTTATATATTTAATATATATCATGAAAAATAATTTTGTTCTGCTCTCTATCTTCTTGTCTTTATGATCTTAATCCTGTTTCCTGGGTGTAACTGCTGTTATGTTTCTTGTGACCTATTTTTTCTTTCTCTGCCTGGCTTATTTCACTTAACATAATAGTTTCCAGGTCCATCAATATTGTTGCAAAAGGTAATAATTCCTTCTTTATCATGGCCCCATAGTATTCCATTGTAAATATGTACCACTGCTTTTTAATTCAGTGGTCCACTGACAAACACTTGAGCTGTTTCCAGATCTTTGATATTGTGAGTAATACTGCCATAAACATAGGATAAACATAGGGTGAATTTCTTTTTTTCAGTCGGTGATATAGTGTTCTTGGGATATATTCCTAAAAGTGGGATGGCTGGGTGAAAGGCAGATCCATTTTTAATTTTTTGAGTAATTTCCATACTGTTTTCCACAGTGGCTGCACCAGTATGCATTCCTACCAGCAGTGCAGGAGGGTTCCCCTTTCTCCACATCCTCACCAGCACCTATAGTGTGTTGTTTTGTTAATGAGCACCATTCTGACTGGTGTGAGGTGGTAACTCATTTGGTTTTAATTTGCATTTCTCTAATGATTAGTAATGTTGAACATTTTTTATCTGTCTAATGGCCATCTGTATGTCCTCTTTGGAGAAGTTTCCATTCATTTCTTTTGCCCATTTTTGGATTGGATTGTTTGTCTTCCTGGTATTGAGTTTTATAAGTTCTTTATAAATTTTGGTTACTAACCCCTTATCAGATGTATTGTTGAATATGTTCTCCCATTGTGTAGTTTGTCTTTTTATTCTGTTCTTGTTGTCTTTAGCTGTGCAAAAGCTTTTTAGTTTGATATAGTCCCATTTGTTTATCCTGTCTTTTATTTCATTTCCCCATGGAGATAAATCAGCAAATATATTTCTGCGAGAGATGTTGATGAGCTTATTGCCTATGTTTTCTTCTAAGATGCTTATGGTTTCATGACTTACATTTAAGTCTTTTATCCATTTTGAGTTTAATTTTGTGAATGGTGTAAGTTGGTGGTCTAGTTTCAGTTTTTTGTAGGTAGCTGTCCAATTTTCCCAACATCATTTGTTAAAGAGACTGTCTCTACTCCATTGTATGTTCTCACTTCCTTTGTCAAATATCAGCTGTCCATAAAGCTGTGGGTTTATTTCTGGGTTCTCTGTTCTGTTCCATTGGTCTATGTGCCTGTTCTTATGCCAGTACCAGGCTGTTTTGAGTACAATGGCCTTGTAGTATAACTTGATATGGGGAATTGTGATACCTCCCACTTTATTCTTCCTTTTCAAGATTGCTGAGGCTATTTGTGTTCTTTTTTATTCCATATAAATTTTTGGAATATGTGTTTAATATTTTTGAAGTATGTTATTGGTATTTTAATTGGTATTGCATTGAATTTATAAATTGCTTTGGGTAATATAAATATTTTAATGATGTTTATTCTTCCTAACCATGAACACGGTATATGCTTCTACTTATTTGTATTATCCTTGATTTCTTTTATGAATGTATTATAATTTTCTGAGTACAAGTGTTTAACCTCCTTAGTTAAATATACTCCTAGGTACTTTATTTTAGTGAAGGGGATTGTTTCCTTAATTTCTCTTTCTGACTGTTCATTGTTGGTGTATAAAAATGCCTCTGATTTCTTTGTATTAATTTTATACCTTGCCACTTTGCTGAATTCATTTATCAGGTCCAGTAGTTTTTTGACTGAGACTTTAAGTTTTCTATATACAGTATCATATCATCTGCAAATAATGATAGTTTCACTTCTTCTTTTCCAATTTGGATGCCTGTTATTTCTTCTTCTTCTCTGATTCCTGTAGCTAGGACTTCCAGTACTATGTTGAATAAGAATGGTGAAAGGGGGCAGCCCTGTCTTGTTTCTGGTCTTAAGGGAATTCCTTTTAATTTTTGTCATCGATTATGATATTGGCAGTGAGTTTGTCATAGATAGCCTTTATTGTGTTGAGGTATGTTCCCTATATTCCCACTTTGCTGAGAGTTTTGATCATGAATGGGTGCTGGATTTTATCAAAAGCTTTTTCTGCATCCATTAAAATTATCATGTGTTTTTTCTCCTTTCTTTTGTTTATGTGATGAATCACATTGATTGAATTACGAATATTGTACCAGCCTTGCCTCCCCAGAATGAATCCCACTTGATCATGGTGTATGATTTTTTTCATACATTGCTGAATCCAGTTTGCTAATATTTTGTTGAGGATTTTAACATCTAAATTCATCAGGGATATTGGCCTATAATTTTCTTTCTTTGTGTTGTCTTTGCCTGGTTTTGGAATCAGAATTATGCTCACCTCACAAAAGGAGCTTGAAAATCCTCCTTCGTCTTGAATTTTTTGAAATAGCTTGAGAAGGATAGGAGTTAGTTCTTTGAATATTTGGTAGAATTCCCCTGTGAAGCCATCTGGCCCAGGGTTTTTGTTTGTTGGGAGTTTTTTGATAACTCTTTCAATCTCATTTGTTGTAATAGGTCTGTTTAAGTTTTCTGATTCTTCCAGATTAATTTTGAGAGATTATATATTTTAAGAAATTTGTTCATTTCATCTAGGTTGCTAATTTTTTGGCATACAGTTCTTTATAGTATTTTCTTACAATCTTTTGTATTTCTGTTGTGTAGGTTGTTATTTCTCCACTCTCATTTCTTATTTTATTTATTTGAGTCTTTTTTTTTTTTTTTTTTTGGTTAGTCTGGTTAAGGGTTCATCGATCTTGTTTACCCTTTCAAAAAAACAGCTCTTGGTTTTATTGATACTCTGTAATGTTTCTTTAGCCTCTATGTTATTTATTTTCACTCTGATGTTTATTATTTCTTTCCTTTTACTACCTCTGGGCTTTACTTGCTGTTCTTTTTCTAGTTCTTTTAGATGCAGGGTTAAGTTGTTTATTTGAGCTTTTTCTAGCTTCTTAATGTATGCCTGTAGTGCTATGAACTTCCCTCTCCATACTGCTTTTTCTGTGTCCCATAAATTTTGAGTTCCTGTATGCTCATTATTATTCATTTCTAGAAATTTCTTTATTTCTTCTTTGATCTCATTGTTAATCCATTTGTTATTTAATAACATGCTTTTGAGTTTTCATGTGTTTGAGAATTTTTCAGTTTTTATGTGTGGTTGGTGTCTAGTTTCATGCCACTGTGATCAGAGAAAGTGCTTGATATGATTTCAATCTTCTTAAATTTGTTGAGACCGCTTTTGTGCCCTAATATCTGGTCTATCCTAGAGAATGTACCATGAACACTTGAAAAGAATGTATATTCTGCTGCTTTAGGGTGAAAGGTTCTGAAGAGATCTATTAAATCCAGATGATCTAGTGTGTCCTTAAGTCTGCTGTTTCTTTGTTAATTTTCGTTCTTGAGGATCTATCTAGTGATGTTAGTGAGATAGTGAGATCCCCTACTATTATAGTATTGTTGTTGATCTCACTCTTTATATCCATCAAAGTCTGCTTTATATATTTAGGTGCTCCTATATTAGTTGCATAGATATTTATAATAGTTATATATTCCTGTTTGATTGCTCCCTTTATCATTATCTAGTGACCTTCTTTATCTCTTATCTATAGCCATTGTTTTAAAGTTCATTTTTTCTGATATAAGTATTGCTACCCAAACTTTCTTTTCACTTCCATTTGCATGAAATATTTCTTCCATCCTTTTACCTTCAGTCTATGTGCATCTTTTTTTTATGGTGTGTCTCTCGTAGACAGCATATATATGGGTCCTGTTTTCTTATTCCTGCAGCTACCCAATGTCTTTTGATTAAATCATTTAATTCATTTACATTTAAGGTTATTATTGATATGTAGTTGTTTCTTGACATTTTGTTCTTTAAAGCTTTATTCCTCCTTTACCTTTTTGTTTTGTTTCCAACTGGCCCCTTAACATTTCTTGCAGCATTGGTTTGGTTGTAATAAATTCCTTGAGGTTTTTTTTTTTTTTTTTTTTTTTTTTGGTCTGGGAAACTTTTTATTTTTCCTTAAATTTTAAATGATAGCATTGCTGAATAAAGAAGTCTTGGTTGTAGGCTCTTGTTCTGCATTACTTTGAATATTTCTTGTCATTCCCTTCTGGCCTCAAGTGTTTCTGTTGAGAAGTCAAATGTCATCCCTATAGTGGCTCCTTTGTAGGTGATTGCCTTTTTTTCTCTAGCAGCTTTTAATATTTTCTTTTTGTCTCTTAGCTTTGGTGTTTTAACTATGATTTGTCTTGGTGTAGATTTCTTTGGGTTTCTCTTTAATGGAGTTCTCTGTTCTTCTTGAACTTGTGTGACTTTTTCCTGCATCAATTTAGGAAATTTTCAGCTATGATTTCATTGAACAAGTTTTCTATCCCTTGTTCTTTCTCTTCTTCTTCAGGAATCCATATGATGCGAATGTTCTTTCTCTTTAGGTTGTCACAGAGCTTTCTTAGAGTTTCCTCAGATTTTTCAGCCTCTTTTCTTTTTGCTGCTCCACTTCTGTGTTTTCATTTATCTTGTCTTCTAAATTGCTGATTCGATTCTCTGCTTCATCCATTCTGCTAGTAATTGCTTCTAGTGTAGTCTTTATTTCTGATATTGTATTTGTCATTTCCAACTAGGTCTTCTTTATTATTTCAATGCTACTTTTGATGCTTGTAATCTCTTTATTTATGTGCTCATTGTGACCATTCATTGTTGTTCTAAGATCTTTCAGCATTCTAATAATCCTTATTTTAAACTCTGCATCTGGTAGTTTGGTTATTTCCATATCACTCAGTTCATTTTCTGGAGGTTTCTCTTGCTGATTCATTTGGATTGTACTTCTCTTTCCTCACATTATGTCTGGTGTTTGGGTGTGTTGTTTGTAGAGCAGGTTGAGTCTATGATTAGTGTTATCTGCCTCCAATTTTCTGTTTTGTTATTTCTTGGGGTTTTTTTGGTTGGCATCAGCTGTTGTTTGTAATCCACTGTCAAATTTTGCTTTTCTAGTATAGCCACTTTAAAGTCTTGATTTGTTTTCTTCTCAGTTTTCTTAACTTGGTGGTAGTCTTGTATACTGATCTCAGCAGGGGCTTATTTGAAGCTGTACCCATGAATGCAGTGGGTGTAACCTGAGACTCTGAAGGCCTGATCTGCCAGCTACTCTCCAGGGGTGGGGTGCTTTCTCCACATCAGTAAGGGAAGGTGTATCTCAGATCTCCATGGAAACCTGAGTTACTGCCCCTCCTCCCCACTTCCTGTTTTCACGTGTGTCTTGTTGCACCGATTGGAGCTGGAGAGATTTCTGGAGATGCGTCACCTGAAACCACTTTAGGCTTGTGCTGTGTGGAAGGATCAACCCCTCTCCCAGCTATGGCCACCTGTGCACTGGATGAATCAGCTTCTCAGGTCATCCCATGCATTCCTCTGCAAGTCACTGACTGTCTCTCTCTTCCCACTTTCCTTTTGGAAGACAAGTCAGCCCTCTCAGTACACCTCTTTTCCAGGTCCCCAGGCAAGTGACTGTAGCAATATTTTTTGCTCTTTTCCTTTGAATAAGAGCCTTTCTGGGCTCTCAGCCTCACTCCCCTTTGTTCCTGGAAGCGGGGGAGACCCACCACACCTCAGCTCTTTCTACCAGGCTCGGTGTGGCTTCTTCTTTGCTCCTTGGTTTTTGAGAGCTGTTCTTGTAGTCCAGAGTTGGTTTTTCATGCTAATTGTTCTTAAATTAATTTGTAATCCAGTTTGGTGGTGTGAACTGTGACTCTGTGCATCTGTCTACTTCGCTGCCATCTTCCCGATCCTGTTTGTTTGGTTTTGATATTAAGATAATGCTGACCTCATAGAGAAGAAATATTCTCTCTTCTTCTATCTTCTAGAGAGATTGTAAAGAATTGGTATAATATTTTTCTTACATGTTTGGTAGAATTTACCAGTAAGCTCATCTAAACCTGGTGCTTCTGTTTTAGAAGGTAATTAATTATTAATTCAATTTATTTAATAAATAATGGCCTATTCTGATGTTTTTGTATTCTTTGTGAATTTTGACAGACTGCATATTTTGATGAATTAGACCATTTCATCTAGGTTATAAAATTTGTGGGTGTAGAGTTCTTTATTTCTTTATTATATTTTTAATATCAATGAGATCTAAATGATGGACCTTTTTTGTTTTTCATATTAGTAATTTGTGTCTTTTTTCTTTTTTTCTTAGCTAGCTTGCCCAGAAGCATATCAATTTTATTGATCTTTTCAAAGAACCAGAGTTTGATTTCATTAATTTTCTTTTTGATCTCCTGTTTATAATTTCATTGACTTCTGCTCTAAAATTTATTATTGCTTTCCTTATCCTTAATTTGAAGTAAAATTTCTCTTCTTTTTGTAGTGTCCTAAAGGCAGAAACTTAGATTATTTTAGATTTTTTTTTAGAATATATGCATTCAATATTATAAATTTCTAATTACTGCTTTTGCTATACCACACAAACTTAGATAAGTAGTTTTTTCTCTTTTACTTGGTTCAAAATATATTTTTTATACTTATTTCTTCTTTGACTCATGTATTATCTAGAAGTATTTTATTTAATCTCCAGGTGTTTGGGGATATTTCAGTTATCTCTCCATTCTTGATCCTTAGTTTCATTTCTTTGTGGTCTGAAAGAAAACATTATTTGATTAACTATCTCTTTAAATTTGTAGATGTGTGTCTTATGGCTCACAATGTGTTCTATCCTGGTGAATGTTTCATGAAAGCGTGAGAAGAATGTGTATTCTGTTGTTGTTGGATAAAGTAATATATATGGGTATATGTAAATTACATCCATTGACTTAAGGCACTATTAATCTCTACTATGCTCTTACTTATTTTCTACCTGCTGGAACTGTTTATTTCTGAAAGAGGGATTTTGACATTCCCAACTATAATAGCAGATTCATATATTTCTTTTGAAATTCTATTAGTTTTTGCCTCACATAGTTTTATGCTTTGTTGTTAGGTGCATACATGTTAATGATAAGCAAAATAATTATTATTTTTTGATACTCAATATATTCTAGTTTTAATTTTTTGATCAATCAGTTATGAAGTGGTATATTTTTAAGTTTCATCTGAATACCTTTTAAATGTTTTGAGTTATTAAGTATAGTTTTAAAACAATATGTTCTTAAAATATTGATTTTTTGAAATTTGTTGATGCTTTATTGTGTATTACTTGGTCAGTTTTTACACATGTCCTATGTATTCTTGAAAAGAGATATTTTTTAGTTTGGGGGAACAATTATATATATTTATTTAAACAAACTTTATAATTGTATTTTTCATGTTATCTCAATCTTTATTGATTTCTTTTCTGATTGATCTATAAATTATTCAAGTGGTTATATTAATTTTTAGTGTAATCATAAATTTATCCACTTCTACTTCTTTTGTGTATTTTGAAACTATTTTCTTCAGGATGTATTAATTTAGATTTATATTTTGTTGAGACTTTGAATCTTTGATCAGTAAGAAATCACTTCAGAAAGATACTCATAAGTAGATAAATGTGCTATATATTGTTTCTCGATATATGAAATGAATTATATATCACAACAATAAGTAAAACTAAAGATAAAAACAATACCAAGTCCCTCAGAATAAATGAAAAATATTTTAAAAGAAAGAGGTTGCTGTGGCTAGTTAATGAGTTATATCAATCTTTCATCACACAGGATTAACATTAAAATAGTTTCTTAGTTTAATAGGTAGTATTTCATTTTTCTTTCTTTATATGCTGTAAAATAATAGTACCTCTCTAATTCAATAGCATTTTAGGTTAAATTAAATTAAGTAATTGAACATTTAACTCCATCTTGTCATCTTTGCCTTTTTCTACAAAATTTAGTATATTTCCACTTTAAGATACATTGTTGGTCATTGTTATGTGGCCATTTATCCCATATTTTTAACCCTAATTTAGGTCTATTTTATTTTTTTATTTAACCAACAAATTAGATATTATTATTATTCTCTATAGTCAATGTTTGCTCAGGTTACCTATGTTTTCATATTTTTTGTTATTATTCAACAGTTCTTGCTTTTCATACTTCTTAAATCATTTTTCACAGTTCTAAGCACTTCTACATTCTTTAGAAGCCCTTTTAGCATGTATGTTATTATTAAAATTCTCAGAGTTTGTATAAAACTGTCTTTATAACACTTTCAAAATTGGAAAAATATTTTACTAGGAACACACTTTTAAAGTGATAGTTACTTCCTCTTAGCATTGAAAAGCATCATTTTTTTCTATTCCTTCTTGCTTACTTGTTTCTGTATAGAAGTAGTAGTTAATTCTAATACTCATTATTTAATAGGCAATCTGGATTTTTTTGGGGTGCTTTTAAGATCTTTTTTTTGTTCCTGCTATTTAAAAATACAATAGAACAAATTTTGGTTTATTTATCCTCCTTTTAGACTCATTGGGTTTCCTTAGCCTGAGTTCTATTGTCTTTCATCAGTGTTGGAAACTCTCAGCTCTAGTTTCTTTGAATATTGTCACTCTACCATTCTTCCTAATCTCTCATTTTGAAACTCTAGTAAGACAATACCAGACCAGTTTCCTGCCATTCTCTACAGTACAGTCTGTATAATCTTCAGTTCTAACTTCTTATTTATTTTTTCTTGTGTTTAATATACTATTTAATGCATCTATTAAATTTTTCACAAATTCATTATAACAAACATTCTAACACATATTCTGAATTCTTAATATGTGTTAGAATATTTCTATTTCTAGAAACTCTGCAACTTTTTCAAATGTTCCTTGCCATTTATTACAATTATTTTTTAAAATCAGTTTGATAATTCTTTTAGAACATATTAAGCATAGTTATATTTTTATATGACAATTCTATAAATTTTTTACAGTTTGAGCTTGAAAATTTTCATTTCAGCTGACAGTCTCTAGCTTGCTTCTTTGACTATTTTTGTCTTTTTTTTTCTCATGGGCTTATATTTCTTGGGTGTTTATCTATTGAAATTCTTTGAGGTCTGAGGTTGAATTTAATTAATGCACTTGTTTTTTTAGGTAGTTGAGAGCACTAGCAAGACAGTTTTAAATATTCAGTTTAAAGCTTTTGGGAGCCATCAGATATTCTTCCCTAAACTGTGAAATGTCTGGCTTAGGATTCAGCACCTCCCTTCACCTTTTCTCACCTCCCTCCACCCTTGCACCCATCCACCCCACTCCACCCCTCCACCCCTGCACCCATCCACCCCACTCCACCCCTCCACCCCTCCACCACCACCACCATCCAGATTGAAAGCTAAGTAGGCAAAATATGTTTTTCAGCAAGAATGTTTTTAGTTAATCCATTGAAGACATTTTGTTTTGGGAGCTGATTTATACAATGGTGTCTCTGTTTGACTTCAGACATTGGGGGGGTGCCCTTGTTTTGTCTCTTGACTGTCACATAGGTCATTTAAAATTTAATCTCTATGCCATCAAGAATTTTCAGATGCCCCAAAGGCAAACACCTGTGTGTGTTGCACAGAATTCACCTTACTTTCTAACTAGTCTATGCATACTTATGGAAAGTTGAGTGTGTGTGTGTGTGTGTGTGTGTGTGTTTAGTTGATCCAGACACTTTTTTTCTGGCTAGGATTGTTCCTTCAAGACAGCTAAACCACTGCAGTGCCAGGGAGAGAAGACACACTTTTGGGAAACTGCCTGTGATAGTGAAAGAACTTCTTAGCTCATAACTACAGAACTAAAACAGAAAAGCTCAGAGTTTACTTGGAGAGATTTCTTATGCAACGGAGGAGTGATCTGGAAGAAAGGGGGCCCCAAGAGTTAAAGTAACAATGTAGAGGGAAATCAGAAAACTAACTAGAGAACTCTGAAATTCACCACCTTTTGAGTTTTCCCTACTTAGAAAGCAGCCACTCTTCCTTCCCTCTGCTACTGTCTTCCATTCACTTCACTTCCAGTTCCTCTTCTATGATTCAAGACACTATCATTTCCTTACCTGATATAATTTCCAAAAAAACCCAAACCAGTTCCTACCCCCCATTTTATAAAAATCTGATAAGTTTATATTCCATATGCCCTTGGGAGTCAAATCCAAATTTGTACCATGGGGAAACAAATGCCCACACAAGAGAATTACAGAACTCTATTGATACAGTATATTAAATCTCAAGAATGTGTATGGAGATACAATTTTAGGGTGCTCAACTAAGCATGAAAAATAAAACCTTAGGTATGTTTGAATTTGCCAATAATGGTATACTTAGTAGAAAACCCAGATTCCCATAGTTTGCTGGGTGGACTAACACTGATTTGATTCAATATTAATCAACAAATAAAAGTGAGATTCAACAAATGAATAAAAACCATAAGATGGTAAAAATAATTAAAATATGCAAATGTATGCTTATAAGAAATATATATTTAAATATATATTTAAAGGAAAGCAATCAGAATAGATAATTAAAATTCCAGCTAGACCCTGTTCATAAGACATATGCTTAAAAAACAAGAACACAGAAAAACTGGAAAAAGAAAACTATTGGTGAGGACCTTTAGCATCTGGAGGCAATTTCCACCACATTTGGTGTCCTGCTTTGACCCCTATTACCAGGTGGCCCAAAAAGCTGCCAGCGTTCAGTGGTGCTCAGTGCAACAGGAGACACTCCACTAGCTGTTCTGTGATACAAATGGTTTCACAACTAAGTTTTTATGACCCAGCAGGTACAAAGACCCTCAAAGGCTGCTAATCAGAATGCTGTATAGACTGTAGCAAACCACTTAAGAGAATCAGTGTCCCTTGTAGCTTTTAACAGAGCCAACCTCCCTATGGCAAGCAAGGGTACTTCATTTGAAAAGGAGTGTCTTTCTTGCTACTAGATCCAGGTGTAAAGTGAATGAGTGAATTAGGGAAGTATGGGACTCAAACTGACCATCATAAATTAGATACTACTTGATCTTGTATTTATTTAGCCAATAACTCAGATGTGCTTTATGCCATTTAAGAATTAGAAAGTACTTTTCAAACTGGACTGAGATCCACATTAAGAAATATTGTCATCCTCTGTACCATTCTCCTACATAAACAATCATATGCATATATTTGAAAAAATGTTTTGTAAAACTAAACATTCCTTTAATATGTGTAGTGTACTGTGATGTTTTAATTCTATTTTATTCTATTTACTTTTTAAATATGATTGTAACCCACTAAATTTATTTACAACCCACTAAAGGTATTGATATGCAGTCTGAAGCAGAAACTCCAGGGCCTGATATTGTAGACACAAGCAAGTTGTACTATGTTAATAAGCAAGCATAGTAGGTAAGAATTTTGTAGTTCTTTTTACCAAAATATTTGCCCCATACACTATTTTAAGTGGTGAAAGATCTATACCATGATGAAAATTATCACCATTTGCTGTCATTGTAAGGTAATTCTGTTATTTTAAGTTAGAATTGAAAACAAGAATATTAAATATTTTTCTAAATAAATAACCTAGTTATAGGAATGTCCGAGTATGTGCTTTTGCAGTTATTGTTACTTCTGTGCATGTGTTGAAAATAATTGATGAAATCTTGTTCAAAGTAATTGATGTCTTTTTAGTATCAAAAGTTTTTATCACTGAAAAGGTCTTTAGAAATCAGTTAAAAGAAAACCTTCATGGCCCTGACCAGCTGGCTCAGTGTATAGAGCATTGGCCTGGTAAGTGGATGTCCTGGATTTAGTCTCAGTCAGGGCACACATAAGAAACAACTATCTATTTCTCCTCCCCTCACTCTCCCCGTCCTTTCTCTCTCTTCCCTTTCTAAAGTCAGTGGCTCTATTGGTTCTAGCATCAGCCCCTGACACTGAGGATAGCACAGTTGGTCTGAATGTCAGCCTCAGGTGCTAAAAATAGCTCTGTTGACTCGAGCATAAACCCCAGATGGGGGGTGATCACAGTCAGGGTACATGTGAGTCTGTCTCACTATCTCCCCTCCTCTCACTTAAGAAAAAAATACCTTCATATTATCTATGCAAATCTAAAGTCTGTAGTGATAAAGTACCTTACTGAGGTCATACAGATTGAGTACTAGAGCCAGGGCTATAGTTCAGGTCTTCTGATACCTTGATTAGTATTCTTATCTGCTGTTTGTTTCAATGTGTCTAATAGAGAGCTTTTCATTTACAATCTATGTTCAGCATTGGATAAAAATAAGCACTTAGCCCTATCAAAATTTCCCAAAGTGTGTGTAAATTAGTTGCAAAATGATTCTTACAATCTTTATGCCTTTCTCAAGTACAGTTCAGATCCCAAAAGAGGAAAATATCCCCAGAATAATGTGTTCTTTCAATATTCCACACAATCCAGATAATCATATTTCTAAAATGCTAAACATTACTATTTTGCTAAATAAACTTGAGATATGTCTTTTCTAAATACAACAGTATGGTTGAACAGGTAGTGACACAGTGGATAGAGTGTTGGCCTGGGACACTGAGGACCCAGATTCAAAACCGCAAGGTAACTGGCTTGAGCCTGGAATCATAGACATGACCCCATGTTCACTGGCTTGAGCAAGGGGTCACTGGCTCAGCTGGAGCCCCCGGGTCAAGACACAGATGAGAAAGCAGTCAATGAACAACTAAGGTGCTGCAACTATGAGTTGATGCTTCTCATCTCTCTCCCTTTTTGTCTGTCTGTCTGTCTCTCTCTCTCTTGCTAAACAAAAATGAAAACAAACAAACAAAAAAACAACAGTGATTACAGGCCTGTACATTTTTATTTTACATGTTAGATGGTAAAGGCTGAGCACATTGAATAGAAACTGCACTGTTTCCTTATGTATGTTTTATATATTTATACTGTATTTATATTTATCATTGACTTGAAATGTTCTGTCATAATCAGTGACTGCTATGATATAATAGAAAATATCTA
Source organism: Saccopteryx bilineata (assembly GCF_036850765.1). Classification (NCBI taxonomy): domain Eukaryota; kingdom Metazoa; phylum Chordata; class Mammalia; order Chiroptera; family Emballonuridae; genus Saccopteryx; species Saccopteryx bilineata. The sequence continues at coordinate 120,336,591 of NC_089490.1, forward strand.
TAGAAAAATATTACAGAAATGTGTTTAAAACAAGCCATGCTTAGAGTTATTGATAGGAGAAAATTAGAGATAAAGGAGGGCTTAAATATCACCCATTTCAATTATCATTTTGCAATGAAAAACTAAGGCCCAGACATGTAAAGTGACAATGTGTGGTCACTTAGAACATTAGTTATCATTTCAGTTTGAGGCCCTTTCTCTTGGGCAGAATGCTTTTAAAGGAATCATTCAGAGGGTATAATTTTTCAACTCCCATCTTTCCTTTTACTATGAGAAATAGATCCTATGGTGCTAAGTACTATATAAACAATAAATAAAACAAAATCAACCGTAAGAAGGGAGGAGGTCCATGGTCTCTTCACTTCTTGTGTTTAATGATTAAGCTGTCCATCTTGAGGGCATTTTAGAAACAACTATCAAATCTATTTCACTGTGATTTATCAACATATGTTTTCATATATTAAGATTATTGAATTTATTGTATTAGCTATGCTGTGTTACTAATTTGAATAAAGAAATAAACTCTACTTGCAGTAGTAATTTTTCTTACATTTTTGTTTAGCTTGAAATAGATAACAAAAATAGAAATAAGACAAACAATTAATATACATGTCAGATTTTATAGGTCACTATTATTATTCAATCAATAGGCATTTTTTACCCTCCTGGTAATGCCAAGTACTGTTCCATGTGTTGGATATAGATTGGTGAACAAGTTAGATAAGTTAACATATTGTACACTATCGGGAAAGATAAAACAGGACTGAGGAGATGAAGAAACTGCTTTTGGTGGGTGGTTTGAGCAAGCTCCTTTGAAGAGCTGAAGGGCAACAGAGAGTTGGAAGGTTAAGGGACTGATTTTTGAGAGCATCTGGGGAAAGTGTTTCGAGTACACTGGAGATGAGAACAAGCTCTCCCAGATTGAGAAATGGCAGGAAGGTCAGTGTGACTGAAGGGAGTGAGAGAGCAGGAGAATGAAGGGAGACAGTCATTAAGGTGGCCAGGAGCCAGGCTGCAGAGTGCCTGGTAGGCCAGCAAGTTTCAACGACTGTGCCACAGCATACTGGTATGCAGCAAGAGGCACACTAGTGTGCCAAAAATTTTTTTAAAACATCCAATACTTGCCTGGCCTGTGGTGACGCAGTGTATAAAACATCAACCAGAAATGCTGAGGTCGCTGGTTTGAAACCCTGGGCTTGCCCAGTCAAGGCACATATGGGAGTAGAAGCTTCCTGCTCCTCCCCACTTCTCTCTCTCTCTCTTTCTCTCTCTCTTTCTCTCTGTCTGTCTCCCCTCTATAAAATGAATAAATAAACATCTTTTAAAAACCCCAACATGTAATACCTGACTATTTAGTCAGGGGCAATGACCTCTTTTCTCTTAGACTGTCAAATGAAAAATGACAATAGCCAACACAACAATAGCTATCCTGTGTGACTGAATCAAAATTATACCTTTTTTTGTCAGATAGACAAAAAAAATAGATGTTTTTGGTGTGTCATAGAATTTTAGTAATTAGTTTATGTGTGTCATGGAATGAAAAAGATTGATAATTGCTACTTTAAGCCATTGTAAGAATTTAGGAGTTTGTTATAAAATAGAAATGGTCCATTTTGGTTCAATAGTGGGCAGAGTTGAGTTAACCTCACTTTAAGTTCTGCAAGTGACTAAAATATGCAAGAAAGGATCCCATCAGGAGACCAAAAATAATGAAAAATTTTTCATGGCAGAAAACAATGCCCACTGATTGATAAACCTGAAAAGAGAAGCAGCTGCAATCTCCGATCTCAACAGAGATACCAGAAAAGAAAAACCAAACAGAATGTTCAAACATTTGCAGCAAGAGCAAACAGTCACATGAAGAAATGCCCGTGTCAGAGTCAACAAATGCGAAAAGAGACAGACCCCAGGAATTCATTAATAACTGCTTTCAGATCACGCGAGTGGTCTGCATCCCATACCTTTTTTGACTGCCCGTGTATCCAGAATAGATGGCACTGACTGCTTTCGACTGAGGCTAAAACTTCATGAATTTATGGCCAAACAAAGTGGAATTACAATTCCTAGAATCTGGATCTGAGAGAAATGCAAACTTGAGGCATGTCAAAGTTGTCACAAGGGTTCTAAAGGAACAGGGAACAAAAATACATTGAGATTTGGGCATAAAATACACCCTCCACTGCCAGCTGAAAACCCTCCTTATAAATAGAATATTGTGAGGGGATCAGCCAAACTGCCTCCTCCATGTGCACACATCCTAAGAGTGTCCTGATTTCTAACATACATGATCGATTCGCACAAAGCTCTCGATCAGTCTCCCATCCATAACTCTGAGAAATGGACAGGGTGGAAAAAGTGCTAAAATCATTCAGAGAAAGAAAAAAACCCAATAAGGAATGAGAATTAACATCAGACTTCTAATCAGCAATCCTTTCTGCTAGAAGATAATGAAGTAATGTCTTCAAAATTGTGATGAAAAATTGTGAATCAATTTTTATATTCCCAAACTGTCAATTATTAATTCATATAAAATAAAGGCTTTTTTTATGTGTAAGGACAAAAAAAATCCTCTTCACTTGTTTTCCTATATTCAAAAATATGGTAAGAAACTATCTTTGCAAGCAGAATTATAAAGAATCTTCAGAAAGAAGATGATCTGATGTATACGAAGATTGACAAGTGAATATAACCAGAAGAATTCAAGGTGGTAGAAAAAATAATGGAAATCTCCTGGCTTTGATGACTATAGTTTTTTCAAGTGGCTCAGATTTAAAAATACAATATTCTAGCTTCTTTTCTCTGAGTCCAATCACAGTAATACATTCTGATGTGTTTCTATATACTCATGGTATTATAAATGCTATTTTGACTTAGCATTTCAACTCAACTCCAAGAAAACACTGGGAAAAATCACTTTATTTATTTATTTAATTATTTTAAAACTATATTTTAAAATAGTTTTAATTACTAAACTAGACTACTAAATAAACTTGTGAAATTTTATTATAAAATAATCTAATAAAAGTCACCAGGTGAAAGAAATACCAAATTGGGGGAACAAGTTAGAGACTAATTTTATTATCTTTTATTGAAGGAATTCCAATAAAATTTAATATCAAAGTTGATGGTCTCAAAATGAAATGAATAATCATAAAAATAAACAGGAAAACTAAAAAATCATGTATTGTTGATAATGCTAACCTCTGACAAGATAACTAGAAGTGTTGTTTAGGATAGAGATCCTCACTTGGTCGCATTTTACCATTCTAAGGTGTTTGCATGTTATTATGTGTTTTCGCTACTTTTATAAAATATAAAAGCTAATTTTTAAGTTTAAATATTTGCATTATTTATTTCTGGTCTTTTTGTAACAAATCTCAAATTTATAAAAAAGTGCTTAAAGAGCTCTTCATCTTTTAAAGAAGAAGCAAACGTTTCTTGTGTATTTACTAGTCCAATAAATGTTGGTAAAAGCTAAATTTGCTGAGAACATTGTATCTTTTAACAAACTGATAGATCAGGCAAGGTTAGGTCTGCAAAAATGTTTTATTTAGTCATTTAAGATTTTGCTTGCTTATTTGTTTTTAACTGAAAAGTCACTAACATTTAAAAATTCACATCAAATTTCACATTGAAGGCCTACCTTGAAAATTCACAAAGCTTTACAAAGTAGTCTGCGGCTCCTCCTGTAAACAAGTAACTGGAAACCATAAAGCCAACCCCAAGGATTTGGGACTAGTGACAATATTTAACTTAGGCATTCATCAGAATCTCCAGGGGTCTAGTATTAAGTAGATTTTTGGGCACCACCTTCAGAGTTTCTGATCCAGTAAGTCTTGAGTGGGGCCAAAGATTTTCTATTTCTACTAAGTTCCCAGGGAGGTTGATACTGCACATCAGGGGACTACACTACATCTTGAGAACCAGTGGACTAGATTGTGTTCACCACTACCCTTAACCTTTCTAAACCACTGACTTGTGTTATCTAGCTGGCCACTATTTAAGTTTGTGTTTCCTGCTGTAACTCTTACTTGCAATCATTTTTCCAATCAATCAGCAGAATTTTTCATTTGAAAAAAAAATCCATCTTTCACAAGTAAGGGGAAACACCACATATGTGGTCATATTTGAGTATAAGGTTGTAAAAATAGCCTTTGTATTTTGGAAGAATTTTTATTAACAGAATAAAGTTACTAAAAAAATTAACACTTGACTTTTTAAATATATCTTAGCTAATGTTTTTATGTTTTGTTTTTTACTTAAAGTTGTATATGTCAGGCTAGAGTTGCAGATACACTTGTATCTCTCCTCCTACTAGCAATTGTGCATTGGATGGCAAACATTTGTCTATGCCTCAGTTTCCTTAATCACAAAAATGAGGATGGAATACTAATGACATTTCTCTCTTAAATGATGTTGGTGAGGATGAACTGAGCTTATACCCACAGAGTTTTTAGCTGAATGCACAGTACCCATCATGGTAATCATGAAATTGATGATTCTGATAAAGGTAATGTTATCTAATATCATTTTTTCCTTAGTTTTGGAGATGTTAGCAAATGTGCATTTTTATGACTACATAATAAAATAGCATTACCAAGTATTATTAAACTTGTTTTGTATAAGAAAAAATTCTGAGTTTTTTAGTTTGTCAAAGGCAAATTTCACACTGAAGTGGGTAATTTCAGTAATGGTATTGCTTAATAGTGTACAAATATTTAAAGAATCAGAAGAAAATTAGATATATCAGTAATAGGAAACAGAGATTGGCACAAAGCAATAAAAATAAAGTTGGTGACTGCTACTTTGCAAAACTGAGACTAAATTTCATGAATAGCCAAATTTTTCTCTACTTGACTATTTCTGGCAGAGAAGTTATCAAGAAAGCAAACCTGCCAGTAAGCTTCACAGGTGTTCCTTAAGTGGCCAGGATATTTCAATGACATAATAACATCCATTAGAATAATTAGTAAAAACCTAGATGTTTCTACTGTTGTTTAGACACAGATATGTTGTGTGAAAAGAAATTTAGAAAATGGTGTGAATGGGCAGGAACACAGAGAAGATGAAGTCATCATATCTGAAGTAGATGAGTTCAAAATGCAGAAAGAGTTTTACTCTGACATGGGGGCATGGTCTCTCAGTTCTAGTTTATCCTCACTTGTGTCAAAACTAGGAATTTAGAAGATATAGGGAGTATGCTAATAGTGCTATTATTAGATCACTTTTATTAAAGATGTTTGAAAGTATTTTCAATCTCATTATGCTTGCAACTCTTGAATAGAGATGCTACATGTGGCTTTTATATGACATTTTGCAAAAAAAAAAAAAAAAGGTAATAATAAAAGTCACCTTAGTATTTGCCCATTTTCTCATATTGTATACCTGAAGCTAATAAAATATTGTATGTCAGATGTGATTGAAACTAAACTTAAAAGGAAAATGGAAAGGCCTAAGGCCTATAAGGTCGTAATTATCAGCATGGGAACCATAGCCAAACTGACTGGGTTAAAATTCAGTTTTGGGTTTGCATGTATGCATGCAGTGAGGTTTTTGGCTGGTATGCCTGTGCAGGTTGTCTAAAGCTTCAGGGAAATGGAATAGTCACTGTTGTCATTGCCAGAATGAGTGATTTATGACTGTTCTTTACTTAAGCTTTCTATTTGGCTTGATACTATATCTTATATGGGCTTTTATTTCTTCTGAATTTTGTCTGAACTCCTTAGTCTTAACCTATTGGTCTCAAAAGTCTTGGGCAGTTGCATGGCCTGTCTGCCTCCTCATTACTACAGTAATTGGGTATGTGTTTTTACTTGAAGTACACTCAGCTCCATTCATACAATCACAGGTAACTATGCTAAAAATCAACAGCAGAAAAAATACCAAGAAGAGGCCATCCCAGCATTAAGAGATACTCCTTTTAGTAAAGTAAACCAAATGTTGTTTCTTATAGCCAAAGAACTTTACACTATAAACTGAATTGCATGTAGACTAACATCAAACATTTGTTATGTTTTTGACATAATTTTGACCATAATTATCTCTCCTATTAAAATAGTTAATACTGAAATATTTTGAAAATGTAAGTTGAAGTGACGTCACGGAAATGGCGCCGTGAGAAGCGCGTCCGACAGCTCTCCCCTAAATCACAACAAATTTATCAACTAGAAACAGAAAAATTTATCCTCGGAGCATTCCGGAGTTCCAGACAAACTAAAGCAAAAGGACTGTTATCACTTGAATCTGAGAGACGAGGGTGTGGAGGAAGCTACCGCAGCGACGCTCATTCAAGCTCATTCAAGCCGCCAGGGAGTGCGCCTGCGGAGAGTCAGCCCATATACTTGGGAACCGCAAGCCGCCGCGAACCCCCGCGAACCGCCACCGTGAGCGACCGCCACGAGCCGCCGCGCGTGCGCCCGGTCCGGTTGAGCACCGCTGACGTTCCCAGCGGCCCGCACACTGCGAGTGGGGGTCGCCGGCCACCGGTGCCCGGAGCGCCCCATTCGCGCGCGTGCCTTGGGCATTCCACGCGCCCAGGGCGCCTTACTGGCCCGCACACCCAGGGGACTCCATTATCCTGCGCCTGGTGCGGTCCAGCCGCCAGCGGCGGGGCGAGCGGGAGAGGCTTGGGAGATTCTCTCCGTGGGCGGGGCACCTCACCCAGCCATTCAAGCTAACAATCAAGCGTTGGGGGAGGGGCGCGCGCAGGCAGCCTAAAATACTTTCGGAAACACAGCTGCGACCCAATCACTGAAATTAGCTTAACCCATAAAATCTGCGCACCCTCGGTTCTAATTGATAAGATCTCTCTCAGTTCAGCGATCCAAGACAAGAGGCGTGATATTTTTTAGTGCCTCTCGCTAAAGGGGCGGGGGCAACTTCTGATTGATAGAGCCTCCATATTCAGGGATAAACGCTAACAAGAAGGACTTGGCAGATAATAAGGTCTATACTACACTAGTCGTAAACAGAGACTAGTGCCTCTTCTTCCCTGCAAAAACAGGCTACAAAGTGTGGAAAGCCTGGGTTGAGAGGTCCAACTAAATGATAGGCGCTGAACAGTCACCTTGACAACAATTGACTCCCACCCCCGCCTGATTACACTGGAGGCTCTGACTGTCAGAGCCTTTCCCAAAGCCTTGCACTGAGTGGGGATAGAGTGGGGATTTCCCAGCTCTTTGAGCTTCTTACTCCCCAGGCAGAAGCAGTTGCAGCCTTATAGCTGGATCACCAGGCTGCTAATTCAGAAAGGGGGGACTAGGAGAGAGAATCCAGGAAAGCAAACTCTCTCATTGTTGGACCCTGCAAACGCCAACAAGCCTTTACTTCCAGCAAGACTAAAGCCAATTATATGACATTGCCATAGAATCCCATCAACTGCAAATCCCTACCTAAGAGTGACACAGGGGCAGAGCCTGGGGTTCAGAGGCACCGACTAGGAAGAGGGAGAGAAAAGAAAAAGGAAGAAGTTAACCTCTCAAAATCAAGAAAAACCCACAGACTTTAAAACTTGATCCACTAATTTTTTTTGTTTGTTGTTGTTGTTGTTGTTTGTTTCTTCTATCTTTTTGCCTTTATTTCCTCCACCTCGGTCCTTCTATTCTCTGCCCATCTTATGCTTCCCCTTTCTTGAACTACACTACCCATGAGTGTTGCATTTTATTTTTCTTCTTCATCCTCACCCTCCTTTAAGGTTATACTCCAAAACACTTAACTCTCACTCTCTCCTCTTTTGTTTTTTTTTTTTTGTCTTGCTTTATTTTGTTTTTTTCTCCTCCTATTTTATTTCTTCCTTCGATTTTCTCTTTTTCTTATTTTTTCCTTTCTATTTGTTTTTTCTTTTCTCATTTTACTTTCCTCCCATATAATCCTCAATCACGAACAAATTAGTTAATTTGGGACTCAAGGCTTTTTTTTGGCTTTATTTCTCTTTTTTGCTTTTGTTTTTATATTTTTTTTCTCTTGTTTGTTTACTTTTGTGGCATTTTGGGTCCTCCCAACCCAAGGTCTCCATTGTATTTAGTCTTCGCTCCACTTAATACAACAGATTTTTACTTATTATTTTTATTTTTTCTTCTTTCTTATTCTTTTTTGGTCCTTTTTTCTGATTCCCTCTTATCCCTCTCATTATATCTCTTAGTTGACCATCACTTACAAGCAAATCATCTTATGCTTGTCTAAGATTTTCTTCCTTTTTTTTTTTTTTTTTTTTTTTTGCATTTAGTAGGTCCCTACTCCCTTTTTTTGCCCCTTGAACTCTTCACCCAAAATCAGGCCCTCCATTATAGGCACGATATTTCCCTGAGGAGGGGAGAGGAGGGAAAGAGAAGAGAGAAAAAAAGGGGGAAATAATAAATTATTACTGTTTTTTTTTGTGGGATGTTTTACCCTTTTTTTTTTTTTTTCTTTTTACTCTTTATTAATTCTAATTAGTGCTATCAATAAGACCACCCTCAGATGCCGATAAGAAAGAGGAAATCGAATATTATGGATACAAAAGAAAGAGAGGTAACACAAATAGATGTGGAAAAATCTATGGAGAAAAGACTTAACATATTGGAAGCCTTGGAGCTAAATGACAGAGAATTTAAAATAGAAATCTTAAAAATACTCAGAGATATACAAGAAAACACAGAAAGGCAATATAGGGAGATCAGAAAATAACTCAATGAACACAAAGAATATATTACCAAGGAAATTGAAACTATAAAAACAAATCAAACAGAAATGAAAAACTCAATTCACGAGCTGAAAAACGAGGTAACAAGCTTAGCTAACAGAACAGCCCAGATTGAAGATAGGATTAGTGAAATAGAAGACAAACAACTTGAGGCACAAGAGAGAGGAGAAGAAAGAGACTCAAAAATAATAAAAAATGAGAAAGCCCTACAGGAATTGTCTGACTCCATCAGAAAGAATAACATAAGAATAATAGGTATATCAGAGGGAGAAGAGAAAGAAAATGGAATGGAGAATATACTCAAACAAATAATAGACGAGAACTTCCCAAGCCTGTGGAAGGAACTAAAGCCTCAAATTCAAGAAGCAAACAGAACACCAAGTTTTCTTAACCCCAACAAACCCACTCCAAGGCACATCATAATAAAGATGACACAAACCAATGACAAAGAAAAAATTCTCAAGGCAGCCAGGGAAAAGAAGAGTACAACATATAAAGGAAGGCCTATTAGATTATCATCAGATTTCTCAGCAGAAACTCTACAAGCTAGAAGAGAGTGGACCCCAATATTTAAAGCCCTGAAAGAGAGGAACTTTCAGCCAAGAATACTATACCCATCAAAGCTATCCTTCAAGTATGAAGGAGATATAAAAACATTCACAAATACAGAAAAGATGAGAGAATTTATCAACAGAAAGCCCCCACTCCAGGAAATACTAAGGGGGGTTTTCCAACCAGATTCAAAGAACAAAAGAAAACAACACCACAAGTAACAGCTCCACCAAGAACACAATAAAACCAAACTTAAACTGTGACAACAAAAAAAAAAAGGGGGGAGAGGATGGAGATTAACAGTAGCAAAGGATGATGAAGTGCAGAAATACTTATAAGATAGGGTACTACAATGAATATGGTAGGTACCCTTTTCATTACTTAATGGTAACCACCCTTAAAAAAACCACCACAAAAACACTTGACTTAAAAAAGGTAGCAACAGAGGAAAGAAGTATGGAACACAAACAAACAAAAACAAATGATAGAAAAACAAAAGAGAAGAATCAAACTAGATACAAAACTAACAGAAAGCAATTTATAAAATGGCAGTAGGGAACCCACAAGTGTCAATAATTACACTAAATGTAAATGGATTAAACTTACCAATAAAAAGACACAGAGTAGCAGAATGGATTAAAAAAGAAAATCCAACTATATGCTGCCTACAAGAAACACATCTAAGCAACAAGGATAAAAACAAATTCAAAGTGAAAGGCTGGAAAACAATACTCCAAGCAAACAACACCCAAAAAAAAGCAGGCGTAGCAATACTCATATCTAATAATGCTGACTACAAGACAGAAAAAGTACTCAGAGACAAAAATGGTCATTTCATAATGATTAAGGGGAAGTTGAATCAAGAAGACATAACAATCCTTAATATATATGCACCAAACCAAGGAGCACCAAAATATATAAAACAGCTACTTATTGACCTTAAAACAAAAACTAACAAAAATACAGTCATACTTGGAGACCTCAATACACCGCTGACGGCTCTAGATCGGTCATCCAAACAGAGAATCAATAAAGATATAGTGGCCTTAAACGAAATACTAGAACACCTGGATATGATAGACATCTACAGGACACTTCATCCCAAAGCGACAGAGTATACATTTTTCTCTAGTGTACATGGAACATTCACAAGAATTGATCATATGTTGGGCCACAAAGACAATATCAGCAAATTTAGAAAAATTGAAATTGTACCAAGCATATTTTCTGATCATAAAGCTTTGAAACTAGAATTCAACTGCAAAAAAGAGGGGGAAAAACCCACAAAAATGTGGAAACTAAACAACATACTTCTAAAAAATGAATGGGTCAAAGAAGAAATAAGCGCAGAGATCAAAAGATATATACAGACAAATGAAAATGAAAATACGACATATCAGAATCTCTGGGATGCAGCAAAAGCAGTAATAAGAGGAAAGTTCATATCACTTCAGGCCTATATGAACAAACAAGAGAGAGCCGAAGTAAACCACTTAACTTCACACCTTAAGGAACTAGAAAAAGAAGAACAAAGACAACCCAAAACCAGCCGAAGAAAGGAGATAATAAATATCAGAGCAGAAATAAATGAAATAGAGAACAGAAAAACTATAGAAAAAATCAATAAAACAAGGAGCTGGTTCTTTGAAAAGATCAACAAAATTGACAAACCCTTGGCAAGACTCACCAAGGAAAAAAGACACAGGACTCAAATAAATAAAATCCAAAATGAAAGAGGAGAGATCACCACAGACATCATAGAAATACAAAGAATTATTGTAGAATACTATGAAAAATTATATGCCACCAAATACAACAATCTAGAAGAAATGGATAAATTCCTAGAACAATACAACCTTCCTAGATCGAGTCATGAAGAAGCAGAAAACCTAAACAGACCAATCAGCAGGGAGGAAATAGAAAAAACTATTAAAAATCTCCCCAAAAATAAAAGTCCAGGCCCAGACGGTTATACTAGTGAATTCTATCAAACATTCAAAGAAGACTTGGTTCCTATTCTACTCAAAGTCTTCCAAAAAATTGAAGAAGAAGCAATACTTCCGAACACATTTTATGAGGCCAACATAACCCTCATACCAAAACCTGGCAAGGATGGCACAAAGAAAGAAAACTACAGACCAATATCTCTAATGAATACAGATGCTAAAATACTAAACAAAATACTGGCAAACCGAATACAACAACATATTAAAAAAATAATACATCATGATCAAGTGGGATTCATCCCAGAATCTCAAGGATGGTTCAACATATGCAAAACGGTTAACGTAATACACCATATCAACAAAACAAAGAACAAAAACCACATGATCTTATCAATAGATGCAGAAAAGGCTTTTGATAAAATACAACACAATTTTATGTTTAAGACTCTCAACAAAATGGGTATAGAAGGAAAATATCTCAACATGATAAAGGCCATATATTATAAACCATCAGCCAACATCCTCTTAAACGGCATAAAACTGAGGTCTTTCTACCTTAAATCAGGAACAAGACAGGGTTGTCCACTCTCTCCACTCTTATTCAACGTGGTGCTAGAAGTTCTGGCCAGAGCAATCAGACAAGACAAAGAAATAAAAGGCATCCATATTGGAAAAGAAGAAGTAAAGCTATCACTTTTTGCTGATGATACGATCCTATACATCGAAAACCCAAAGGAATCCACAAAAAGATTATTAGAAACAATAAACCAATACAGTAAGGTTGCAGGATACAAAATTAACATACAAAAGTCCATAGCCTTTCTATATGCCAACAATGAAATATTAGAAAACGAACTCAAAAAAATAATCCCCTTCACGATTGCAACAAAAAAAATAAAATACCTAGGAATAAACATAACAAAGAACGTAAAGGACCTATATAATGAAAATTACAAAGCATTGTTAAGGGAAATCGAAAAAGATACAATGAGATGGAAAAGTATTCCTTGTTCTTGGATAGGAAGAATAAATATAATCAAAATGGCCATATTACCCAAAGCAATATACAAATTTAATGCAATTCCCATCAAAATCCCTATGAGATTTTTTAAAGAACTGGAACAAAAAATCATCAGATTTATATGGAACTATAAAAAACCCCGAATAGCCAAAACAATCCTAAGGAAAAAGAATGAAGCTGGGGGCATTACAATACCTGACTTTAAACTATATTATAGGGCCACGATAATCAAAACAGCATGGTATTGGCAAAAAAATAGACACTCAGACCAATGGAACAGAATAGAAAGCCCAGAAATAAAACCACATATATATGGTCAAATAATCTTTGATAAAGGGGCCAACAACACACAATGGAGAAAAGAAAGCCTCTTCAACAAATGGTGTTGGGAAAACTGGAAAGCCACATGCAAAAGAATGAAACTCGACTACAGCCTGTCCCCGTGTACTAAAATTAATTCAAAATGGATCAAAGACCTAAATATAAGACCTGAAACAATAAAGTACATAGAAGAAGACATAGGTACTAAAATCATGGACCTGGGTTTTAAAGAACATTTTATGAACTTGACTCCAATGGCAAGAGAAGTGAAGGCAAAGATAAATGAATGGGACTACATCAGAATTAAAAGTTTTTGCTCAGCAAGAGAAACTGATATCAAAATAAACAGACAGCCAACTATATGGGAACTGATATTTTCAAACGACAGCTCAGATAAGGGCCTAATATCCAAAATTTACAAAGAACTCATAAAACTCAACAACAAACAAACAAACAATCCAATAAAAAAATGGGAAGAGGACTTGAACAGACACTTCTCCCAGGAAGAGATACAAATGGCCAACAGATATATGAAAAGATGCTCAGCTTCATTAGTTATTAGAGAAATGCAAATCAAAACTACAATGAGATACCACCTCACTCCTGTTAGATTAGCTATTAGCAAATGTTGGAGAGGCTGTGGAGAAAAAGGAACCCTCATTCACTGTTGGTGGGACTGTAAAGTAGTACAACCATTATGGAGGAAAGTATGGTGGTTCCTCAAAAAACTGCAAATAGAACTACCTTATGACCCAGCAATCCCTCTACTGGGTATATACCCCAAAACCTCAGAAACATTGATACGTGAAGACACATGTAGCCCCATGTTCATTGCAGCACTGTTCACAGTGGCCAAGACATGGAAACAACCGAAAAGCCCTTCAATAGAAGACTGGATAAAGAAGATGTGGCACATATACACTATGGAATACTACTCAGCCATAAGAAATGATGACATCAGATCATTTACAGCAAAATGGTGGGATCTTGATAACATTATAAGGAGTGAAATAAGCAAATCAGAAAAAAACAAGAACTACATGATTCCATACATTGGTGGAACATAAAAATGAGACTAAGAGACATGGACAAGAGTGTGGTGGTTACCAAGGGTGGGGGGGGAGGGAGGACATGGGAGGGAGGGAGGGAGAGAGTTAGGGGGAGGGGGAGGGGCACAGAGAACTAGATAGAGGATGACGGAGGACAATCTGACTTTGGGCGAGGGGTTTGCAACATAATTTGATGACAAAATAACCTAGACATGTTTTCTTTGAATATATGTACCCTGATTTATTAATGTCATCCCATTACCATTAATAAAAATTTATTAAAAAAAAAAAAAAATAGAAAATGTAAGTTGAACTTCTCTTCACTTAAGTTCTAGTAATATTGTAAATGTTCTCAAATATTAGTTATTAATATACAGAATAAATAAAATACTACATATTATAAAAAAATAATCAGGTTTCAACCACTCTAGATAAATGACTCTGGGCATGTCATTTAACTTCTCTGTTCCACCATTGCTTTCTCTGTAAAATGAGAACACTTAGTAGATTCTATGAAGATAAAATTATGTATTTGAGTGAAGTCCTGAGAATATGGCCTGGCATCTAGAAAGCATTATTTAAGTATTTTTCTATTATGATTGTCTACTTCAGAAAGTTAGTATGAGAATTAAATGAGAAAATATACATTACAATTACACAATATCTAGCAGAAGGAAATTCATTTATCCAACAAATTTTTATTGAGAACCTCTCTACCAATCATTGGCCTACATGCTGGAGACACAATATTAAATTAAAGTTGCTGCTCTCCTGGGCTTTATATTCTAGTGGGGGGGAAAAAACCCAGAAAGTGTATAAATAAGCAATTAAATCTAATGTTTAAGATAGTAAAAACTGCTAAGAATAAAAATCATTCTGGAAAAGAAAATGTTGGACATTCTACTTAATTAAGATGGCCAAAGAAGTCTTGTTTGACAAGATTTCCCCTCTACCAATTTAATTCATATGATAAAGTGCAAAGAACTTTATAATTGTAGAGTGTCAATGCCACCATCATCATATGTCATTAAAATTTACTTTGTTGTAAAGTAATAATTTCCATTTGGTATGTCATTCATGCTATTATTCTAATAAAAATTAATGACAAATGTTTTTTGATTGGTCACCAATGCATTTAGGAAAGGTGGTTTCATTTAAGTCATTTTTAGTAAAAACATAAAAGAGTTCATACTATGAGGAGTAATTTTTTAAGCATGATACATATCATACTAATTTTCAGTGTTCGCAGCAATAATGGTAATGTGAAAATGCAAAATACATAAATGCCATAGGGCAGTGGTTAGGAAACTGAGGATTACAGAAAGATTTAAAGTCATACCAGCAACAGAGCAGCACTCCAAGCTAGGTTCTTGATTCTAAATTTAGATTTTTTTTTTTACTTCCCTAAACTTCCCATAAAATAATATATTTAATTGGCTATAATCTGCAGTTTCTTCATTCTTAAATACATATTACTAACTAGTCTTTTCTTTCATTTATTTTTTTTATTTCTGATGACAAGATTGCATAAGATAATTGTATTTGCTGCATGAGTAGGTTTTTATGGTTTTTGTCCTCAGATAAGAAAAAAATAGAATTCATTATTTTTGGATTTATTATCTCATTTATAATTCAACATTTTTTTTCTGCCATAGAGCTCTTTATTCCATAGTAAACAGTTTACCAGTATACCAGTTTTACTTTAATATGTAGTTTACCAGGATAAACGAAACACAGCAGTTCTAAAAGAATATACAAGCTCCTCATGCTATGGTAAGACTGCAAATCATGAAGAACTGTAATTGGAACTTTTTTGAAATGATGAATATTCATGCTCTTTTTGAATGGGGCAATATCTGGTGTAGCTAATGGTGATCTGGCTACTCTTAGTCAACTGTGCGTAGTGGAAAGAGATTCATGCTTAGAAGCAAAAGTAAGAGATTGTAATTTAAAGTTTATATACAAATATTTTGCCTGTGAATTAATAAAATATTTTAAAATAACAATATGTTTTCAATTCATGAAGCTGACTATATAAGAAGACATTATTTTAGAAGCATTTTAAAACACAATTCTATGATGTCATTTTTTAAAAAGAGTTAAAAAAAAGAATTTTGTTGATTTATTTTCTTTTCAATGTGATTTTTACTGTTGTTGTTGAGAAATAAGAGAAAAAATCCTGGCGTCTTACTGTCCTAAATATGGTAAAAATAGAAAAGAGAAAATAAATACTAATCTGCTCCAATTCATATTGCTCCTCATGCTTTTCTCAAAACTGTTTATATATATATATATATATCATCTCATTTGGAGATCACAATTACATGAAAAACATTGAGAAGAGAGAGCCTGGTAAAAAGCTAGCTGTTAATAATGCTGTATGTTGTAATTTTCCAGCAATGCCTCATGCTTAATATACTGAACTATACTTTCTACTCACTCACCCACATCTCCTATCTCTTCCTGTTCTTTCTCATCTGACTTCCATCTATTCATAAATATTGAGTACCATACATTATGTAGCATACGCTCTAAAGTTGCTGTGGTAAAGTAATTGAGGAGCCACTGAGCCACTTCACCCGCAGGTGTTGTAAAGTACCAAAAGCTACAGAATTAATATTAATATTTTAAGAGGCTTAGAGAACATTTTATTAATTTGGGTTAAGGTGTGCAGAGAAATTGTGAGAATAGTCTCTGTACTGTGTGATTGGCATTGTGTTGTAAATGCAAAGGGGAGAAAAACATGGATACCCAGACATTCCACCACACCTGTGGGAAAAGGGGTGAGTGGCTAGCCAGGTGCAGGAAGAGAAATGCCAAAATAAACCTTTTCTTATAGCAATGAGCCATTTGCGGACATTTGTCCCCACAGAAACTACCTCTCCTATGTAAATGCATGTGGTTAACATGTGTGACTCTAGACAGAAAAATAGCAGATAAACACTAGATAATATAGGAAAGCCTTTTAATATGTAAAGAGACATCTTTCTACCAATGTGTTGATTTGTAAATTTTGTTTTCTCCAAAAGGATGTATGGCTTGCAAATTGAACATGGTCCTATCATGTTAAAGGACATATGACTATAACCAATAGTGGTAAGGGGCTCCTAATTACAATTTTTGTTTCTGTACTTCCCACTTACAAAACTATAAAAACTAAGTAGAACAAAGGGCTGGCGCACTCTCCCTCAGATTCCTGATGGAGTTCCCGCCGCTTGGCCAAGCTAGACAATAAAGCTTTGATGTGTATTCGACGGACTTTATTTGTGTCTTCAATGTTTCGGGTCCCTCCGGATTAGGATTTTTTTTTTAAACAGAGTTGTAACTGTTACAACCCTTGAGGATTTTTTTTTAATTTTTAATTTTATTTTATTTATTCATTTTAGAGAGGAGAGAGAAAGAAAGAGAGAGAGACAGAGAGAGGAGTGAGAGACAGAGAGAGAAGGTGGGGAGGAGCTGGAAGCATCAACTCCCATATGTGCCTTGACCAGGCAAGCCCAGAGTTTCGAACCGGCAACCTCAGCATTTCCAGGTTGACGCTTTATCCACTGCGCCACCACAGGTCAGGCTGGATTAGGATTAACATAATGAATAAAACAGATATGGTTCTGGTTTTCCTGGAGCTTTAATAATCATCAAATATGAGTCTGACCTGTGGTGGCGCAGTGGATAAAGCGTTGACCTAGAATGCTGAGGTCGCTGGTTCAAAACCCTACACTTGTCTGCTCAAGACACATATGGGAGTTGATGCTTCCTGCTCCTCCCTCCCTTTCTCTCTCTCTTTCTCTCTCTCACTCTCTCTTCTCTCTAAAAAAATAAATAAAGATAATATTTAAAAAAAAAAAGAATCATCAAATATGAAATATAAAGATTGATTGATTTAAATTATTCAATTATAATATTGGTAAAAGAAAAAAGGAAGAAATGAATTTTGATAATGAAGTTTAGAAATGTAAAGATTGTGGGCCCCAAAACACTACTTCATTTGTTGTGGTAGGGGAAAAAGCAGTCTGATTAAACTGATGTTCAGGTACTGAAAATCAACTTACCTCCAATGCATACACCAGCACACACGCACTAGTAAATGGAAAAGTGGCTTCCAAAATCTTCACTTTTCATATGTTAATTAATGCTCTATTTAAACAGCAGAGAATTGATTTAATAACATAAATTACCAGAAAGAAGGGCATCACCTTAACTTCAGTGCCTAGTTTTAGCATGACCACATCTTAGTTTGTGCACTGTAATGTATTATTATAAGTATTGATTAAATTTGAACATATAAATAATGTAAATCATTTGCTTATTATTTTGTCAGGGGGTGGGTAAAATAAAAGGGTTAGGAGGATAAGCTCTGGAGTTATCTGGCCTTAGCTGGATTTAGAATCTTAAACAAGTAATGTCACACTCTTGTGTTACAATCTCTTTATGTGTACAATGAGATAAAATTAGCAGTATAAATTTATTGTAAGAATTAGATAAATATGTGGATACACACAAAGCACTTGGCATAGTACCTGGTAGATGGTATGCATACGTAAATGCTAGGTAAACATTCTTAATTTGAAAGGTGAGAAATAAATCATTTAGCTTGTGCATTAATAAGGGGAAACAGAGTAGAAAACTTGATATTAAGATCCTAAAATTCTAGCACAGTGTGGTAGACAGAATAATGCATCCTGCAGCCCCACCCCCACAAGATGTCTATGACCTAATTCCTGGTACTGTGAATATGCTACTTTTTATATAGCAAAGGGAATTTATCAGATGTGACTAAATTAAGAATTTTGAGGTAGGAAGATTATCCTAGATTATCTGGGTGGGCCCAATATAATCACAAGAGTCTTTATAAAAGGGAGGCAGAAGAGTGAGGGTGAAGAGAAAGCAATATGATGGTAGAAGAAATGGATGGGATTTCTGGAGGGAGGCTGTAAGGCCAGCGGCCGCCGCCATCATGGCCATTCACATGCAGGTTCCCATTGGATTCAGGCAGACGGTAAAGAAACAGCAGAGCCAAAGACTCATGGGCCATTCCTTTATTCTAGCCTCTCACCGGCAGGCAAGTAAAAACACACAGGGCTCCAAAACCCACTCACACATTCTCCAGTTCCACAGCCAGGAGAATCTTCTCTGTTTTTTTCTATAATTAAAGGCCCCCACCAGCCTCAGTCACCTCTGGTCCCCCATCTTCTTCTCTCTGCACAAACTCTGCAGAAATGGTTCCCTCTTCTTCTCTTTCTCCTTCTTTCTAAAACCTTTTGGTGCAAAAACCCCTCCTCCAGCAACATTAGTATAACAATGGCCCTTCCCAAGCAGGAAGGTAATTAGCAATTTTACAGACCAGCGCCATTTTTAACAATAAAAGTGAGCAAACTCAAAAAAATACAGATTTTACAAACTCATTTGCCAAACAGAGGCCATGAACCAAGGAATGCAGGCAGCCTCTAGAAGTTGGAAAAGGCAAGGAGAAGGATTTCCTCCTAGAGACTCAAGAGGAAGCAGCCCAGCTGGCGTCATGACTTTAGCTAGTGTAGAAAACCTCCAGCACTGTAAGGTAACAAATTTGCATTGTTTTATCTGCGAAAGTTGTGGTACTTTGTTATAGCAGCAGTAGATGACGAATACACACAGACTGGCCTGAATATTTTTTCTTTTTCAGGTAAAGCAAATTTCTAAAATTAAAAATGGAAAAATATAATTACAAATATGTGTTGCATACACTTTTGTAAAAAAACACAAGGTTCATTTTGGGCTTCATCAGATGAGCAATTTAGAAATATTTCTACTTTCTCTGGTTAAATCTAAATAAATATATTACCCTTTTTCTTGCTATCTTTCAACTCAGCATCATTACAACTGACATGAACTGGTTATTTTTGCTAAGGATCTCAAATCTCAAATTGGACATTCTGGAATACAGAGATTGGTCAGTGAAAAACAGAAGAAGAAAATATAATTTTGTAAAGGTTAGTAAAACTAATTACACTGTGCTAATATTATCAAGTGTAATTTTTCTTAATCACTACTTTAAAAAAATACCTAAAATTTCTTTCTGCTTTAAAAGTCCTGCTTCTTAAATTTTATTTTACCTCTTTCCTGATTTAATCTTTATCATATACCAGGTACACTACTTTCAAAGAAGATAATTTCTGGAAATGACTATTTGTGTTACAAAATGAATCAATAAAAGGTTTCTTGAAATGGAAATCTCCCTTAGTGCATTCTAAATGTTTCAATTTTATAAACTGATTTATATACACAGCTTTTCTCAAGCACAGCTGTTACACATAGTGAGGAGCATCTGTGTATACATAGTGTCTATAACTGGGCATGTTCTCATACATCAACCAGAATATATGTATTTAAAAACATGCCGTCTAAAAAGTAGAGCCAGTCCTTTGTTTTGTTTCCGAAGGCTAAAACTGCTATGTCCAGGTACCAAGTACTTCCTCATCATTCCTTCTTCTCGCATACATTGCTTTATACTTAGGGGAGAACTTGAAAGTGATGTGTCTAGACTTTATACAGAAAAATGAAAGAAAGGAGGAGGTAGGGTTAGCTTTCATAAATTAGTAAAATGAGTTTTATCTTTAATTCTGTCTGAAAAAATAAACAAGTAACCTCCTTAAAAGATGCTGCATAACCCCCTGACCGATTGCAGAATAACAACAAACACATAAAGATGTGCTCAAATATCTACCTTTTAAAACATAGAACTTCAGGAGTCAAATCCTAATGAGACATGCTGATACTTAAAAGTATGTGTCTATGTGTATTTGTAAACGTCTCATCTTGTCTTAAGTTCTTCATTGTTCCCGGTGCATACGGCACAGTTCCTTGGTCCCTGGGAATACCTGCAGACAAATTGCACAACTGCTTTAGGTTTCCAACAGCAGGGACATGTCAGTTCTGGAGAAAGATAGCATGGCACACGCCAGCTCAAACAGGACATTTTCTTTTTATGTTTTCCAGCTCCCAAAGGCCAGCCATTCCAAGCTGAAAACTCTCAGACCTGGCACATGGGATTCAGAATCTCAATACAAATGATTATGCTTTCATTCCAAGGCCTCTGCAGGTGACAGAAAGTAAGCTGCCTTCTCTCCAGGAGAGGACTGCGTCAATATGCTCACAAGAGCTTTTCTTTCATATAGAAAGGATTTATCAATGCAGGGCAGTGTTTAGAAAAACTGGTAGTCAACTACTCTAAAAGCAGTGCTTAATAAGTTTTAAATCATGCTCAGAGAGTAGAGAGGAATGTGGATTCCGGGTATGGTTCTCTTTGTGGATTCCATATACAGTACATCTGATAACATGAAGTTTTCTTCCACTTCAAATTCTCTCTCAAATATGACCTTGAGCCTCCAAATCTTTGAGGCTTTCTGATAATAAAACTTAACACTAATTTCAAAGCATGGATGGTTGTTTTATTTTCATATACTTAACACTTCTTATTAATGTTATGATAAGTATTTGTGAAATGGGCAAAGGGGATTCATGAATTTATTAGTTTTTTGTTGTTATACAGTAAACTTAACAGTTTAATAGTATAATACTCAACTATTATCTCACAGTTCTGTAGATATGAAGGTCAATATAATGTGACTAGGTTGTCCTTTTAAGGAGGGTATCATAAGACTAAATTTAATGTATCAGTTGGGCTGAAGACTCAACCAAAATTTCTGGGGGGAAATTCTCTTCCAAGCTTATTTAGGTTGTTGGGAGACTCTAATTCCTTGAATTTGCATGACTGAGGTTTCCCTTTTCTTTTTTGGCTAGTGATTGCAGATTACTTTCAGCAACTGGAGATCTCACTCAAGTCCTTTTCATATGGACACATTCATTTTCAAGTCAGCAGTGGCATGTCAAATCCTTCTTACACTTTAAATCTCTCACTTCCCCTTCTGCTACCAACTGAAGAAAAACAACTGCTTTTAAAGGGCTCAGGTGATTAGGTTAGGCCCATCTGTATTATCTTCCTGTATGCAAGTCAACTGATTAGCAACCTTAAGCAGATCTACAAAAACCCTGTTGCCAGGTAGTGTAATAGAACCACAGGACTAACACTAAGGGGTGGAAATCCTGAGGACCATCTTAGGAAAGCCTTGTCTAAGTGGGCTTACTAAATGAGAGTCTGAAAAGGTAGAGGCATTGATCCTGACCGGCCAGTGTTGCTGAGCAGATCTTTTAATCTATAGCTATGTGAATCAGTGGCAAATATTCCATCATTATAGCAAAACTTGTAATTGCAATATATTTGGTAATTATTATATAGCATTACTGTTTACCATCAACTTTATCATTAAGTAATATCTTTAGAGTACTTTGGTATAAATCAGATAGCTAGTATATACTAACTATAAAGCAGATATTAAGTACTCATTTTCAAAATAAATTTTAAGCAACCGAGTTTCCATCAATGGATAAATGAATAAAGAAAATGTAATATATATTTCTATATCTAGATATATATATGCACACACATGTATATCTAGATATAGATACATATACACAACAAAATATTCAGCCCTAAAAAATGACAAGGAAATCTTGCCATTTGCAACAACATGAATGGATCTTAAGGGCATTATGCTAAATGAAATGTCAGAAAGAAAAAGGCAAATACCATATGATTTCACATATATATGGAACCTTAAAAAAAAAACTGAACTCATAGATACAATGACTAGATTGGTGGTTGACAGAGGTAGGTGTGGTGGGTAGGTGAATGGGATGAAGATGGTCAAAAGGTACAAACTTCTAGTTATAAAATAAGTCATTGGGATGTAATGTACAACATGGTGACTATAGTTAATGTAAGGTATTTTTTCCCGCTGAGAAGGAAGGAAGAGGACCAGAGCCGCAAAATGTGAAATAATAAACGGCTTTATTCAGTACAGAGCATGCATCCTGCCCGGCAAGGTTCCCTGGCCCCGAGGAAAGAAAGATGGAGGTCAGGGAAGTTGCAAAAGATTAAACCGCGTGGGAGATATTTAAAGGGGTCCCTCTAGGGAAGTGGAGCTACTATGACGTGGTGAAATTTCACTGGCTGGCAGATGATCGCTTCTTTCCAATGGTTCCTGGGAAGCTTCCTTTGGCGGGCTTGATTGTGGGCAGTCCTAGCCAAAGTTCCCGGGCCTGGGTTCCCCACGTGACCATCCCTCATTATCCACCGACCTTACAGTTAATAATATTATATTGTATATTTGAACATTGCTAAAAGAGCAAATCTTAAAAGTTCTCATCACAGGAAAAAAATTGTAACTACGTGTGGTGATGAATATTAACTAGTCTTATTGTGGTGGTCATTTTGAAATATATACAAACGTTAAATCATTATGCTCTATACCTGAAACTAATAAAATGTTATATGTCAATTTAAAAAATTTGTAAAAAGAATGGGTTCATCTATTAACTTGACTGGTATATTTTTACGTCTCTCGTAAAGATATCCAGATCTATTACACAATTGATTATACTTACCAATTATGATAGGACCAGTCAGTATTCTGAACTGAATGTTTTACATGAACATTTTGCTCCATTTGTTTCAGAACATCACAGATTATGATGAACTGCAATGATTTAATATAGAAAAGTGTTTGTGTTTGAATACTAAAAAGTACCCCAAACCAGTATTCTTATTTGCTAAAAATGGTCTCTAATTATGTATAAAATATTATTAGAGATTCTCTTTATATATAAGAGTGATGCTGTAACTAGGGAAAAAGAAGGAAGAAATAAAGTTAAATTTGCTGTGTTTCTGACTTTATATTCTGTTATTAGATATAGGCAGGAATACACCAGATGTTTTCCAGTAAGTATGTTTTAAAAATACAAATGTCTTAAATTAGAGTCATTGAAAAGTATTTACTAAAAGTCTCTTAGTTAAAAGCTTTGTGAACTTTAGAAGGAACGCATAAGGCTATCCTTGGCCTTCATTTTTATTGAGAAAAAATATATATAGTTCTCATAGGAATCATCCTACCATGACTCATTTAGAGGTTTGCATCCGTGAGAAAGGAAAAAGAGGTTGAAGCCGAAATCAGTTCCTAATGGGTAAAATACATTTATATCATAGCCTTGTGGGAGATTTTCTTCAGCATGATGAATAATTAGTCATTTCTAGATTCAGTGAGTAGCACGTTCACTCTTAACCCCTCTCACAGTGCTATTTTTTTTTTAAACAAAAGCATTTGGCCAAGTAAGATCAGGCTGCAGTGTTAATATTGTGAAGTGTAAAGTACTGCATTTAGACTTTACAAGTAGAATACTTCTATTTAAGTAAATTGTATAAATCGTGTTCGTTTTATTTGTACTGCTATAAAACAAACCCTTGAGATATTCTCACTTTTAAAAGTGACCTAATATGATACAGAAAATATTTATAAATAAGTCCAAAGAACAAATAAAGTGAATGAGCACATTTCAAAAAATCAGTGGCGACTGGCTGTCATTTTTTTTCAAGTGTGATCTAAACCTGCAGAAGGTTAGACTTGACACATAAATATGACCCCTTTCCATGGTCGTTTTCCAATGTCTTTGAACAGTGGCGCTCTCTCACAGTCACGTCGAGTTGTACTTTGAATTTCTTGCTTTGATTCATTCCTGGTTTTATTGCTGCTTAAAGGAGAAGTTTGGATTTTATTTAAAAAGCACTAGAGAAATGTTTGCAGAATGGCTGGATTTATAATAAAGGCTTCTAACAAACAGATTAGTTAATAAACCAAGAAAGCTAGATCCTGGTGGATTTACTTAGAAAACAAATAGAATTGCTTAACGGATGACCCTTAAACACAAAATATTTTCGGAACATTTAGAAAGCTTTAGTGCTTTTCACACAAGGACAATCAGGTTTAAAATACATGACACTGTTCTGTTAGATTTCAACAAATACAATCTTAGAAACATGTTTAACTATGTAACACCAAACGAAAGGCAAAAAGATATAGGATGAAGCTTAACAAGGCCCAAATAAATAGATACAAGGGGGAATAATTCGGTATATACACATGTGGACTACATTATAAGAACTAATTGTTAGACCAGAGTTTTTAACTAAATTAATATTTGTACTCAACTGAGAGAATCTTTCCTTTGGCCAGCCCAGAGGTTTCAAGTCACAGAACATTTCCAGTCCTCCCCGGTCCCCAAAGCACTGTTCAAGTTCAGCTTTCTCCATGCGGTGTTTCTGACTAATTAAAATTACCTTGATTGCTTCTCATCTATAAACTATCAGCATTATAAATTTTCCACTTATGTGGTATCTTATTTTCAAGGTGCCTATGTGTGTGTGCATGTGTACACATGTGTATTTCTGTGTACATCCAAATCTTGTCTCCCATGCAGGGGTTTGCACTTCTCCATATGGGGAACATGGCCTCATGCGTTTTGATTTCCCACTGTGCCTAGTGTAGAACATGTTATTAAGCGTGAAGTGATTCCACTGTAAAACTCCAGGCTGCTGCAGCCAAAGGAGTTTTCCATGGAGTACACAGAAAGTTTCTAGAGTCCATGTTCTTGCCTAGTGGGGGATTCATTTTCAACTTACACCTAAGCTGGAATGTATTCTCCCAGCCAAAATCAGTAGAATATACAGCCCGTCCTTGCAACTGCTTTCGGTGCTGGCAGAACACACAGGCAGTAAAGAGCACTCAGAGAAGACAGAAAGTTGCCGGGCTGCTCAAAGAGAGACAGAAGCCAGTCCCCGTATAATAAATACTTGTGATAGCCAGTTAGCTGACAGCAAGGAGTGAAACAGCCTTCATATTGAACTATATACAGTTTATGAAGACTCTACATGAAAATCTAAAAAGCAACCAAAGATAGAAACTGCGAGTTTTCTATTAGTGATAAGGAATTTGATACAAAGAAGTGACTATCCCAGGAGAAAGGGCGAGGGGTATAATAAATAAGAGGTTTTAGATGACAGCAGATGAAGAAAATGCATCTGTGCTGTACATGAGATGCTTCGCTGTTCTTACGGAGCTAGTAAGACAGAATTAGAAAAGTATTCTCAAACTCTTCTTGGCATTATTTCTAGTTTGTTACATATACTTATCCTTAAATGTAAGTAAAGTGTAATTTCATTCTTATTTAATATTTTTTTAATAGAACCTTGAGATAAACCCTCTAGGTATCATTAATTTTAGAAATCTGAACCTAGTAACTTGCAGGGATGATTCTGGCCCCCATTAAACATAGCAGGGCAGCATTTTTTTAAAGTAGAGGATTGCTATAAGAAAACCTGTTCTTACAGTTTACAATGCACTCTAACACCCATCTGATCAAACATGGCTTTTCACTAAGTGCTTGTTGATTTAACCCCAAATAACATAAAATAAGAGAATTTCTTCTTCTGAGTTTATCTCTAAAATACAATAAGATAAAGCTACTCAAGAACTTGTACAAGCCCTGGCCGGTTGGCTCAGTGGTAGAGCATCAGCCTGGCGTGCAGGAGTCCCGGGTTCGATTCCCGGCCAGGGCACACAGGAGAGGCATCCATCTGCTTCTCCACCCCTCCCCCTCTCCTTCTTCTCTGTCTCTCTCTTCCCCTCCTGCAGCCGAGGCTCCATTGGAGCAAAGTTTGCCCTGGCGCTGAGGATGGCTCTGTGGCCTCTGCCTCAGGTGCTAGAATGGCTCTGATTGTGGCAGAGCGACGCCCGAGATGGGCAGAGCATCACCCCCTG
Source organism: Saccopteryx bilineata (assembly GCF_036850765.1). NCBI lineage: Eukaryota > Metazoa > Chordata > Mammalia > Chiroptera > Emballonuridae > Saccopteryx > Saccopteryx bilineata. The sequence goes on from NC_089490.1 coordinate 120,362,846, forward strand.
GTGGGCATGCCGGGTGGATCCCGGTCGGACGCATGTGGGAGTCTAACTGCCTCCCCGTTTCCAACTTAAAAAAAAAAAAAAAGAACCTGTACACATTGAAAAGAAAAAACAGGCAGGAAAGCAGGAGAAGGTTGGATGCTTGATAACCTTAGGATTAAAAAAGAAAAACAGTGGGCTATTAATAAGCCTTAGAGGTGACATTTAACTTGGTTAGGTTACCTAGGCTCATAGGTTGACATCCTAGCCAAAATAATCATGTCAGCTACCCAGAATTTGTGAATGTGAGGGAGGTTAACTTGCATTTTCTAAACTCGTAAGAGGCTGAAAAATGCCAGCAGCTTTGTTAATGTACTGTGTTATAACTTAGATCTCTTGGGCTCAAGTGACCAAAGCCCTAATGTCAAGCTTGCTTAAGCACAAAGAGTATTTATTGATTTAAATAACCAAAAATGTTTGGAGGTTCGGTCGTCTTAATGTTGAGGCTCCAACAATACTACAATTACCTAGTTCTCTATCTTGGATTGATTTCCCCCACATGTTGGATTCATTTGCTATCATGGTCTCTCTTCTTGATTAAAAAATTATCACTGCAGCTCAGGACATCACATCAAGTGGGATAGCAGATCCTCTCTTTCCCAACTATCCTGAACATTGTTGAGATGGCTCCCACAGGGTCACATGCCAGAGAGACTGGATGTGCTGGTTTATGCTGGCCATTCCTGAAGCTGAATGTGAAGTCAACTCCACTTTGATTATGTGGCCTGACAGGAAGAATGAGTTATTTCTCAAGGGAAACACTATGTATTATTATTAAAAAATAAGAAAGATGCTGGGCAAAAAAAAAGAAAAAGAAAAAGAAAAAAAAAAGGCAATTCTTATTATATAATGAAAAATACAACAGAACTAGACACTCACTTCAGCCTGACCAGCATTTTCTTCTCCCCTAAGCAAAGCTAAAAATAGGGATACAAATATCAGAATTTTTTTTCTTTTCTTTCTTTTTTTTTTTTTTTTTGATGGACCAGGAATTAGATTGAAAGAAGCTTGTTATATAATTCAAACATTTTTTTTTTTGGCAGCAACCTGGTGTCCTTCATTCTCACATTGATTGTACACCTATTAAGTTATTGGGGCATTAGTTGCTGGGGACTCCCTGCGAGCGTCTGTACCATCTCCCATACCCATGTATGAGGAAAATACTAGCTACTGCGGTTAAGCAAACTCAGATTTAAATTTGAGGCAACCAGTTTCTAATAGAGATCAATTGTAGAACTCTAATATTGAACTTTAATGTCTAGCTGTTAGGCTACAGTGAATTCTACAGACAGGTCCATTGCCTAGAGTGATTATTATTATTTCTCGTCTTTTCCCTTGGAAATCATAGCAGTCCATTTACTGAGTGTATAACCTTAAGCAAATCATTTCATCTCCCTGGATCTCAGATTTATCAATTGCAAATGGAACTGTGTAAATGCCATCCACCCTTTCTACATTCTTCATGACACTTTCTCAATAAAGGGGGGATCATTAAAGGGTCTCTCTTATTTTACATATTGTATATAGCTACATTGTACTTTTGCTAAGTTAAATGTTGCGTCAAATAAACTCTAAGTCTCAATGGAAAAATAAAATTCCAAATAAAATATTTTAAAATTGCAATCTTCAGTTGAAAAAACAAGGGTTTATTTCTCACTTAGGATACGTGTCAGCTGGGCCTCTGCTGCATATCATCTTCATTTAAGAACAAGGCTGGAAGATGAAGCCTTCACTCAGGAAGTGTTAGCTTGATGGCAGCAAGAAGGATACTGGTGGAACCTATGCCTTGTTGGATTACTTCTGCTCGAATACCATTGGTAAAAGCACGTCATGTGGCCAAAGCAAGTATTAATCTGGTCGGAAGTGGGCTTGTCTCAACTGAGAAACTCAAGCACACGGCAAAGGAATGGAATATGAAATTCTTTTACAGGAAGGGTAGGGAGGATTTGGGGAAAACAATACCATCTTCCATAGTATTTACTTCCCGAGTACATTAAAAATTGAATTTTCTGTTGGCATTTATTATCTTGGATTGTCTTATTTCTTATGTGAAATAATATGATATTTAAAAAATACATTATAGTGTATTATAGTGCTCCACTTAGAGTTAACCCAATGGAGTAGCTAAGAATACGAGACCATTCTGAGAAAAAAGAATGTGAATAAGAATTGAATCTTTTTAATGTAAACTAATGATCCAATATGGGTTTTTACAATTCAGTAGATTTGGGGGGGGGGGGTCCGTTGTAATGAAACTTGTGGAGAAAAATATGAGTTCTGGATTTGTGATTGGCTCTTTACCCTGACTTCCTCAATTACCTTTCAAATTCTGAACTTAAGTGGTACAAATGATTATCCCTCAACAAAATGAATATCAAATATTCACTAGGTAAGTCACTGCTGCAAGATTTTAGTGGATTTAGCACAAATAAACATTATATGAAATTGCAGTATAGATGTGGCCTTGAGATTCTTTTCCTCTGAGGGGTTGCTGTGATGTCCAAGTAAGTCACTCAAATGCAATTGTTCTTCAATTGTGGCCCAGAAGCCAACCAAATCATCAAAACCACGGAATTTGTTAGAGACAAAAATTTTCAGTCCACTTTTTGACCTAGTGACTCAGAAACTCTGGTGCTGAGACCCAGCCAAGTCTCCAATTGATTCTGATTTGCACTAAAGATTGGAAACCACTTCTTATGGGCTATTGTGCAGCCTCTGGGACTTCAAGACTGACTAGGTGTTAGCTCCATTTCTGAGTGACTAATGGCCCATCAGCACCTTTTCTTTTCATCTAACAGAATCGAGTGCTGTTTATAATCTCTACCTGAAACAACGCATTCTATATAGCCTAGCGTTCTGTAACTTCAACAAGATCGTTGACATGGATTAGTGTGAGAAACATTTCTATATTACCACATATTTGCTTTAAAAATATGTTGTAGTTAGTTGCCTCAGTATGCCACTTTGACCAATGTTATGTGATCTTGAAATAAAAAACCTTGTCTTATTTTAGGATCTGCTTTGCCAAAAATATTTATGGCTTTCCCAGCTTTGCCAGGATAGGAAAGCTGCAGGGGTTTGGTTTATAGCAAGCTTGTGTAGGTCAAGAAGGCCTGTGGAAAAATCTGAACTATGCCTCTTTCCCAAACCAAATTCAGGCCATGGTCCAAGACGAAAGAAATAAACACTTAGGTGAAGAATTGTTCGTTTCTTCTGAAATATTTAAAAGGTTTTTCCTATGAAGCCTTGATTAGGTATCAGAGAAATGTAATTAAAAATAAAGTTTCAGTGGGAATTAGTGAGTTCAAAATTTAAGAAATGTTGGCTAATGTTTTATTTCCAGCCTATTTGAAATTTTCAGATCATTTCAAATGGGGGGGGGTAATTCTTGTTTAATAATCTGTAGTTTTTTACTTACTTTAGCGTATATGTACACTCACTGAACCTATCATTGTTATTATTTGATGAGTGTTTCTTAATATAATTTGAGTATTTTTGTAGATTTCATAAGGAAAACATTTTTCTATTTTAAACCATATAATTTTTAAGTAAAAAGATAACTTCTATAACTGAATATTTTATGCTAAGTTTTTTTATGCTTTTTCCTTCAAAATATTTATAGTTTATGCACCTAGATGTTTGCCTGAGGTTTATGCCTAGCCACAGTAATATTTTGCACAATTTTCTCCTTTAAAAGAAGGTATGACCTTAGAGGCAGGACATAAAGATATGGTAATATGTTCATAGTTAACATGAAAGTGAAAAAAGGGACAAAGGGAACCTTTTAAAGTTTATATTTATAATCCAATTTTCCCAGGACACATCAATCTGGATGCTACAATTAAAGAAGACTGGGCAAAATAATGATAATGAAAATGTTTTTCTTAGCAACTGTTATAGCTGCTGTAGCATCATAGCTTTTCTTTCTGTCGTCTTTGGTTACCCTTTGTCTTCCCGGTGACTCTCTTTTCATGTCTCTACTGTTGACATTCTTCTTATGACGTCACACACCTATGACATAGCCTCGCCTTCATTTCAGTCAATGGTACTTACAATGAAATAAAGAAAAATACCTCCTCACTATTAGATAATACTGTACAGACTTGTTGCTTCTCTTTCCACAACACTTTTTATTTCTGTTTGATTTACTGATTTCGTCTTTTACAGCCTCCTTTTCTCTAAGAACCCAGCACAGCTTTCTGAAAGTCTGTCCCAGAAGACAATTTGTGGGACAGATTATTTCCCTTCTTTGTTCCACTTTAATACTCAATATGTTCCAACACAAATTAAAAACAATCTTGCTAGGTATGAGCCTCTTTTCACTCCTACACAGTGCTTCAGAAGTTAAGAAATCACCATCTTTGCTTAAATGAAATTTAAAAAAAAAAAGGGAACTCAATCAATTTAACATTGACAATCTCGTGAAGATGATTATGCCTTTCAAAAATATAACCCTAGCCAACACTCTTTTTTTTTTTAATATTTTTTTATTTATTGATTTTTAGAGAGAAAGGAGTGAGAGAGAGAGAAGGGGGAAGAGCAGGAAGCATCAACTCCCATATGTACCTTGACCAGGCAAGCCCAAGGTTTCGAACCGGCAACCTCAGTGTTCCAGGTCGATGCTTTATCCCACTACGCCACCACAAGTCAGGCCCTAGCCAACTCTCTTAAATGGCACTTGAGATTATCAAATCTGTAATAAGTGTAGGTCTGTTCATTGAGGCCTTGAGAACATATAGAAATAATATTTTAACAAAATATTATTTATATAATTTTAATAGTCATTATGTAGGTCTACTTTCTAGGATCCAGAGAAGAGCAATGCTGAATGAACTTTGGGAGTAAAGGAGTATCAAGGCTGTGCATGGTGACCTCTTACTTGATTATTAGTATTTATTATATAACTAAGTTTTCGTGCTTCCCCAACATTCAAATGTTGAAATCCTAATCCCCAGTGTGATAGTAGTGGTGAGATTTTTGGGAGTTAATTAGGTCATTAGGGTGGAACCATAATGAATGAGGCCACAGAGAGACTTTGTAGAGCTCTCTCCACCCCTCTGCCATGTGAGGACACAGAAGTCAGCCATCTGCAACCAGGAGGTGGGCTCTCACCAGACACCAAATCAGCTAGTGCTTTGATCTTGGGACTTCCAGCCTCTAGGTCTGTGAGAAATAAATGTTTCTGTTTAAGCCACCCAATCTATGGAACTTTGTTATAGTAACCTGGGCTAAGACAATACCCAGAAATGCTAACCAGGGAGGAGCAAAGTGACCAAAGTATAGAAACTTAGAAAAAAAGTTCAAGATCTAAGATAGTAAATAAAATATCTTAGAGCAATGTAGTGAGGAAGGAACCAAGACAGACTAGTTGAAGAATGAGATCAGTAGACATTAAAGAGACTGATGGGTCAAAGGTTCAGAAACACACGGGGGTCCACAAGCACATAGTCTGCATGTGAGAGTGATCTTCTCGTGTGCAAGATGAGGAGCATAATTTTTAAAGTAGAAGCTATTTCAGACCTATATAAGCAGTATTTCACTTTCCTTTCCATTATTAGGAGTTTGGGGATTTTCCTTAGACTCTACTTTGGGTATTAGAATGCTCTGTCTATTGAATTCAACTTTGGTCAACACAAAATTCATGATTCATTCTTTGACTTTAACCTTTTTATCTACTTAATACTTCTCTCTGTGTTGCATTTTACTGCAACCTTCAGCCACCACTCTCTACATTTTCCATGCTTCATGGCTGATACTGGTAATTCTTACTAAATGACTGTCCTCAGTTAAAATACCCTTAGTGAAGGAACATCCTAATTCTCAAAGTTGATTTGTTTTTAATTTAAGTGAGAGGAGGAGAGATAGACAGACGTCTGTATGTGCCCCAACTGGGATCTACCTGCCCCCACTGGGATCTACCTGGATCAGCCCCTGTCTGGGGCTGATGTTCGTAACCAAGCTATTTTTAGTGACTGAGGTAGAGGCTCCATGGATCTATCCTCAGCACTCAGGGGCAACACACTTGAATCAATTGAGCCATGGCTGTGGAAAGGAAAGAGAGAGAAAGAGAGAGAGAAAAGGGGGAGGAGGAGGGGTGGAGAAGCAGATGGTTGCTTCTCCTCTGTGTCCTGACCAGAGTTGAACCCACGACTTCCACACATGCACTACCACTGAGCCAACCAGCCAAGGCTGATCTCTTCATTTTCAAATGGCTATAATTGTTAGCAAGTTTTTCGTTTTGTAGACAGATTATATTTATTCCCTACATAAGGTTTTCTATTGTGGCTGTACCAGCTTACATTCCCACCAACAGTGCCTAGGGTTCCCTTTTCTCTACATTCTGGTTAACATTTGTTATTTCTTGTCTTTTTTTATAATAGCTATCAAAACAGGTGTGAACTGTCTTCTCTATATTAAAACTGGGATATCTTACAGATTTTTGAAATTATCTAGGTGGGTAGGTTACCTTATCTATGAACTTTATTTTAGTAAAATAAAGGTGATTGTTTTAGGTTAGGAACCCCAAGAAGTGAACCCAGGACAAAGATTTTAATGTAAGAATTTTATTTGGAAAATAATCCTTAGGGTGCTCTGATTGGGGAGTGAGGAAGTGAGACAAGGAAAGAAAGAAAGCAGGTGCATTAAATAGCAGGTTACCATCAATGGGCAGCTGAGCCATAAGGTCATCAGCAGCTTCAGAGACACAGGGTAGACACTCTCTCTCTCTCAACCATCTCACTGAAGAGGTAAGGAAGGAAGGCAGAGTTAATTTATCATTTCTATTTGTGGTTGATTGAGGGCTACTGCCAGGGACATTAGCACGCTAGTACTTCTGGCCTGTTTCAAGTGTTGATCAAGCATGGACCTGTGGCTAAAGAAAGACCCCATGCAGGTAAGATGTGTTTTTGAAAAGAGGTTGAAGGTATTTATAGGAAGAGTGAGTGCTGATGAGTGGGACACTAACAGCTGATGTAGTTTACATCTTGCACAGCCCAGATCCACTCCTCCCTGCTTGAAGTTAATCTGTTCTCTTTCTTGTTCCTGATTTTACAAAGAGGTTGCTGGCAGTCAGTCTCTCTCCCTTCCCTCCCTTTCTACATATAGTCACACAATTTCTAACACAAAGCTGCTTCTTCTACCACCCATTCTAGAGTCTCCTTCCTCCCAGACAGCACTTCAGCTGGCCTAAATTACTTGCCTGGTAGATTACAGACCTAGATCCATGAGGTCGCTGGGACCTAAATTGCCTTAATCTTGTCAGATTTCCCCATGTGACAGAAGGCACCAAGAGTCTCCTTGGTGAATTCCTTGAGTTTCAGTCATATTTTTTCCTGCTCCTATTATATAGGAGCAACACTAAATCTTCATGATAATCAATGTAGCAACTCCTTTATTTTTTTGCTGGTCTACTGTCATGAGGTACCCAATGTATGTCCCTAGGTGGGACATACACAGCCACCCTTCCCTCTACCATCTGTCTGCAGTCTTATGAGCTCACTATAATATTTTAACATGCTAGCACAGGCATGGCCAACATACGGTCCTGCCCGCGTATTGAGTTCATGTGGCCCGCGATTAAATTTTTAATATTCTCCGTTACTTTAAAATTTTAGCTACTCAGAAGCGGAAGCGTCTTTGATTATTGGAAATCGAGATATTTAAGAAGATAGTGATACGTGGAAAAGAATTCCGTGTGTGACTAATCTAGGGTTAACACCCAATAATTGGTCAAATGGATTCGCGATACTTCTTTATTTTTTAAAAAAATGTCATTATAAAGATTTACAACTTTTGTACTCATCTGTACTCAATATGAACTGTTTGACGTTTAGCGGGGATGTGAAACCCACATTTTTTAGGTGGAGTTTGCCAGTGCGCACCCAAAGTCAAATAATTCGTTATTTTTGTGGTCAAGTGTGCTGAATCAAGTGGCACTGTAGCATAGACAATAGCTGCAGTTGATAACTGAAAACGTGTCCAGGCTGTTTGTAAAACAAAATAATTGTTTTATTTGCGATATAATCCCTTCAAGCTCATTCTATTAATTAAATATTGTTTCAATTGATTGCGATACAGTTTGGTATTTATACAGTATGTAATTATATTTTTATTAAAAGAATATTGTATATTAAAATTTTTTTCACTCACTTATGTTTATTCATAAACAAATTACATAATAAAATTTTGTTTACTTAAATGAATCATTTTTGTATTTAATATTTTTTAATTTTAATACTTTGTCTGGCCCATGAAAAAAGTTTTCTTTCTAATCTGGCCCGGGGTTCAAAAACTGTTGGCCACACCTGGGCTAGCATCTTCTGGCTTGCCACAGAGTGTACGGGACTAGCAATCTCGAAAGCCAGAAAAGGTTCCCAGGCATAGAGTAGCAAAAAGAAGTTAGTTGTGTATACAACTGAGGGGTGCGCAAATGGAATAAACAACAGCTGTTACATTAATACCCAAACTATGTGTTGTGATAAATGAGGACTGTGATATTGTGATTTATAATATGAAAGAGATATTTTATGTTCACCCATTTCTGGTACAGAGTTCCTAACACTCTTGGATTTCCAAAGAGATGAGAGCAATAAAGGAGTCTTTCGTTATGTTAATAAGGTGACATTTGGAAAGCATTTAGGAATGGGGACCGGTTGACAGGAGAACCAACCATGTGATTAGAGGATTGGAACTCTCAGTCTCACCTCCTTGACTTCTAGGGAGGAGAGAGGACCTAGGGGTTAAATCAATAACCAATGGCCAGTGATTTAATCAATAATGCCTATGAAATGAAGACTCCATAAAAACCCATAAGGAGAGGGTTTGGAGAGCTTCCAGGTTGGAACACGTGAAGAGTTGGAGGGAGGGTGCATTCATAGGGAGTATGGAAGCTCTGGTACTTCCCACATACCTTGCCCTGTGCATGTCTTCCATTTGACTATTCTTGAGTTATGTTATTTTCTAATAAATTGGTAAATTAGTGAGTAAAATGTTTCTTTGAGTTCTGTGAGCCTCTCTAACAAATGTATTGATTCTGAGGAGGAAATCATTTGAAACGTTATATCTAGCAGCTGGTTGGGCAGAAGCACAGGTGATAACCTGGGATTTCAACTCGTGTCTACAGGGCAGGGAATGCCTTGTAAGACTGAGACCTTAACCTGGATCATCTGATGCTCTGTCAGGTAGACAGTGTCAGAACTGTGTTGAACTGTAGGACACTCAGCTGATATTTGAGAATTGTGTGCTTGATAGTGTGGGGGAAGAAACCCACACACTGGAGAAGCATTAGATTTGAGGCAGAGAACTGCTATGCTATATTATAGACTACATATTAATGACACATAATTTTATCTTGATATCTGGGCTCCATTGCTTTTATTACTCAGAGTATTCTTTATTTTATTTTACCCTTTATTTTATATTATCATTTGGATGCCCCAAAATTTTTTCATAAGGAAAGTAATACAGCAAAACAAATATAACTAATATCCTCCCAATTTTGGGGCTCTCTTTAATGAGGACAGAGAAAGGCAGCTGTAAATGTGAGCAGGACTTGAAGTACTCAGTTACTGAGCACAACGTGTGAGTTTCCTGCCATCAAGTAGTAACAGAGAGAAGTCTGTTCAGATCCCACTTAGCTCTACTGCTTGGGTGCAAGAGGGAACTTATTTTAGCTGACAGCCCAAATATATTGGTTAAATTATTACCATTTTAATTTAGAGGCAGCTGAGAAAATATATGCCAATTACTTCCAGTGACCACTGGATTCAAGATGTCTTTTCATTTATTAATTATTAAGGATTGGGCTTTTGTAAGAGGAGGTGATGGTGATCTCTCTCTTTCTCTAACACCTCCTTCATAGAGGTGTTGTGAGGATTTCTGTCTGTGTGGCAATGAAGTTCAGTAGCCTCCTTTGAATTTCTCAGTGGAAAAGGTGTTATAAAATTTTAACGTAAAAAATAGACTTCTGCTAATAAGGATGTTGATCTTGAAATGCAATATGAAAACCAGAGACTGGACATTTAAAATGTGTAATGAAATGCTCTAAAGCTGTGTTCTCCTCAGACCTTGGGAGTTCAGCAGGGGTGGGCCCAGGGAAGGCTTGGATGGAAGATGCCGCAGGATGTGGCGGTGGTGATTCAGTAGGTGGCCCTCTTCCATCCCAAGGTGGTCCGGAGCCAACTCCCAGCCCTTGGTTATGGAGCGCTCTGCTGCAGGAGAACCATCTATTGGATGAGATGTGTGACTGAGGTTCTGACCACTTCTGCTCATTAAAAATTCCAGGGCATTTTTATAAGGTTAGGGATGTACCTTGTGTTCCACAATCTGCCTCCAGTTGGGTAGCACTATTGGCTTCTTAGTAATTTCTAGAAAAAAAAACACACATGGAAATTTCAGGAAGATGATTAACATTTCTATGGCAGAAAGGTCAGATAGATTGCTTTAATTTTTTATCCTAAACTCTTATTTTATGAAGTAGCAAAACAAAACACCTGTTTGAGTAACTTTCTTATTGGGGTATACATGTATTTGTGGATGAGAGATAAATCCCCTTTTAAAAATAAGCTTATAAAATCAAGGCTAATTTAAGGTTCTGCTGCAGTATTTATATATGCTGATGAAATGACTTGTATTGTGAGGATTTTAATTGGGTTTTTCTTCAGTACCTTGAATAACTGACATTTGGGATGGGAAATGGAATATGATACATAGTGAATGATAATAATTGTTTTAATTTAGAGCAATCTGAAAGCTTTGTGTGACTCTGTTTAACTGTGTCACCTATAATGTCCAGAACATTTAGATATATCACCCATTCCCTTACATGTAATGCATTAATTGTAATTATAAAAATTAGAGCAACCATTTCAAAAGTATTCTTAGTTGTAAGTGATCTATGTCCTTAGGGAAAAAAAGACAAATTTAAAGTCAATATAAAGATCAAGTCATGGAGAGGAGAGTAATTATCAGAGAAAACATAAACGTTTCTGGATTTATTTAGTCACTCCTTTTCTGGAATGAAAGAAGAACCGCATTGCCTTCTTCCACGCATCACTTACTATTCTTACTGAACTCAAAATCCCATTTCTAGATTTTGGTTAAAGGATATCATTGAGCCTAAGCTCTGTATGTAATTTGCCATTTCTGTGGAAAGTTACCATAGCTCTGTGGTTCCAGTAGAACGAAAAAAAATTGCCTCACAGTTTCAGGCAGAGAACAACCCAGATGAACTAACATGGCACTTCCTTCTTGATACCTGAATATGAGATACTAATTATAATGAGAAGGCCAGACAATGCTTGATTTTCTGAACTCCTTATGAGCAGGTGAACTAATAGGCTTGAGCTTTTTGTATTTGAGTTTAAGATTTTGAGTAAATAAGAGTTATCTGTAGCCATGAATTAATTCTTTTCTATAGTTTTTCCAGGTAATGTTTTTTAATGCTGTATTTAAAACTTTTGCATACTCTTACAACATAGTTATTGTATGCAAGCCAACCAGATATGCCATAGTCATAAATGAGATTGCCCCTTGGGGGCTAATGCTTTAAGCGAGGCAAGAATTTAAGAGACAAATAGCCCTAGATTCTGTAAGATCCAATGCAACTAAATGAAAAGACCATTGTAAGTGAAAGGAGGGTTGGATAACTAGTCAAGTGCTAGCATTGTTTAGCTACATTTACTTAAAGATGAAAAACACCTAATTGCTGGATCATGGTATCAACAGACCTAGAATCCAGACTACACTATCTTAAGTTTAGTATCTTAAGTGAGGCATCTGAAATATCAGTGCCTCTGTTTCCATGTCAGCCTAATCGGGAGGCTCTTATCTGCTTCACCCATTTTATATATTTGCTGGTGAACAATGTTTGTTTGTTTATTTATTTATTTATTTATTTTCATTTTTCTGAACCTGGAAATGGGGAAGAAGTCAGACAGACTCGCGCATGCGCCCGACCGGGATCCACCCAGCATGCCCACCTGGGGGCGATGCTCTGCCCCTCTGGGGTGTCACTCTGTTGCATCCAGAGCCATTCTAGCACCTGAGGCAGAGGCCATGGAGCCATCCTCAGTGCCCGGGCAATCTTTGCTCCAATGGAGCCTTGGCTGCGGGAGGGGAAGAGAGAGACAGAGAGGAAGGAGAGGGGGAGGGGTGGAGAAGCAGATGGATGCTTCTCCTGTGTGCCCTGGCCAGGAATCGAACCTGGGACTCCTGCATGCCAGGCCGACGCTCTACCGCTGAGCCAATTAGCCAAGGCCGATGGTGAACAATGTTAACAAATCATCTTTGAAAGCAAACCATAAAACTATACTTAAATACTTAAAAGTATTTTTTAGAACAAACTACTTTATAATAGCAGAAGATTAAACTGTTTTATTTTCTATATTTTTAAAGATTTATTTTACTTACAGGATATGTAATAATTATTTAAAAACAAATTAACCAAACATCAAAAGAATTCCAAAGTGTGAACCGTATGAAGAAAACCATTACTTTTTTTTAATGGCATCCCAAAGCCCAGAAAGAAGTAATCATGATTTCCATTTTTTATTAGATTCAGAGGTCATATGAAATATACTTTTTTGCTTTTTATATTGTAGATTCATATGCAATTGTCAGAAATAATTGAGACAGATCTATGTACCCAGTTCCCGCATGGTAATATCTTGAAAAACTAGAGTACAGTATTCCATCCAGGATATTGGCATCGACACACTCAAGATACAGAACAGATTCAGCACCAAGACTCTCCAGCTGTACTTGTATAGACACACACTCTTCCTTCCCCTCAGCCCTGTCTCTGACCTCTGCCAACCACTAATCTGGTTTTCATTTCTATAATTTGATTTCTATTTCAAAAAGTTTATATAAGTGTTATCCAACAATATGTGACTTTTGGAAATTGACCTTTTTTTTTTTTTTTATCTTTCTGAAGCTGGAAACGGGGAGAGACAGACTCCTGCATGCGCCCAACCAGGATCCACCCGGCACGCCCACCAGGGGGCGACGCTCTGCCCACCAGGGGGCGATGCTCTGCCCCTCCAGGGCGTCGCTCTGCCACGACCAGAGCCACTCTAGCGCCTGGGGCAGAGGCCAAGGAGCCATCCCCAGCGCCCGGGCCATCCTTGCTCCAATGGAGCCTCGGCTGTGGGAGGGGAAGAGAGAGACAGAGAGGAAGGAGAGGGGGAGGGGTGGAGAAGCAGATGGGCGCTTCTCCTATGTGCCCTGGCATGGAATCTAACCCAGGACCCCTGCACGCCAGACCGACGCTCTACCACTGAGCCAACTGGCCAGAGCCTGACCTTTTTTTTTTACTCAGCATAACTCCCTCAAGATATATCTACATTAGCGTGTGTATCAATAGTTTTTCCTTTTGATCGCTGATTAGTATTCTACCAAATGTACTTTTAAATTCCAAACATACCCCACTGGGAATGCTGCTTTACTGAGGAGACCCTTGTTTTGAACTCAAATGCATAATGAAAGATTATAACACGTAATTTGAAGGCTATTAAATGCTGCAACCTACCTTTTAAAATTCTGGTAGTTTAAGTGAATAACTACTGGAAGAAGTCATCAATAGGACCTGATCTAATTGACCCAGGAGCCAGACCCAGGCAATCAGAGGCTCTTCACACCTGTCCTCAGAATATTCTTTCTTGCCTTCCCTACACTAGAAAACACAGTTAACAAAGGTTTAGGATGCCATTAATATAAATATGTATCCATGATCATAGGAAGTGATACAATAGTTTTGTTTTCTCCTTCATCAGCAAAATCTGCATTCCAGAAGGATGCTGAAAAGTAAGCAGGCAGCTACAAGGGTGTGCAAGGAGCACAATTCATGTTGGCCAATAAATTGTTCTACAAACCAGGGATGCCTCTCCAGAAATAAATAAGGCTCCATAAGGATTTCCAATAGTTTAAATAATTCTATGTATACATAGTAACAAAGTCTTATTTTACATTTCTCCAAAAATAGAACTGGGAGATATATTTGAGACAAGGCAGATTTTCTTTCCAGTGCTTTCTCTCTCTTTTCTTTTGTTCAGTTTTATTGTGATGTAATTGGCATAATGTGGAAACTTTCTAAGGTTAAGAACTCTCTGTTATCTGTCTCCTAAAGGTATTGGGGAGCCAAGACAAATTAGGAAAAAGTAATCTTTCAACAAATTGTGTTGGGACAGATAGGCATCCACATATAAAAGAAAGATGTTGGGCCACAATACCACATCATATACAATAATTAATTCAAAATGGATCAAAATGGACCGAAATGTAAAAAAACTATAAAATGCTTAAAAGAAAACGTAAGTGTAAATCTTCATTGACCTTGGCTTTTACAATGATTTCTTAGATATAATACTAAAAGCACAAGCAAATATATAGCTATGTGCCTTCATTAAATTTTAAACTATTATGCTTTAAAAGATTTCAGCAATAAATGTCAAGAGAATACATAGGAGTAAATATTTGAAAATCATCTCTAATAAAGGACTTATGTCTTGATTATATAAAGAACTTTTATAACAATATGTATATCCATTCAATGAAGTATTATTCAGCCATAAAAAGAAATGAGTACTGATACTTGCTACAAATGGGTAAACATTGAAAACATGTTAAGTGAAAGAAGTCAGATACAAAAGGCCTCATATTAAATTATTTCATTTATATATAATGTTCAGAACAGGTAAATCCACGGAGACGGAAAGTAGATTAGTGGTTGCCAGGGACTGGGGGAATGGTGAATGAGGAGTAACCACTAATGGGAAATAGAGTGTCTATGAAAATGTTCTGGAATTAGATAGTGATGGTTGCACAACTTTGTGAATGCACTGTAAACCACTAAATTCTACCCCTAATGTACAGGGGTAAATTTTATGGTGTATGAATTACACCTTAGTTAAAAAACAGATTTTGTGAGATTTCCAAAAATTTTAAGCTGTAAGGATTCTGATCAGGTCAAAAACAGACAGCAACTTATAAATTCTCTTATATTCATATTATTTGGGGAAGATAGCTTATATCACTCAATAACAAGTCCTGGAATAATGAATCAGGAGTGTTGGGTTCTGTTTTTGCTGTTTTATTAGCTTGAGTAAATTTTATCCCTCTGGGTCTTGGTTTTCTTTTCTGTAAAATAGAAATGATAATATAAGTTTCATTGACATCACATATACTATGAAGATTAATTAAGATAATATATATGAAATTACTTTAAAATTGCAAAGCTTGCGCCTGTCCTGTGGTGGTATAGACGATAAAGCCTTGACTTGAAAGGCCAAGGTCACTATTGAAACCTAGCTCTTGCCTGGTCAAGGCATATATGAGAAGCAACTACTAGGAGTTGATGTTTCCCACTCTTCACCCCCACCTTTCCCTCTCTCCTATCTCTAAAATCAATAAATAAAATACTAAAATAAAATTGCAAAGCTTGCTATGGATGTTATATTAGAATATTTCCAAAATTGTATAATTTATCCTTTTTATAAAGGAGTTTTGAGTTTACTTTATAATTTCATTCTATTTTATTTTTTTAAGATTTTTAAAATTGATGTGAGGGGGAGTAGGAAGGATCAGCTTGTAGTAGTTGCTTTTTGTATGAGCCTTGACCAGAAAAGACTGGGGTTTTGAACCGGCGACCTAAGCATTCCAGTTTTCAAATGTGCTTTCTCCTTAGGTTGGTTTTAAAGGAAAAGAGCAGTGGGTGCTGGTTTATTTAGAGTAGGTTTTCAATCACTAAATTGTCTTTATTTTTTCTTTTTTATCTCACTTTCAGCAATCTCCTAATTCTAAACATTTGGCTGATTATAATTTCCTCCAAGTTGATAAGGAAGCTCAGACACTTTATTAACCTTTAGATATACTGGTAGGTTTCATATAAAAGAGGATAAATTTTATAGATCAAAGATATTTCTGAGATATATATATATATATAAATTTGTCCTGGCATCCTACTAGCACATGCACAAAAAGTAATAGTTTTTGTGGTATTGTAACTTCTGATGGTAAAATAAAAACTAATCTTAAAATTCAATGGTGTTGGAATATCAAAAGAAATGCTCTTGAGTTGCATTTTCCTTTCTGTCAAGTAAGACTCAAATGTTTCTCTAAAAACATATTCTAATCAACAGTGCAAATCCTCAAGTTCTAAAATTTTAGAATGGTCTGCACATCAGTAGCTGTAGAACTGAGATATTTGTTCGTGAAATCAGTAAGAACTGAGTCTTAGACAATCTACCAGAATTTGCTTAACAAGCATTGTATTTTCTTTTTTCTTTTTGTATTTTTCTGAAGTTGGAAACGGGGAGGCAGTCAGACTCCCGCATGCGCCCGACTGGGATCCACCCGGCATGCCCACCAGGGGGCGATGCTCTGTCCCTCTGGGGCGTCACTCTGTTGCAATCAGAGCCACTCTAGTGCCTGAGGCAGAGGCCACAGAGCCATCCGCAGCCCCTGGGTCAACTTTGCTCCAATGGAGCCTCGGCTGCTGGAGGGGAAGAGAGAGAAAGAGAGGAAGGAGAGGGGGAGGGGTGGAGAAGCAGATGGGCGCTTCTCCTGTGTGCCCTGGCTGGGAATCGAACCAGGGACTCCTGCATGCTAGGCCGACACTCTACCACTGAAACAACTGGCCAGGGCCTGTATTTTCTTTCTTCTACTTTTCCCTCAAAAGTAGATTATTTTTATACTATTACATATTCCTTTTACATTTTCTTCCTTTCCTTCCTTCCTTCCTTCCTTCCTTCCTTCCTTCCTTCCCTCCTTCCTTCCTTTCTTCTTTTTCTTTCTTTCTTTTTTTCTTTCTTCTTTCTTCCCTCCTTCCCTCCCTCCCTCCCTCCCTCCCTCCCTCCCTCCCTCCCTCCCTCCCTCCTTCTTTCTTTCTTTCTTTCTTTCTTTCTTTCTTTCTTTCTTTCTTTCTTTCTTTCTTCTTTTTCTTTCTTTTTTTTCTTTCTTCCCTCCCTTCTTCCCTCCTTCCCTCCCTCCCTCCCTCCCTCCCTTCCTTCCTTCCTTCCTTCCTTCCTTCCTTCCTTCCTTCCTTCCTTCCTTCCTTCCTTCCTTTTCGTGAGAGGAGGGGAGATAGTGAGGCAGACTCCTGAATGCACCATGACCAGGATCCACCTGGCAACCATCTTGGGCCAATGTTTGAATCAACCAAGCTATTTTTAGCACCTGCGGCTGATGCACTTGGATTAACTGAGCTATCCTCAGCACCTGCTTGAACCAGTTGAGTTATTGGTTGTGGGAGGGAAATAGTGAAAGAAAGAAGAGAGGGAGGAGGAGAGAACAGATGGTCACATCTCCTGTGTGCCTTGATCAGGGATTGAAACTGGAATGTCCATACACTGAGCCTATCCACTGAGCCACTAGTCAGAGCTCCTTTTACATTTTAGTAAAATTTACTTTTTCTCATAAAATAGTACCTGAAATATTTTTTTAATAAAGAGGCCCATTTTTCCAGACTATAATAAATCTGAGCTGTAAATCATTTATGAAGATGATGTTACTGAAAATCCCTGCCAATTCTTCCCCAATTACATGCTTTCTGCTCACCTTTTTCCCTAACAACAAAATATTTAATTTTTTTTTGATTTTATATGTCTGGCTTTATCCAGAGTCCAGTATAACAGAATTTTTTTAAGTGAATACTCTTTAAAAATAAGACACAAGAGTAGATTTTTATTACTCTCAGGCTTTGGCCAACATATTCTTTATATTTTGAGATTAGGATTATTATTAAAGTAATTGTTACTGAATAGAAATCAGTTTACATTCAGTCCAACCCCCATCCTTCCACCATTTCTACAGATATAATTGAAATTATTATTCTTAGTGATGAATCTGAGAAACTACAAAACTGAGTCACCACAGAAAGATTTCATTGAACTTGAGATAATGGTGGTGCTAAGTAGAGAAATCAAAAATTTATTTTAATAAAACAACTCTTTAGAATAGTAATATAAGCAATTTTAAAGGTCTTATTATTCACACTATTTATATTATTTTGCTATTTGTATGTAGTAGATATACAATAAGTGTATAAATAAGGATATATAATAAATGCATTCATGTTCTTTTGTTAGACTCAGGTACTCCGTGCCCTGCTTTCCTGGCCTGTGATTTCTTGCCTTCTTAGTCAGTAACTTTGTCCCCTTCAGTTGTAGACTATGTCATAGATTATGATGTGAGGTATGAGTCTTTAGTCAGTAATTTACATTCAGACGTCTCCTAATTCTGGAATTCTCGGCTGACTTGCTACTCTGTTGCATAAGTTTAAACAGCCTTTTCCCTTTCCTACCAGAAAACTGCAGTACATTATGAACATTTCATCTGAAAATCCACACAAAGTTTCAAAAACATGTATTCCTCTTATGAATGAGTAACTTATATAGTCATTATTTAAAAAGCAACATTCTGTAGAAAGTGCTGTTTGTACGATTTTGCCTATTGGTCTACATTGGGCAACAGTCTTCATTACAAGATTTTGAGGGATCCCGCCACTTGAGTTATATGTAAAAATATGTGGAGACTGTCTTTAACTGAGGACTTTATCAGATAATACAGGTGTTTTTTTTTCATTTACTAATTTTTCATTGATTTATTCATTCATTAGTTCATTAAGTATTTATTTAGCAAGTATGCATGGAGTTTCTATCATGTGCCGAGCCTGTTCTGGTCATTGGAGGTACACAACAAATAAGACAAAGACATGCATGGTCCTTGGTCACATGGCACTTAAACCCTAGTGAAGGGAAATATAAACAAGAAAAATAAATGAACAAGCCATCTTATGCCGTGATAAATGCTACAAATATAATGAAACAGGTACAGGCAGTTTCCAGGTTATGAACAAGATAGGTTCTATAGGTTTGTTCTTAGGTTAAATCTGTATGTAAGTTGGAACAAGTACATTACCTATTAAATGCAACCTAGATAGATGTTTGTCTTAATATAGTATTTATTTTTTTATCTTTATGTGCATATAAATACTTAAACATTTTCAAATTTACAGAACCGATCTCATTTGTAACCTGAGGACTGCCATAGTATGAGAGTAAGCCACAAGGAGTCCTAAGACTTTATAATAAGGTAATATTTGAGGTGAGAACTTATAGAGCAGAAAGAGCCAGATATTTAAAGATCTGTAGATAGTAAGGTTCTGAATAGAGTTTTCAATTTGACATGATGAACGGAAAGATGGCATGAGGGGCTAGATATGCATTTCCCATCAGAAGCCTCTAAACATATGAAGCTATTAAAATTTCAAATAATTACAACAAAATGTAAAAACTCAGTTTCCTCGGTGGCACTAGCTGTTTCAAATGTTCACCAGCCACATGTGGCTAGTGGCGACCATATTTGACAGTGCAGAGTATATTTTCATCCTTGAAGTATGTTCTTATGGGCAGTGTTGCACTAGTGAAGTAGGAGAACTAGAACAGAAGAGGTCACAGAGGTGCTGGGAAAGATCAGGAAGGTCCTTTGTAGGCTGCTCTGAGGACTTCGGTGGTTCTGCAAGGGCAATGGGAAGCCTTTGGAAGGGTTTAAGCAGAGAGTAGCATCATGTGACTTACATTTTAAAGCTGGTTTAGAAAATGAATGGTAGGAGAGGAACACAAGTTAGGAAGTTACTGCAGTTGTCCCAGCTAGGGATGGTGATGGATTTTGGGTTGGTAGTTCTAAGAGGATTGGTGAAAATTAGATGTCCTCAGCATAAATTTTGGATATAGAATCAGTTGGCCTTGCTAACAAACTGGAAGTAAAGCAAGGTAAACAGAGGAAGGAACTGAGGGCAGTGCCTTCTTTTGGGCCTAAGCAACTGGGTAGTGTTCCCCTTCCACGGTGGAGGATAGGACTGAGGAGAAATAATTAGGGTGGTGGAGGTTGGTGGTGGAAGGGTAGGAATCGAGGTAGAAGTTAGGAATTCTGTTTTGGGTATATTATGTTTTAGATAGCCACCAGACATACATGCCTAGAAGTCAGGTAGGTAGTGGAGAATGAGTGAACCCATACTACAAAGTGTAAACTTTTTAAGTTTAACAGTAGAATTCTCTTAAGCATAGCTGTATTTGACAAAGAGCAAATTCTATGCAATAGGTTTAATTTCTAGATCTTCTTTGTAAAGTACTAAGGAAAACACATTCCCTAGATTGGCTAAGTGGGAGCTTTAACAAGTCAAATTTGAATTTTTCTTTCCATTTCCACATTCTATTTTTGTGTACCACATTTTTATTATCCTTTGGCAATGTTGTCACTTTCTTAAATCAGGACTCATCAGTATCTGTAGAAAATGGGCAGTTATCATTTTTGTGTGATTGCTCAATGTCCACTTTATGTATAGGATCTTATTTCATTCAATACGCTTCATACAATGTTAGTCACTTTGTTAGTGTAGCACTGCAGCTGTCTCTCTAATAAGAGTATTTTGTTGTTTTCTTTCATCTGTTTCCAGGTTCAGGATGGTAATGGGGGAGGCGTGGAGGAGTAGAATCTACCTTCTTTCCTTTTGGTGGGAAAATCACTTTCTGGTTGTGATTTTTGTTGAATGGGGAGAAACACAGATGCTAGGACATTGCTCTGTAATACGATTGAACACCTCAAGGATATAATTGTTTAACATACAGACCTAGTATTTTTGTTCTGCTGCCACTAATGGCATTCTTATTTTTGTTACAATTTTTTTTCATGTCTACATGTTATCTCTTGTAAGTTCAGTTTGTAGGATGATTTTTAATTTTTTTCTAAAGAACCGAGATAATTGTGGGGGTTGAGGACAGAGAAAATTGAAATATTAAAATTCCCCTATGTCTTTCTTTCTGACCTTGATGTATGCCCAGATTTTGCAGTTTTTCATTCTAATTTGCTATTTTTGATGCCAATGGATATGGGTATAATTTTCCAATCAAAGTTTCTGTTTTATTTATTTTTTCTCTGAAGTGTCCCAGGTAGGCTCTGACATATGAATCATATGTCTAAAAAGGAAACAAAAAGGTATGTGTGCATGCTAGGGGGCTCATCTGTCTTTGGCAAAGACATTGCTGCTCCTGTGTCCTTAATTATTAAACAGATGGTGTTGACTGCCATTGACTAGCTGCCCAACTTGTCCTCCATGTGGTAGCACAGTTCTGGACATCTAATGGGAGAAGTTGTATCATCACAGCTCCTCATATCCATTTATGTCATAATGTTAATATTAGTACCTGCCTCTAACTAGCGCAGGCTGCTCCCCCATGAAGCTAAGTTTAAGGCTTTTAAACTGTCTTCTCTCCAATCCCCTGAATTAATTTCATCTCAAGAATCTCCTTTGGCTTCTCTTTATATTACCTCCTGTCTATATAACAAAATACAGTTGGCATATTTAACCAATTATCAAACATTCCAGGCTACAAACACTATTGAACCTGGAATGTTAAGACAATTAAAACACAATTGGATTATTATTGACATTGTTATTAGTGAAGGCAAATGACATCTAAGGTAATTATATCAAAAAGGGACAAAGGTGTACTGTACTTTCATATTCTCGTTCTAAGTGTAAAAAAAAAAAAAGCCCCCAACATTGATAGATTTTTAGAAATCCATTGAACAGATATTGAATTATTTCATACTCTGCCAAAAAGTTAGGTTTAAATTTTTCCTTTAGTTTCTCAATACATTACTACAGTACGCGAACAGTGCACATTGTAATCATTAACAACTGGGGTCCTGATTTTTTTTCTCATAATCTTTCTTTATGGTAGGCACATTATTTCACTACCCTAGCCAATCTTCTGAGATCTTTCTTAGTGTAACCTACCTGTCCTCACCAACTTCTCTTTAGATTTCTTTATATTACTTTCTGACTATTTGAGCTTCCTAACTTTGTAAACCTTCTGGAGGCTAGGGTCACTTAATCTCAGAATAATTTACTATCCACCATCAACAATTGTTGACTAATACTCCCATACATTGGATTTTTTTTAAGTAATACTTTTTTAGTGGATGCCCCTCCCCCTTCTAATAATGTTACTATGGAACTTGCTAAGATTTTCCAGCATTTGAACCAACAGGAAAGGCTTAAGTTCTCTCGTTTGAAAACAAAACAAAATAACAACAACCTTGGAGCTGTTGTAACTGACTTGTGAACCTAGGAGAGCATCTTTGAATCTCTCAGACAGAAGAAGTGGCTGTCATTTTTAATGACAGTAAGAAGTATGTTGGTTCCCATCGCCTGCCAAGAAGCTACGCACAATCTTTGTTCAGCATCCTAGAAACTCGGCCTGACGGCCAGCAGCAGAGCCCCACACCCCAAGGCTGCGAGATCTGGGCGGTGGGCCCCCTGACCACCCTAGGATGCCGGGAGCGGGCTTCGCTCTGGGGAAAGGAGAAAGGGAGCTGAGAAGCAGCGCCTCCTCTGGGGAAGGGGGAGGGAGCTGGACTAGGAAAGCTTTACTAGGGAGTTGCCTTGAAAGAAAGAAAGAAAGGAAAGAAAGGGAAAGAAAAGGAGAGGAAAGGAAAGACGGAAGGAAGGAAGGAAGGAAGGAAGAAAGAAAGAAAGAAAGAAAGAAAGAAAGAAAGAAAGAAAGAAAGAAAGAAAGAAAGAAAGAAAGAAAGAAAGAAAGAGGAACTGCTGATCACTCCAGTTGCCTGCTGTCTTAATACAGTTTAATCTGTGGTGATCATCACTCGCTTCCTTCCGCAAGACTGCAGATTATCACCAACCTCGCACTGAAAAGAAAGGGGGGAAAAAGAGACAGAGAGAGTAAATCTCCTCCGTTCTCACCTTCCCTTTGCTTTCCCACTCCCTTCCTCTCCAGCTCGCTCGCTCGCACTCCCTCCCTCTTCCCTTCCCTGGCGGCAGCCGCCTGTCTCTCGGACTGGGTCTGTCTCCGACGGGATTTAGCAACTTCTTGGTTATTTCTCAGCCCCTTTTCCATTTCTTTTCCACCCTTTGCCATGAACTGCACCGACAGACGCTGGGGAGGCTTTGCTTTCTGCCCCTGGGAATGGCGGTTCGCTTCCTGGGGCCGTGCCGGGGAAGATTGGCCGAGGAGAAAGAAAGAGTGATAGAGAAAGAACTGCAGGAAGGAAGAGACGGGCGACCTCCATCTGCTGCAGGCCGGGCGCACAGCAGCGCAGCGCCGAGCGGCGCCCGAGATGGCCCCGCGCTTGCTCCGCGTCCCCGGCTCCTTCCGCGGCTGCGGCACCCGTGCGCTTTGGGCAATCATTAAAATCCTAAAGTAGGAAGAGACCCGAGAGGGCATCAGTGGGAGTGGGGGTGGAGCAGAGAATTTTAAAAAGCATTTCAAAGAGAGAAAAGGAGGAAATGTGTTTCTGCCTGGGCTAGCTTTTAACTTGAAAGCATCTCGTTGGAGCATCTAGCATTATCCCGGAGTTATTCGAAAGCTGAAACTTTCAGTGGCTCGTGAGCCTGGAGAGAGGAGGGATTCCGAGGGTGGGACTGGGAAGGGAGAGGGAGTGTGTGTGCGTGCGTGCGTGTGTGTTTGTGTGTGTCCGGGTGGGGGCTTAGGAAGTCAGTGGAGAGGGTACACCATGGCAGTGCCTGGAGAGGCCGCCGGAGTCAGTG
The DNA here is from genome assembly GCF_036850765.1 of Saccopteryx bilineata. Taxonomy (NCBI): domain Eukaryota; kingdom Metazoa; phylum Chordata; class Mammalia; order Chiroptera; family Emballonuridae; genus Saccopteryx; species Saccopteryx bilineata. Next base: position 120,386,448 of record NC_089490.1, read on the forward strand.
GCACGCCAGTCCACGGTGGGGTGAGTCCAACGCCCGCGGCGGGCCGGGGCTGCCCGGGGCGCGCCGGCCACGCATCGCCGCGGGGCTCCCCCTCCCGCGGCTGCTGGGGAGACCTGGCGCTGCAGCCGTTCCGGCGCTCCCGGAAACTTTCCTCGGCGCTGTGCGTGGGCTCCCTGTCCTTTCTGCTGGTGCTGCTGATGAGGCTGGTCCGCGGGGAGACCGGTGGTGACCTGGGGCAGAGTAGAGAGGCGGCGGCGGCGGCGGAGGAGGAGGAGGAGGAAGCGGCCCCGGCAGCAGAAGGGGGCGTCTTCCCGGGGCCGCGGGGTGGTGCTCCCGGGGGCGGCGCGCCGCTCAGCCCCTGGCTGCAGCCCACGGCGCTGCGCTTCAGTCTCCTCCTGTGTGTATTCTTCTGGATGGGATTGTACCTCCTGCGCGCCGGGGTGCGCCTGCCTCTGGCCGTCTCGCTGCTGGCCGCCTGCTGCGGGGGGGAAGTGCTCGTCCAGATAGGGCTGGGCGTCGGGGAAGAGCCCTTACTCTCGCTCCCCGCCGCGGGGGTGGTGCTCAGCTGCTTGGCCGCTGCGACATGGCTGGTGCTGAGGCTGAGGCTGGGCGTCCTCATGGTCGCGTTGACTAGCGCGGTCAGTACTGTGTCCCTCATTTCCTTAGAGAGGTTCAAGGTCGCCTGGAGACCTTACCTGGCGTACTTGGCCGGCGTGCTGGGGATTCTCCTGGCCAGGTACGTGGAGCAAATCTTACCGCAGTTCGCGGGGGCGTCCACGAGGGAACGTTTTGGGTCCCAGCTAACTGCTGGGACCAGAGAAGATATCCCGGTGTTCAAGAGGAGGCGGCGGTCCAGCTCCGTGGTGTCCGCCGAGATGTCGGGCTGTGGCGGCAAGTCCCATCGGAGGACTTCCCTGCCTTGCATACCGAGGGAACAGGTAAGCGCTGGCGTGTCCCCTCTCTTGCCTTTTGAGAAAACTTGAAATGTTTGGAAATGCGCTCAGCGGAGGGAATCAGAGCACTGGGAACTAAGGGAAAGGTAGCCTAGAAAAGTGGTTTGACTTTAGACAGCAGAAAAATAGCGAGTTTTCCACCCCCTCTCAGACAGTATTTTATAACCTGAGCAACAGGAACACGAATAAGTAATAAAACTAGATGGCATTTGCAGTATCTTCCACAGCTGGGCCAGCTTTTAGGTCTGCTACACCTGGTGCATGGCTTCCCAAGTACCCTCATACTTGACTGCTTTAGCAAGAATTTTCGAATTAAGTTTATATTTCAGTAGTGAGTGAATTTTTAAACATGTGGGTTTTACTAGATTTCTTTCTGTTTCTTTTTATAAAGTTTTTAATTCTAAAGTGACAGGTAAACATTTATGGAAGTCAGCAAAAAGATACTAAAGTAAATCAAGGAGTGTTTGAAGGTGAGGTACTGATACACACACTTTCTGGTTTTGCAGTAAGTTTACTTAAGAGACTGTATCTGGTGGTGCCCAGTTTGTTTTTAAATGTAACTTGGGGACATATGTTATTACATGTTAATGTGTTTTGTATCATAATTATAAACTTCAAATTGGGGAATAATAAATAACTCTGAACCTAAGAACTGATCAAAACCGTGAACTGTGCTGTTACTGTCAACTAAAAAAAAAATTCTCTTTAGTTTTTACATACATAAGTAGTAGCTATTTAGAAATTACAGTAGGTTTATACAGGTTATATAGGAAACACGATTTTAGGAGGACATATCTAACAGTCCTGGTGATTTCAATCTTTTATAAAGAAAGCGGAGAAGGAATCTAGAAGTATGAGTGAAGTTATGTTAGGGAAAGTTCAGTGAATTTGGGAGATTAATCTCATTATCATTAAGCTTTTTAAAACCATGGAATATAGATGCTATAATGGACAGAAAAAAACAGGTCCCATTTTAAATTTTAATTGTGTCTGAAAAGGCGTATTTAAGTGCTTGCCTAGTTATTCCAAGTAATACTGACACTTGGGGCGCGGGTTGTGGAAGCTGGTTATGTATATAGCAAGTGGAAATTTACACTTTTCCCATTAAACTTGAGCCTACTTATGGTACTGTTAGGACAACTTTAGGGAGAGAGAGAGGATATCTAAGATATAGTAAGCTTTTTCTTTTTTAGATTATTCTGTGGATAATCATTTAGGCATTTCTGAGAAATAGCAGTCACCATATGGTGTGGGTGGCTAGTTTGTTTCTGAAATGAGTTGATTACACAGAATGTGATTGTTTGACATTATTTAGCAGAATGGATGCCAGCATCATAGCCTCTGTGTTTATTTTAAAACAAATGTACTTATTTAGTGTTTCATTTAGATAAAGCAAATACTTTGTAGATTTAAGCATAAGAGTGGATTTTTAAAGGTGAAGTTTTAAGAGTCAAGTTAAAAACAGGGCGCTAATACTTAGTTTTTGTAGAAATTTTGGAATCATCAAATAAAGTAAGCTATTTATGATAATTTAATTTAAACCAATTAGAGGAAAAACACATTTTCTCCTGTTATAGGAATGTCTTTCAAATGAAAATGCTACTAGTTTAAATATGTTTAGAACACACTTTTTGTTAATTTATAGGGAAATGTGATATGATTATTGCAATATTGAACCATACTTTCCAAGGCAAATCTGTGATTTAATCATAAATAACTTGACTCCAAATTAATATTGTTTAGCTTCTACAGTTAAATTTCTGAAAATTCCACATTAAGTTTTAGAAGTTAAGGATTTAAGATAATAAGGTCTTTAAATAAATTAACCGACAGTGTTAATTAATCCACAGATTTTTATTGGTTTCTCTGGGTTGAATTGATAAGTGGAAAATTTGAATCTACAAATGTATAAGAAAATAACTGAACATTGCATTTTTAAATGTTTTGCTGATTAATACTGTTGAAAAGACATATTGTAATATATTTTGGTCATCTTCTTTGGTTACTATGTTTTAAAAAGTTATGTTTATGAAGAATATTCTAAAGTCAGAGACTTTTCTCTTATGGATTAATGGAAAAAACAAGGTTTAATATAGCAGAAATTTGGATTCTTGACGTTTTAATAAGGCATGGATGAGTGTGCATGTGTTACTGAAGACTAGTTTTCGTATATGACCCATTAAAGTTGTTGCTGAGTGTAACTGTTGGGGGTGAGTGGCAACTAACATGAAGTAGTATCTTATGGACAGGGCAGTGTCTCATACGTTAGCATAACTGTGAAAAGTTCAGGAGCAATATAGTAAATGGCTTATCTGTTTTATCATAAGGAAACAAACTTCTGGTTAAGGGTGCAAAGTGTACCACTGTCATCTGCATACTTTATCAGGAATCAAAAAATTGTCAAACATGTGTATAACACTCCCCTGAATGCTACCTGATTAGGAGTTCTTTTCCAAAAGAATGCCTACTCTCAGCTCAAGCTCTCTACTGAGGCAACAAGTGAATTTTAAATAGCCTTGTAAAGGCAAGGCCCAGAGTGTGGCAGAGGCCTCTTTAGAATTTATTTGGACTCTGATGATTGTCATGTTTAAAGGTGAGAGATTTCAGCTTTTTCTTCTCCCTATGAATGATATTGGCCACTTGCTTATGATGTATCTCTTTTCAGTGACTAAAAGGTCAAGGAGAATAGATGATAAAATTGTCATAAGATAAACAAACTGGCAGATATATTTTCTTCCCTCCCTCCTACCTGTCCTTCCTTTTTTCCTTCCTGAACTGTAATTGTCTATAGATGGAATATTACACATGGAATTGAGTTTTACAGCTCTGATGATAAAGGTGACTGCAATCAAAGAGAGGAGACACAGGTCTAGTCTTCAGTTACTGAATTAATCCAACACTGGGTGTCTATGAATGCAAGTGAAGGTATCTTTACACTCAGTGAAAAAGAAGTTTGGAACTTTTGTGCGGCTTTTGGTTCAGTTCTATCAGCCCAGAATCCTCAAGACTGAGGATGGTTTTGTGGATCTGTATGTCCAACTGTACTTTTTTGTTTGACAGCATTAGGAAGCAGATGTTTCCTTCAGGTGTGTGTATCTTTTCTAAGTGGATGTTCACATGTGAGAGCAGGCATCTCTCTCTCTCGCTTGTTACCACTGTACCCTCCAAACACTGGCAGAGAAGTTCTTGTATTATTAGATATTATACATATGCTGTTTTCAACATAAAGTTTTAATTATGCAATTTTTACCATTTGGAAATTATATTTAAAGGGTGTCTCTCTATTCTCTTTATACAGCAAACAGCACAACTGGCTAGTTATTCCGCTCTAATTATTGTGACCACCTTACACATTCATTTTTGAAAGATTCTAAACCAGTGTTGTTTTATTCAATTACATATTAAGAAGAACTTAATATTTTTGCCTATGGTTTTTACATAAAATAATCACAAAGCATATGTCTCTCTTTATTAATGTATTTGTACCACTTAATTACAAATTTCTTGGGGAACAAGTATATGGTGACAGAAAGTGAGTTGACTTTGGGTGATGGCCATACAACACAATCAACAGTTCGAATGCTATGGAGATGTTCACCAGAAACCTGTGTACTCTTATTGATCACTGTCTCCCCATTAAATAGAATTTCTCATTATTAAAAAATAAATTTCTTTGTGATGGATGTAGTTTCAGTCAGAAATGTACAGCTATTTACTTATATTATGTAATTTAAAAAAATTGTAATTATTTTCTATGGTATTTCCCTAAACCTCTCAATTAAACATCTTTGGCAAAAAGGGATATTTGTAGGAATGTAATAGAGTCTGATGGTTGGTTATCAAAGGACGAATCAAGTTTTTCATCACTGGCATAAGAAAAAAACTTTCGAGCAAAAAAAAAACCCAACAAAAACAAGAGAGGCACTGGCTGGGTAGCTCAGTTGGTTGGAGCATGATCCCAGTACACCAGCTTTGAGGTTCATCTCCTGTCTGGGCACATGAAATATTTGGTCAATGAATTCATGGGTAGATGCATTCCTCCCTCCCCCTCTCCCTTCCTTCTTCCCCATCTCCCTTTCTCCTTTCCCCTCTCTCTTCACCCCCCCACTCCTGCTCTCTCCCTCTTCTTCTCTCTCCCCTTCCCTTCCTCTCTCTCTTCTCCTCCCTCTACCCCTTCCCCTCTCTGTAAAATCAGTTTAAAAAGTCTTTAAAAAATAGGAGAAATAAGAAAATAAGTTTAGTTTTTGCTAGTAGGCAGATGGTAGGCCTTGTTGTGTCTTCGGTAGAAAGTATAACTTGGCATTTATAATATAGTTATGAAAAACAGAAGTATGTCTTCTGAAAATACAGATTATATTATCTTTTAAATTTCTAAATACATTTTAGTATAACATAACATCAAATTGAATAAATTTCAGAAACGGGTTTTTAATTAAATTGTAGGTCTTCCACATTTCATTAGTATACATCAGCTGATACAAAGAACAATATTGATTATAATCTGACAGAATTAAAATTAATTAATGTTAACTTCTGAAAATATTAAAAAGGCAAAACAAGATTTTTTTTATCCTCGGGAAAGGTGAGGGAAAAGAATTTATTTATGTGTGTGGGGACAAAATTGTGATTTTACTTTGTGAATACAGATATTTAAAGCATACTGAAAACTGCTTTAACTGACAGAAATAGTTAGTGAATCTATATAAATTTACAGAGGTTGGAAACAGTCAAACAGTAATTTTACTCTTTCTGTATTGAGCCTAAAGTGTAAAATGTGAAAACTGTAGAACTGAAAGAAATGCTGTGTATGCTGGGCTGTCATGTTAATTAAATAAACAACCAGAACAGTGACTCTGTGTATGAAATACATTTTGAAAAGCCTGGGGGAGGGGGTGCAGGCAGGCAAGGGTGAGTGACACTGGCATGGAAAAACATTCATTATATCTGTAGTGACATTTGTATAAATTTGCTGTATTCTATTAAGAGTACAGCTCTGAGAATGATCTCTTCAGGACTCTGAATAAAGGCTTTACGACATTTAATTTCTCTTCTATGTTAAATAAGTTCTTATTAGGTTGGAGTAAGATTTTTATGAGCCTCAAAATTTAGAAATATGCCTATATATTCTAAGATTTTCAGTTAATATGGTTTGTGCCAGTAACAGCCCATAGTCAAGTCTATGTAGACTTCATTGAAAACGTGTGTTGTTTATCTTGGGTTTATTATAGGAGTTGTATTTTTCTGAAGACCTTATTGTTGTGAGACAATCTCATGGATGAAGGTAATCAATCCAACTGCCGCATCAGTTGGTATCTGAAGAGATTTTGGCACATTGGAGCTATGCCTTTGCATAGGGCAGGTTTCTTTAGCTTTGTGAAAGTAGGCATAACCCTGCACATTTATGGTGAATTGCTTATTTAGTTGACCATGTGTTTCTTATTCCATGAAGTCTTCCTCCTTCCTCTTATCTTCTGTGTGTGATATTTATAATTGTATCTTCTAAAAAAAATCTTAAGTATATGAAACTGAAAACTTAATTTATATTTTTTTCTATATGTGTTTTCAGTAAAGTTCTATCAGATAACTCAGAATGAACCTCAGAAGGTTCAGACATCTCCATATTCTTATACTTAAATATATACTCTGTTAATAATCAAATGAACATTATTTTTTTTTTACATAGAAATGTAAATGCTTTTACTAATTACCTATATTTACAATTGTACTATTGGTAGTATGTTTTTTAAAGGAAGTTCCCTGCACACTAGGCTACCCTAGGAAATTGTCTTAACTTGGAACTGAGAGCGCATGTTTGCATTGTTGTCATATAAATCACAGAGGTCTGATCTCTGGAGAAAAAAAAGTCTTAAAGATATGCTTAACTTGTAATTCAGGGAAAGATCTGTTGCATAACAAGTCAAACTCATTAATTGGCCATATGTGTTCACCATACAGGTATACTATTATTTGAAAAGAAGATGCTACCCTTAGCTCAGCGGTTCTCAACCTGTGGGTTGCGACCCCGGTGGGGGTCGAACGACCAAAACACAGGGGTCGCCTAATTCCGATGGCTTTAGGCGACCCCTGTGTTTTGGTCATTCGACTCCCGCCAGGGTCGCGACTCACAGGTTGAGAACCGCTGCCTTAGCTGATGTTATTTATATAAAGTTCTTTGGTTAGTGAACCTATCAAATGTCACATCAGTGATGTATCTGCGCATTAGGCCTTGTGCTAAAAATCATACAAATTATACACAGACAAATGCAGTTAGCACCATTCCAGAGTTCAGAGCCTAGTATGGAAATGAGAAATCCTAGTAAACTGTCTAAATGACCTCTTAGATAAATGTTGAAAGAATGCATGTAATAGCTTAGAGCAGGTTTTAAATCTAGATCTAGAATCATTCATCTCTTCTCTGAAATTTTATGCAAAATTTCATCTGTTCATTTTTCTGGGGTAAAGTCTAGAGTTGTATAGATTTTTCAAAAGGTCCTATACACATAATGCTTAAATATAAATGTTTTAGATTTTGAGCAACTTTACATTTTGAAAAAAGGGAATATCTTTTCTTTGAAATGGAAATTAATTCAGTACAGACATTTTTTTTATTGTTTTTTCTTTTAAGTGAGAGGAGGGGAGATACTGAGATTTCCACATATGCCATGACTGGGATTCACCCGACAGTTCCCATATGGGGCTGATGCTCAAATCAGCTGAGCTATTTTTAGAGTCTTAGGCTGATGGGCTGGGACCAACTGAACTGTCCTCAGTGCTTGGGGCCAACACCTGGACTAACTGAGCCCTGGCTGCATGAGGGAGAGAAGGGGGAGAGGAAGGAGAAGAGAAACAGATGGTCACTTCTCCTGTGTGCCCTGAATGAGAATTGAACCCCAGATGTCCATACACTGAGCTGACGCTCTACCTACTGAGCTGACGCTCTATCCACTGAGCCAGCTGGCCACGGCCCAGTATATACATTTATAGTAGTTCTGAATAAATGCAATAAATACAATCATCCCTCACCATATTGGGTTCACTTTTTGCGGTCTTACTGTATCGTGGATTTTAAAATTGTATATATCTAATCCTTATCATGGATTTTTTGCTATATCATGGGATTTTGCAGTGTATAGGTATATACAGAAGGTATCTTTAGATATTATTTTAATTCTTTTTATGGTATAATAAGCATTTTCTAGCCTAAAAAATTGAAAACAATAAAAAATATAAAAATATTAATTAAAACATATTAAAAGAGTATTAAATTGAAATAAAGCCTTAAAATATATATAAATAGTAAAATATAAGGTTGCTTCTTTGTGGATTTTCACATGTCGTGGGGGTTTCTGGAACTTAACCCCTGTGATAGAGGAGACACCACTGTAATGTTCTAGGATTTAGGAAATGCTATATTTCAGTATAGTAAAATGATTGTTTATTTTCATATCTTGTGATGGTTTAGTGATAAGTAACTTGTTGCATTGAAATCTGAAACTGCTTAGTTCTGTGCAGGCTGTAGTTGAGAGACTAGAATTAGTCTGATTTTTGGAGAGAAGGAAGATGACGGAGAGTCAGCTAAATGTATGTAGCTAGCATGAGGCAAAATGTTGGCTTTTATCCAGTTCTCTTTTGGACTTGAATATGTTTGCATATGTTTCTGGGGAAATAGAGTAGAAAAGGAGTCAGGCCGGTCATTGTATGCCTAGGTATCATTTGTGATTTTACACTTGGAGACAACTCTAGATTCCTGTTCAGAATTGAAGACAGTAAAACCCATGAATGTACAGATAAAACTCTTAAGCCCTTACAGTGATTTTTCTGGTTACCAAATGTGCCCGGCAGCCCTAGGGATGTATTATTCAGGACTTTGCATCTCGTGAAGGAATATCAATTGCATTGCAAAGTCTGTCTTCGTGGAGTCTTTATCTGTCTCATTAAAGAAGGGTGTGCAATGGTGGCTTAAATATTGAATTTTATTTTCATTTTAGTTTTTCAATAAGTCTATTTAAAAATTCAAGGCAATATTAATCTGCAAATCAGTAAAGCATTTCTTTGTTAGCATAAACAACTGATTGTTTCTACTTACCTAAATTATTTTGCACAGTTTCCTTAAGAATCCATTAAAATGTAAATAAGTAAGATGTAATATTAGAGGAGGTTATGATGAACATTACCATTCAGAATGAAGAAAATTATTTTGGAAAAGTCACAAATAACTTCTGCCTTTTTTATTTGATTAAAGCTTTTATTTATTATTGGGGAATTTGAATAGTTATTAAGACTTTAAGTATAGTCAGTCCTGCTAAGATAGTAATAAAATTACTTAAGTGTAGTTATGTTATTTCCTCCTAAGAATATAAGTAGTCATAAGCATCATATTATGTCTACTGATATGTATGTTGGTGTATGCAGGCATATGCACAAGTGTGCATGCCTGTGGATGTATGAGATTTTTTCCTTTGCCAGGAAATTGCTTTGGTTGTAACAATTTAGTGGAGAAACAGTGTCACCCAGTGGCTTTGAAGAGAACAGTCCTGTAAACATTAGAGGTAAGTGCTGTCCAATAGAAATATAACATGAGCCACATATTTAATTTTATATTTTCTACTAGCCACATAAAACCATAGAAAGAAACAGGTGAAATCCATGATCATAATGTTTAATACATTATATCATATCAACCCAAAACCAGTATTAAAAAAAATCAAGATATTTTGCATTCTGTGTTTTGTATTAAGTCTGAATGTCAATATTTACACAATAGCACACCTACCTCAGTTTGGTTTAGCCATATTTATATAACAGTACTTAGAAGATGTATGTGGGTGATGGCTGCCTTGCTGGACAGTGCAGCTATACTTTTTTAGAGAGACGAAATACTTGAAAACTAATGTCACCTCTTCAGTTACAATGGAAACATCTATGTAGGCTTAATGATAGCACTAATATACACTCATTCAAATTTATATGTAATCTCAATAGCTCATTTTTGTAACATTAACTACTCTAATACTTGGTAAGTGTATTTCCCCTCTTTTCTCCAGTTTGTATTATCGCACATTTTAAAATATGATTGTTGTAATTGGAGGGGGAGTTTAACAGAGTCCTTAATAAGAAACCTTTAGGGTAACCTGATTTATAACACAGTATTAAGTTTTCCAAGTAATTTTGAATTTGCCTTCTAGAGTCTGATTCATAACAGGAATTGCTTATGTATACAGTGTGAACATGTGGTGTGTCACGTTCACAGTAATTAGTCTGTAATTGGATTATCTAATGTCTCTTTAGAAATGAAAATGGTTATGTTTATAGTGCAGGTTGTTATCTCCGTCACTTAGGAAACTAAAGTGACAAACCTTCTAGTAGTTTTAATGGATGAAAATTAATGTGTCTGTAAAGGGTAGATGACTTTTCACTATTGCTTATGCAAACACCTCTCTCATGGATGTATAAAATGAAAATGTTTCATTTTGTGTAGAGAGAAGATTGGAGATTTTGATAGAGTAGAATTTCTAAACTAGGAATTGAAATTATGTGGCTTTTGGAGCTTCTACATGATTTCCAACTGCAGGGTAAACTCTGTAGAACGTACTGGTGAAAAGGTAGTAACTGTTAAGTGTCACCTTCCTTCCATTTCCTCTCCCCAAACTATGAATTCATTAACTCTAGGTGGAGTTCCAATATTATATTGAGACTTGATGAGAAACTTATTTTTATATATGGCATGTTACTTTATGTACATAGAGTGATTTTTGAAGTATGCATTTATTTTGTGTATCATGGTTTATAGCTATGGGATGTTTTTGATTTATAAATTTCCCCTTTTAAAAGCAAGACATTTATCTTTGCATTTCAGAATAAAAATAGTGATACACAGATTATCATGTGTCACTTAGAAAATAGTCTAAACAGAACAAAAGGCAACAGAATCATGGTATTCAAAGAAGTACATTTGGCTAAAATGAAGTTGTCTTAAGGTAGACTTCTTGAAGTAGCTAATTGAAGAATTAAATGCCATATTAATCATAGTTGTTTCTTGAAAAGAGTTTGTATTTGAATATAACTAGTTATTTGCCCTGGCTAATTTTGAAATTGATTAAAATTAATGGTTGGACTTTCATTTTTTTTCTTTTTGGCCAGTCTTCTTTTCTGACAATGTGTATATGTGTGTGTGTATATATATTTTCATTTTTGAACCTAATATATTCTTCTTGTTTAGAATGTGTTTAAAAATTTAACGAATTCCATTCTATCTCCATGCCCCACAGTACTGTGTCAGAATATTGAAATAATTTTGTGCAAGAAGGTTGTGGTTTTGATTTAATAGGATCTTAATAAAAATTTTCCATCTTCCCAAGTAAGTTTAAATAACTGAATATTTATGCTATGTCTGTGGCAAGTGTTTCTTCCTCTCCAGGTATAATCCACTTAAAGAAACCTAATGGAAATTTGAAGTCATAGAAATATTATTTTGCGTGGATGTTTTATTTTATGGCAACCCTTGTGGAGTCTATGTCTTCAGGACATTTTTAAACTAGTGTGAACACAAAAAAGGAAATAGTTCTTCTTTTGAAACTCAGTATTTTAGAGCATCAATTGAATAATCTGCTTAGGAAATGCTCCTCAGGAGGCAATGTTTGTCCTGGTGATAGGAAACATCTGCTTGTGCTGGGAGTTAGTGTTTAGAGGTCCTGACTCAGGATCAGTCTCTTAACAGAGTTGGGAAAGGAGAGTTGCCTAGGCTGATTGAAAATTTGCTTTCTAGGTGCAAGAACTAAGGAAGTCCAATTCAGATCGTATAGTTTTTATTATAAAAGGAATCAAACTATTTAGACTCTTTGTCTAAGAGTCATAAATACTTCCTTTAGAAAATTCTGGCCCAATGCCTTGCTCATTGTAGGTGTTGGCTGGCAGGACAAGTGGATGGACAAGAAATGAATGATGTTTAATCTGAAATATTTATCTACCTAATCTTCTGAGACTGAACTAGTGATAAAACTAAACTTCTGTAGGGAGAGAAGAGAAGAAGTAGTCTATTAACTAGTCTATGAATTTACATTTTAAATATGTATATTTTTATGGTTTTAAAAATATTCTCTTGCATGTGTCAGATAAAGGGCTGAATTTGCCTGTGCCCTCACTGGTAGGAAATCTCACATTCAGCATGAGTCCTAGATATTTATTTTTAGCTCACTCCCAACTGAAAATATTCAACCAAAGTTACCACCAAGATCACTGTACTGTAAACTTCAGAAAGATCTCTGAAATGAAGGTATAGTTTTTAGAAAAATAAAAATTCAACTCTTTTTTTCATTCAGCTAACAAAATGAGAAAGAATAAACTTTGATTTTATTTGTTCCCATCACTTTCTACAAAATGCTGGTAAGTATTCATCAGTGAGGGTTCTTATTGAATAGCTGTATTTCCTGAAAAAGCTAATGTAAAGTAAATACTGTCTGTATTTTATCTTATAATGGTGCTCAATTACAAAATATATTTTGAGCCAGTTCCTTTCAGAGATGACTTTGTGAAATTAACTTATTTGAAATGTTATCTAACTGTAGTGCTACTGCAATTGTACTGAATAATCTTGGAAGTCTGGCAGCATAATTTCAGAGTCCTGATGAACTGAAGAATCTAAACCGGCAGTTTATAAATTTTTATTAAAATGGCAAGTTTTTGTGTATCCTATCAACTTTTTTGGTCCATCTAGTTTTTAACAGAACTTGACTTGTTAAAATAGAAAGTTTTAAGTCAAGTAAGAATATTTTGTTGCTGTGGTTTTAATACTTAATAAAGATATTGTCATATTCTGTCACTGAAATCATAGGCATCTCTTGACTCTGTTGGGCAGGTTATCATAATTTTAGGTTAGGTATACGTATTTAGATAAAAAAGTTATTTTCAAATTACTTTTGTAAGGAATGCTTTTTTGTTTTGTTTTGTTTTTCTATCATGGTCTAATTAGGTAGATATTTTAGAAAGGCTGCTATTCCTGAACACTTTCAGAGTTTGAGACTTTTTGAAATATATTATTTTTTATAAATTTGAATATAGTTTCTATTTAGAAAATATATTGTAAACTGAGAATTTAGTTATTAACTAATTTATATTTTGAAATAATCAAAATGTATTCTTGTAATCAAGCCATTTCTAAATTTATTTAACATTTTTATAAAAAAAAATTAGAAGCAAAACCTTTATTACCTGCATTTTTATTTTGGAACAGAAAGCTGTGTGTCTGTACCATCTTGAACAGTGTCTGTTTTAACTCTTAATGATTTGTTTTTTGCTAGATATATAGTGCCTAAACGACAGCACAGTTATTAAGGCAGTAGCCTCATTCATTTGCTTCTTTTTATTCCATTTTACTTGAATAATAATTGGAGTGAATCTTCTTAACTCCTTTAGAAAATGACAACTAAATCTTTTAAAGACTTTCAGTGGGGCTTCTGCAAGCAATTAATTAGTTCGAAATGAAAAGTGTGAGAACTTGGTTGGGGATGTAGGATACAGTTATAACTGAACACTGATGGTAAATAAGTTATCTAAAAATTAAGGTGGCATTCAGAAATGTATACTACCCCATGATAAATGGTGAGAGAAATTAATGCTTGTATATTACTTGTGCAGAGACAAAATCTGACAATAGTTCCTCAGTTTTTTTTTTTTTTTTTTTTTGTATTTTTCTGTAGTTGGAAACGGGGAGGCAGTCAGACAGACTCCCACATGCGCCCAACCGGGATCCACCCAGCATGCCCACCAGGGGGCGATGCTCTGCCCATCTGGGGCGTTGCTCTGTTGCAACCAGAGCCATTCCAGCGCCTGAGGCAGAGGCCACAGAGCCATCCCCAGCGCCCGAGCCAACTTTGCTCCAATGGAGTCTTGGCTGTGGGAGGGGAAGAGAGAGACAGAGAGGAAGGAGAGGGGGAGGGGTGGAGAAGCAGATGAGCGCTTCTCCTATGTGCCCTGGCCGGGAATCGAACCTGGGACTCCTGCACACCAGGCCGATGCTCTACCACTGAGCCAACCGGCCAGGACTCAGTTGTTTTTTTTTTAAATATTTGTTGTATGGTTCTATGGTGCACTTAAAATCTAGACCTCTTTATGGTTTTGTAAGAGGAGAAGAATCTGAGAGGGTCACTTCTGGACACCGGGCAGGTAATCTAGCCATGCATTGGCTCAGTATCGGTTCTTAGACCAAAAGCACTTACATTATTTTTCAGAAGTCGTAATGCTATTTATGTACTTTCCTGACATTCATTACTTTCCAAGACATTGATTCTTATTCTTTAGTTTTTTAGCCTACTTATCACTTTGACTTATAAATGTCATTTACAGTAAATTTATAATGCCTTTGTTGCAATCTTGTGTAAACTTTTACTAAGTATGTGACCAGATTGACTAAAAATGTCAGCAAGTAAATGTATGTTATTTAAGATCTTGGACTCTTTCACATTGATTGTATGTTTCCTGCTCAGTATTTCAGTTTGCCTAGATTCCTATCTTCTTTTTCCTTGGTGCAAAATAATCTTATGTTATTATAATTGATGTTCATCAAACTATTGTTTATGACTCTAACAATAAATGCCTCTGATTAGTAGATTAATAGCCTTCCTTAAAATACTTTCAAAATTTGCGGTGATCTGACTTCACCTATTTATTTTTATAATTAACACATCATCTGGCACTTTCTAAATTGAACTACATACTGTAGCTCTAAAATTTTAGTGTGAATAGAAACCATCTAGAAAGCTTATTAAAATGCAAGTTCCTAGGTCCTGTGGTCAGATGTTCTGATTTGGTTATGTATAAAGTAGAGTCCAGAAATCTCAAGTTTTAAGAGGTCCAGGTACCTTAGTGCAGAAGCATAAGCTGCAAACTCATGCCTAAAACTGGACAGCAAGTTCTGACTTTTATACTCTGATTAAAAAAATAGTTAAAAAAGCATATAGTTGGCTCAGTATCATGGGAAAAGTATCTATATACACAGAGAGATTATAGTTTATGAACCTTTGTCATCCATAAAAGTTTTACTTTGAGTTCCCCACTGTGGATACCTCAGAGAAGTTCTTTGACCATTCTGCTATCAATTCTTCTGAATAGTAGGAATAACAATTTGTCTAATTATCTCATATTGCTATTTTAAAGCTCAAATAAAAACAAATCGCTATGCAAATTCAAATAAAAAGAGTATAAGAATTGGACTGAGGCAGGCCATGGCTTTGTAATACAACAAAGTTTCTTCAACTTTCTGAATTTAATACTCGTACCTGTAACATGGGAATAATATATCTTACTTTTTGAAGGTTGAATATTAAATTAATGAAAGTAATGGGCATAAGTTCTTGTCAAACATTAAGAATAGTGTCTTTTGCTACCTATCAGGGCCACATCATTGACGGTTGCAAGCAAAATATCAGTACAGTATAAAACAATGCAAAAAAATTTTTGCATTTGATAAAAATGCATACTTGAAAGTTTTTAAAAACATACATGTTCTCTGGAAGTTAATTAAAATGATATTAGAGAGGTACTTAAATTACAATTAAAGCCACTGACAAATGTTAACAGTGGAAGTTAACAGTGGAAAGAGAACAATCTGACAAAGATGTTGACAAGTCCTTCAAAGAAGATGTGAGTGAAAAAAGATGAAAGGAGAGATTTAGAAAAATTGATTCTTCTGGTTGGTTCAGTGGTAGAGCGTTGGCCTGGTGTGTGGATGTCCCAGGTTCCATTCCCAGTCAGGGTACACAGGAGAAGCACCAGTCTGTTTATCTACCTCTTTCCCTCCCCCTTTTCTCTTTTTCTCTCCCTCTCTCCCTCTCCCTCTTCCTTTCCCTCTCCCTCTCTCTCTCCCTCTCCCTCTCCATTTCTCTCTCTACCTCTCTTCCTCTCCCCATATCCCCCCTCCTGCAGCCATGGCTCAATTGGAGTGAGTTGGCCCCAGGCACTGAGGATGACTCCATGGCTTTTGCCTCAGGCTCTAAGAGAGCTTGGTTGCTGAGCAACAAAGCAACACTACAAATGGGCAGAACATCATCTTCTAGAGGGCTTGCCAGGTAGATCCTGGCTGGGGTGTGTGTGAGAGTCTGTCTCTCTGCCTCCCCTCCTTCCCACTTAATTTTAAAATAAAGGAAAGAAAACTTGATGGAGTCTTTGGACATGTTTGTGAAAAATGAGAGTCAGTTGTGCAATCATGTGTCATATAACCCCATCAGAAACATTTATGTGCTCTATCTGCCATTATAATATGAACTTATATAAACATTTTCCCCTTACAATTCTTGTTTTCAATTTTTTGTGGTAAAATCCCAGTCATACCCTTCCTTTCTCTCATTATTTGCCAATGTTACCATTATTCTCAAATACCAGGGACTTCCTGGTTAAAATCTACAGAAAGCAGCCAGTAGTACAGTGCTGGCTCAGCAGTGGCTTTCCGTAGAATATAGTGATATAGTGATGGTTTATTTCAGCACATAAGTAGATTCTTCTAGACCCTCCTCTTTTTAGCAGCTTCCACAGAGCTCTACTGTAGACCTCAGTACTCAGGCCACTTTTTTTCCCCAGACTTTCCCACTTATTGAATGATCTTTGAGTGTAATCTGAGGTGTTATTTCAGTTTGACCGTGACAGGAGCAGGAGTCCTGTATCATCCCACTCTACCACGGTTGGTTTCAATTTAGAAATTCTGCCTGGGCTAGTCATCTGGTTCTCCAGTTTGGGCATTGAAAGGTCTCTGGTTTTTACTTTGTGACATAGATGTCAGAGGTGATGGGAGAAGTCCAGCAGATCAGTTTACCTGTGGAAGTCATTGCAGGACTGTTGCTTCAAGCAAAATGGGAAGCCATCAAAGGGTTTTAAACAGAAAAAGGATGCAATTAGACTTATACTGAAGGGGCTCTCTCAGGCTGTGTTGAGTGAGCATACATGCTAGGATGCAAGGAGAAAGACCAGTTAGAAGACTGTGGCAATAATCCTGAGAGGATTGGGAATTAGACCAAGAGGTAGCATTAGTGGGAAGATTGTAAATGTATATTGAAGGCTATAGCACCAAGATTGGTATTGACTGGGTGATCGTCAATTTTAGAAGAGGGAGGGAGTTCCTTTAATGTTTTCTCTTTTGTTCACGGGCCTAATATTAAAGGTACTTATTTATATATTTTCATTATTTTGCTTTAAGAAAATCTGATTGGGTTGACTTTTTTTTTAGTTTTATCTTCTGCCTTTGCCTTCCAGAAGATGAGCCAAGTGAGTGTGAGAGAAAGGGAAAGAGGAAGGGAAGGGAAAGAGAGAAAAACATCTACTCATTGTTCCACTTAGTTGTTCCATTTAATTGTGCACTCATTGGTTCTTTTTGTATGCACCCTGACCCATGTACAAGATAAAAGCCACAACCTCAGTGTTCTGGGATGATGCTCTGTCCACTGAGTCACCCAGCTAAGGGCTCATGCTCTTCCTCTTAAACAGGTGTTTTGTAGCTCGTGCTCTAAAATCTTAAACTCTGCTATAGCAAACACATTAGACCGTTCAAAATAAATTCAAATCTTTCTTTTTATTAGTCTTTGAATAGTCTGACAAATCTCATTTTTATCTAAGGGCATGTTGCCAGTATATTCCAGACTTTCCTATAGAGGAAATGCTTCTATTTTGTTTTCATATTAACTCAGACCATTTGTCAACCTACACAGCACTTCAGTAATAGGTGCTATATAAATATTTAAATTACGATAGCTTGATTGCTTTGTAACTTTACAGAGTTTGCTAACTCTCCACTATGGTTAATATGTGATTATGCAATATTTTATATATGTCTTGGTAGCAACAAAAGATAAGAAATTTTAAAGTGTGTGAAATGAAGCATTTTTAATTGTGTAAGAAAATACTTTGATTAATAGAGATGAATATTTGGGAAACAAAACTGAGGATACATTGGCATGCTATCACCTTCAACAGTCAAATGCATAGCAGAAAGGAGAGTTGTCAAAATGTTTGTTGTTGTTTGTATGAGGGTACCATGGGTAAATTTTATTTACAGTTTTTGTCTTTATTTTTCTGAAGTGAGAAGCAGGGAGGCAGAGAGATAGACTCTCACATGCGCCAGACCAGAATCCACCGGCATGCCCACCAGTGGGCAATGCTCTGCCTATCTGGGGCGTTGTTCCATTGTAACTGAAGCCATTCTAGTGCCTGAAGTGGAGGCCATGGAGCCAGTCTCAGCGCCCAGGCCAACTCTGCTCCAATGGAACGTTGGCTGCGGAGGGGAAGAAAGAGGTGGAGAGGTAGAAGAGGCGGAGAGGTGGAGAGCAGATGGGTGCTTCTCCTGTGTGCTCTGGCTGGGAATTGAACCTGGGACATTCACACGCCAGGCTGACAGTCTACCGCTGAGCCAACCAGCCAGGGCTATTTACTTGTGTTTTTCTATATTTTCTATGTTTTCCAGCCTGTGCATATATTTTATCATCAGGAAAACAATTAAAGTTTATGGAAAAATATAATCACTTGACATTGTTCCTCTGTATATGTTCATAGAATATTTTGATGGCCACTAGCCCAGTGGTTGTTGAACTTGCAGAAATGGACATAGTAACTTCAGGTGCTTTTATGAATGGTGATACGATCTTCAGTACTGGGTAAAACACGTTCAGAAGTAAAATTCTCTCACATGTCTAATTCTTCACCCAGATGGCTGGACAGGCTTAAGTTTCTTAAAAGATTGGAGGTTCAACTGGTACACAAGTCTCTGAAATGGGTCCCCCAAACTGTAGATTAGCATATACATAAATCTTGTATATACTTTACCTGAAAGTATAGAGTTATGTAAACATGTATACATGTGTGCTGAAATATGTGCTCGTATTACAAAGGATTTGTACCTGTTTTGTGTTAGAAATAAAACCCTTTAACACCACTGTGATATGATGAGATGGACATGAAAATAAGTCATGTACTAAGGAGAGGAAATTCTTTATAAACTGGATATAAGGAAGGTATTGAGCCTACCTCACTGATTATCAGGCCAAGGGTTGCAAATCAAAATCAATTTTATAATGATTGTTTTTTAAAGTAATGAACATATTTTAAAAACTTTTTTTTATAATAATTTTATTTTTTAATAGGGTGACATCAATAAATCAGGATACATATATTCAAAGATAACAAGTCCAGGTTATCTTGTCGTTCAATTATGTTGCATACCCATCACCCAAAGTCAGATTGTCCTCTGTCACCTTCTATCTTGTTTTCTTTGTGCCCCTCCCCCTCCCCCTTTCCCTCTCCCATTCCCCCCTCCCCCCCTATAACCACCACACTCTTATCAATGTCTCTTAGTTTCACTTTTATGTCCCACCTACGTATGGAATAATGCAGTTCCTGGTTTTTTCTGATTTACTTATTTCACTTCGTATCATGTTATCAAGATCCCACCATTTTGCTGTAAATGTTCCGATGTCATCATTTCTTATGGCTGAGTAGTATTCCATAGTGTATATGTGCCACATCTTCTTTATCCAGTCATCTATTGACGGGCTTTTTGGTTGTTTCCATGTCCTGGCCACTGTGAACAATGCTGCAATGAACATGGCGCTGCATGTGTCTTTACGTATTAATAAAAACATTTTTTTTGCCTGAAAGAATTCTGTCCTGAAGTACTTATTAAAAACATAGTACAATTTGTCTAATAGTTTATGCATAGTCTATAAATAAAAAATAAGCATATTAATTTTATAATAAAAATTTCTATAACACATGCAGAAATACTATGAGTTATTTCTAAATTTTGTGTTTTGCATCTGAGTTACACTGTATACAATACTGATTAATTTCAGTTTTGCTTGTCAGGATTTTGTTGATTATTCTTTACATTTTCTGCCTAGGACTAAGGGACTTTGTATTTTTACATTTGCTTATGTGTATTTAAATAAATGAATAGGAAAAGAAGCAATATTTGAAAAATTACGTTCACATCTAGTATTATAAACATGTTTTCTCATTTGAAGAACTGTACATTTTTGTGGAAATACATTAGAGAATATTAAACCAGTTTCTATATCTACTTAAGGGGGAAAGAAAAGCTAAAATTACTGTGGTTTCACTTAGTTGCCCCCACCCACCTCCCATTATTTCCAGAAATAAATAAATATGGTAGAATCACAGATGGTAAAGAAAAAAAAATAACCTTTTCTCAATCATTCCACTCTTTTTACTATCCAAGGAGCAATAGCAAATTATATTTGAGATGGTTGAGTTAAGGTGACAGAGCCTATTAGGCATTTCTTACCAAGTGCCTGTGTGGGTTGGTGAGAGCTAGTGGGGGGGAGGGTTAGGGAGATGGGAGACTGGCACTGAAGTTTGCATTTGGCCACAATCCAGTTCTCAGCCTTGCAGAGATGCACTTTTCCCACAGAACCAGAGGTTATCCATTGCCGAGGCACACTGATAATGAAACTGTAGCTCGTCAATCAGAATGTCAGATTGTTCATTTACACTAGGGAATTTAACTGTAAGGAGGACCAGGGTTCCAGTGCTTACTGGCAAATGCTTCTTGTTTTTAGTGGGAAAGTCACCTTTAGCGTGGGTAGCTTCTAGACGGCGACTGGGAAATCTCTAGATTGTGGGAATTCCTGGAAAACTTACACTGGTCATGATTTTGATGCAGGACATTTGAAGAGTGGCCACAACATGCCAGAGAGGGTGAGATTATTGGGGGAGGACTTCAAATGGACTGTCCTTGCACCTCTTCCCTGAGCTTATAGTAAAGATACAGTATTACCAAATGATTACAGTGCTAAGTGATAATTGCTTTGAAATACATTTAAGTCACGATAACTTCGCTCTTCAAAAAGGTCATAACTAAATTTAATGCTTGAAAACCATCATCCTCATAACATGAATTTCTGGGTAAAATTTTGTCCTCCTTTCTTTTTTGACTACTCTTTCTGATTTATGTTTAACTTTTTTTCCATTTGTTTATGTTAATAGTAAGTTGACTGTAATCAAGTTCGTGCAATATGAATAATATACAATATATCTAAAAAGGAAAAATAAGAATGTATCTTTAAAAGAATGTTTTGCTGTTTGTGGGCATGAGGTCCAGGGGGAAGGAGGGAGGGACAGGGTAAAATGTGCTGTGGAGTTAGATGTTCCTGTGAACAGATAACTCAGTGTTTGTGGTCAGGGGAGTGGAGGGGTGGTAGAAAAATTTTAAGAGATAAGACAGAGAAGTTTGGGGGTAGGGAATGAAAAACAGAGTATTTTAAGATTAGGCTGAGGAATATGAACTTTGTTTTGTCTGCACCAAAAGTTATTCAAAAACGTAACTGAAGGCCCTGGCCGGTTGGCTCAGCGGTAGAGCGTCGGCCTGGCATGCGGGGGACCCAGGTTCGATTCCCTGCCAGGGCACATAGGAGAAGCGCCCATTTGCTTCTCCACAGCCCCCCTCCTTCCTCTCTGTCTCTCTCTTCCCCTCCCGCAGCCAAGGCTCCATTGGAGCAAAGATGGCCCGGGCGCTGGGGATGGCTCCTTGGCCTCTGCCCTAGGCGCTAGAGTGGCTCTGGTCGCGGCAGAGCGACGCCCCTGGTGGGCAGAGCAGGTCGCCCCTGGTGGGCGTGCTGGGTGGATCCCGGTCGGGCGCATGCAGGAGTCTGTCTCTCCCCGTTTCCAGCTTCAGAAAAATGCAAAAAAAAAAAAAAAAAAAAAAGTAACTGAAGGGTGAGGTGAACAGATGCAACATAGTTTTGAGAGCAGTGGATCAGATGAGGAGCACACTGGACACAGCAGACGTTTAATGAGTTACTGTGGACGTCCTGGACACTAAAATTTATTAGTACAAGCGGTGGTGCAAAGGAAGTGTGATTTAAGAAGAGAAGAGCTGCAATCTGCAGGCTTAGTCAGGGATTGATGGTGGGAAATGTTAATAAAGTGCAGGAGCAGTCCTTTAAGTTGTGAATCTGCCAGCTGGAAAGACGCTGTTCTTTGAGAGAAAAAGCATCAGAAGGTCAGCTTTTGTTTGTTTTAGCTTCCGCATGTGGAAGGGAGGATTTTGGACATATTCCATGTGTGTTACTTCACAACCTTATGTTTGCTTGGAGGCACCCAATTTCATTTAGTCACAAAAAATATTTTAATATCAGAGTTGCAGTTGCTTACCATGTTTCCTTACTCAGTATATACACGCTGTTTGGATCCAGAAGCTTCTTGTGGCCCATCTATATTTGCAAGGACAGAGAAGTTGTAGGCTTTTAAAATAATTACTTTTTATGTAAGACAAAGACTGTCACCTTATTTAAGATTAATTTTAAATGGGGTCTTAATCTTGCAGGGCAGACAACTTTGTATACTTGTTGCTGTTTTTATCAATTAAATAGACCAACTAGAGTTGTTACAACCTGTAGCTTCTGTATAACCATCTGAGAATCCCTTGAGTGATGTACTGTCATAAACCCTCATCACATTTTAAAAGTTCAAGGGTAAGATTCTTATCCTCAAATAAATGTGAATGCTGGGTCATATGACTAGTTAAAATTATTTTATCAGTTGAAACAATTCAGGCAGACTAGAGTTGTTAACCTTGTAAAATGATCATGTTGAGTTTCACTTTAATTTTTCTTGGGTTATTATTCTAGATGCTTACAACGGTTTCTCTTTATATAAATATACAAATGGTTTTTGTTTATAAATGTGTATTACATATATCATATATGTATATGCATGTGTGTGTCTGTGTATTATTCATACTGTGATGCACTTGATCTATACTGTGCACTGTAGATCAAGTTCCTATAAATACAATATGATACCTATTCTTTGTCCATGTGTTAAAGATTCTCAACTGGTAAAATCTTCATTGCTTTCAGTATTCTTCTAACCTTGTCTCTATATAGTATATCAGATTTTTAGGGGACAATTTTTTAAATTTATGCACATTTTTTTTCTTAGAAAGCATTATTTCTATTATATCATAGGGTTGGTGGGAGATTAAAGGTAGAGCCTAATTTATGAACTCCTTGACAAGTGATCCTCATTAAGATTTTGCATTATTGCTACCATGACAGGGATCAAAGTTCTCTTCCATACATTGTCATTCTCTCTCTTCCTGTATCCCTCTGCCTCTCCTCTCCTTTTTTCTTTCTCCCCAAATCACAGTCCTTGGAAATTCAGAAGGCCAGAACCTGGTACGGTAATTTAGTCATGGTATAACTGGAACAAAGCAGAATGTGACTATCACCTTTTTTATACCAAGATAATTTTCGGATCTTTTTCAATTTATACACACCTAAACACTAATCCCAAACATAAACTGTTTCAAAATGTGGGTGAGCAGGCAGGGGATGTGCTATTCTATAACATTACAAATAACTAAATAGTAAGACTCTTAATACTTATTAAGACTGCATTTGTTTTATTTTACTTTGTGGCAGCAAAGTAATATATAGAATTGTGTGTGTGTGTGTGTGTGTGTGTGTGTATTTTTTTTTCTGAAGTGAGAAGCGGGGAGGCAGGGAGTCAGACATTTGCATGTGCTCAACTGGAATCCACCTGGCATGCCCACCAGTGGGCAATGCTCTGCCCACCTGGGGCATTGCTCTGTTGCAACAGGAGCCATTCTAGCACCTGAGGGAGCGGCCATGGAGCCATCCTCAGCACCCAGGCCAACTTTGCTCCAGTGGAGCCTTGGCTGTGGGAGAGGAAGAGAGAGACAGAGAGAAAAGAAAGGGGAAAGGTAGAGAAGCAGATGGGCACTTCTCCTGTGTGTCCTGGCTGGGAATCAAACCCAGGACTTCCACACACTGAGCCAATGCTCTACCACTGAGCCAACTGGCCAGGGCCTATATTTTTTTTTGTATAGAATTATATTTAATTTTTTTGTCAGCTAAAACTTTGAAGACTTTTACATGAGTTAAAACTAAGCTGGATCTATCTGTATCTTTGTTACTTGGACCTTTTGCTATTCTTTGATACTGTTGAATCAGAAAGAAAGGCAAGATTTCTGCTCTATGAAATATCTTCTGGTGATTTATGTGTGGCTAGGCTAGAATGGTGAAAAGTTGAAGAAAGAGACACTATGTATATAAAACTTGATCAAGTTTTAGGGAATTAAAATAGTTCCATTTATCTATTTTCCCTTTATTCAAAGTAGACTTTTAACACAATTACAAATCTGCAGCAAGTTTAATAATGACTTAGGTCCAAAACCATAGCTAGGAAAAGAACTGGTTTGTCAATATGACATTTGTCCATAATTTTATACTAAATACAAATACTAAAACAGTTGATAAATTTATAATTTATAGCTAGAAAAAGGGAGACTTGAAGTTTGATGTACCAAATTATGGAAGCTTTTGGAAAGATTAGCAACATAAGATGGCACTGTCTGTGATGAAATGAACTTGATAACTCGAGAGAGCATTTTGAGACAGCAGCACAATGTATCTTTATCTCCTACGAGGTGATTATCACATGAGAGGCTCTTTGAGATTTTAACCTGCCCTTGATTCTGATGTATTCTGTGTGATTAGACCTCCCCAGCTCCTGAGTCAGTGTCATAGTGAGCCACAGTTACTGATGTGTGTCACATCCCTTAGGCGTGTTACAATGAGAAAAAACAAACAAAAGGTTTTCCCATCACAGCTCCATAAACTTAATCCAAGAAGGACATGAATCTAATTTGTGGACCAAGTGAGCATTTACTTCCCTGTACAAAGTTCCTGTTGAAAGAGATTTAAACAAACACAGCTTAGAGGAAGGGCCCTTTCAGAAGTTTCATTTGACATCAGTGAAATATTCTTGCAAGAGGCAGTATTTGCATCAAGTTTTACAGACATTTGCGTTTTACTTTAGATTTTAATGACTGGCTTTCTAACCTTGAACAGCAGTTTGTCTCATATTTTTTTCCATAAAGTTATGCTTTATTATTTATTTTCTGTAGTTTATGAGCTCATATTTTTATAGGGAAATCATGGAAAAATCGAGCAGAGAATAGCTAGAACACAGAATATTCTAAAGGAAATCTCTACATTAAAGATGGTATGAATTACTTTTTCATGAGGTCAGATAAATAAGAAACCTCTTTGTAGCTCTTTGGGCAGTTAATGAAGATTTACTTTATTAAATATTGAAATGAAATGAACTGCTAAAGAGTTACTCCTGAAACATTATAATCTAATTTAGTTAAATATCGATATGTATAATACACGAGCTATCGGAAAAGCATTGTAATTGTGTGGAAATTCTTTCACAGTTGCCAAACTATAAATGTAATCTCCATAGAAGAAAATATGATTTTAATATGTAAATATGATAGACCAGAACTTGAGTTAGTTTTTCTGCTTACTCTATATTTTCAACATTTTAAAGAGATCATTGCATTGTTATCAACTGAGACTAATTTTGCCCCCCCCCCCCCAGGGGATTTTTGGCAAAGTCTGAAGATATTTTTAGATGTCAAGACTTTGGGGTTGCTCGTAAGGTGTAGGAGTAGGTAGAGGCCAGGAATGATGTTAAACAGCCTATAGTGCACAGGATAGTGCCCCAAAGAATTACCTGACCCAAAATGTCAATGGTGCCAATATTGAGAAAAACGAATTTATTTTTATTAATACTCCATATGGACAGGAGGATGAAATGAATGGATTTTGAATTTTTTCTTATTCTAAGTGTCAAGATACCAATAACAGGATCTGTTGATGGATGGATTCAAGTACAGTACAGTGATGAGGATGCAGAATATATCAGATTTGGCTTTTAATCTTCACTCCATCCACTTATTAGCTGTCTAGCTTTGGGTAAAATGATTAATTTCTCTGAGACTGAATATATTAAGTTAAAAATGCAGATGATAAATTCTACCTTACGGTCTGCTCTGGTATATAAAATGATGTTTGCAACCTGGAATATATTACATGTTCAATAAATGGTAGCCACTGTTATTCTTGGAATAAAATTTGGGATAGACAATGGAGTATTTGCAGGCGTCCCCAAACTACAGCCCGTGGGCTGCATGTGGCCCCCTGAGGCCATTTATCCGGCCCCGCTGCACTCCCAGAAGGGGCACCTCTTTCATTGGTGGTCAGTGAGAGGAGCACTGTATGTGGCGGCCCTCCAACGGTCTGAGGGACAGTGAACTGGCCCTCTGTGTAAAAAGTTTGGGGACCTCTGAATAGGGTATGAGATGGTAGAAATACGATCAGTAGAGATGAATTTCTTGAATGAATTCTAAGGATTTCTCTGCTACTTAAGAGAAACATTGTAGTCTTTAAATACATGTCTTAATCTGAAGAACTAGAATGGATATTTGACAACCTGGGGAGAACTATAAGAGTGAAGTGTTAAGGCAGGAAACTAACATTAAAAATCGCCAAATTATTAACAGAAGTTACTAATGGGGTTTTTTTAAAAGAAAAAAAGGTATTTAAAATTTTTTTACATTTTTCTGTATTATTTAAATGTTTTTTTTCAAAAAGCCAACATTCAAAAATGTTTTTCTTTTTGTAATTATGAAAACAAACATTACAAAACCAAAACCCTCATAATTTCCTAGTATAAATTGAAAAATATACTTGTTAAAACATTCTTTTTCTAATTTATAGTTACCCTTTTTGCTAGTTTATCTGTTAGTTGGTTTCTCTTTTTAGTCACCTTTCTTAAAGTGGCTAAGCTGTGGAGCCCATTAACATTTTACTGGCGTGATAAAGCTGGTCATCGTGATGCCTTTATCTTTTATGCT
Source organism: Saccopteryx bilineata (assembly GCF_036850765.1). Taxonomy (NCBI): domain Eukaryota; kingdom Metazoa; phylum Chordata; class Mammalia; order Chiroptera; family Emballonuridae; genus Saccopteryx; species Saccopteryx bilineata. The sequence goes on from NC_089490.1 coordinate 120,413,124, forward strand.
GGCATGTGGTGCTGTCAGTGAAGCCAGTGAAGTTTGGTCTGGGTGGCAAGTCAAGGAAAGGACAGGAAAATTTATAACTTAAATCTTCAAAGCCAGGGCTTTTTCCTTGCCCAGGTCCTCTTCAGCAGGTTATTAAGAACTTGAATAAAAACAGAAGCATATTTATTGTATTTCTAGTTTCAAAAAAATGGGGAAGCATAAGGAATACTTTGCAGGATTGGATGTAGATATCAAAATATGCGTAGATTTGAACTGCGGGAAAAGACAAGAATATTCAATTTAACAGGAAAATGTGAGTTTCTGTAACTTGAGTTTTAGAAATAATTGTAGAATGTCACGATGTTAGAGTTTGGACCACGAGCTAATGACTAAAGAAAGACTTTACACCTAAGATTGGATGGCTGCAAGTTCAGTGAGTTGACTGCCTCTTAGATTTGGGTTTGGCAGCCTAATTTCCAGATTCTGCTTCTCCATTTGTAGTATTGTGAACAGTTCTGCTTGCTATATTTTAAGAAGAATATTGGCCACTGTAAAATGATCAGAAAGCCTAGAATTAGCCAAATCCTTGCTCTGCCATGTATAAACTGTATAGCTTTGGGTAAATTATAATGCTTAATCTCTAAAGTTTAGGTTTGTTATATAAAAACATGTTTGTTTCTTTTTTATAACTACCCCATACAGATGTTTTAGGAATTGACTGAAGTGATGATGATGGTAAAGTAATAATAACAACTACTAATAATAAAATACTATGTATTGCTTACTCGGCAGCAGATTAAGAACTTCATATTTATGAATACACTTAATCCTCATTAGAACTTTTTGAGATTGGTAGCTTTATTCCCATTTACAGCTGAGGAAACTGAGGCACAGTGAGATTAATGTCTCTACATATTTTACCAGTAAATCATAGCCTAAAATTTTGCACACATACAATGCTAGGCACTGCAATATGTGTGTCATGACAATGTTATGTGTTTTAGATACTTTGTGGCCTTTGGCCAGAGTTAGAACATTGGGCTTGGTACCTGTGAAGACCTGAAGAATGATACTTACAGTGTATTTCAGGGCAGCTTGTTTCCCCTATAACCATATACCAGTGATTTGTTAAGTTAGAATGTTGAAAAGTTATGTAGGAATATTTGTATAATATATTACATGTATAGCAAGATAGATATGATAATAAATTTCAAGTTAACATAGTTTATATAGCATAATTAGCAAAATTAAAATTGGGTCCAAATAGTATGTTTGAATGATTCTTTAAAATATTTCCCAAATATGATTTATACTGCACCATTTACTTTGAAAAAAGTAAAGATTTTCTTTTAAATTCAAACAATATATTTCTGGGTATTTATTTTAAAAATGGCCTACAAATTATATTTATTAATTCAAAATTATAAAAATAAGAAATTTAGTCAAAATAGGAATCTGCCCATTTCTTAAATGCCAATAAGGCTAATTTTAAGATTTCTGAAAAAGAGGAGGTCATAATGAGTAAAAGTAAAAAAAGAGGTTTTCATGTCAATATTGATTAGATATAGGGGGGTTTAGAACAAGTAGAGGATTTGCTAGCCAATTACTGAGCTTAACTGATTCTGTAATTTATTTTATGGAAGCTTACTGATATCCATCTGTCCATGAGAATGCCCATGTTTTTCAGGAGTGCTGGTAATTTCTATTCAGTTCAGTCTAACATTTTTTTTTTTTTACCAGATCAGAAACTCTGACCTTTATTTCCAAATGGGTAATTACTAAGGCTTAAACTAACTTTGGATAAAGTAGAAAAATACCTGAGTCCTGTTGGTAGAGAAAGAGGAGGATGCTAAGAGGACGAACTTAGTATTATTCTGGAGGAGAAACAGCAGGGCTCATTTGGACAATTTTTACCATTATTTCAGTTTTTTAAAAATCCTTAGTGATAATATGGTAATAACAAATTTTTGTTTTCTCAATTTAGACATCTCAGGTATGTCACTTTCTTTCATCAATTGATTCATTTATATCTATTGACAAAACCTTTATCCTGATAACCTTGCTGATACTGTTTTGAACATCTGTAATGAGTTTTTGAGTTATAAAAAGACTAATGTTTTCACAAAAATGTAAAAAGGCTATCTAAATAACTGTACTCACATGCTTACTTCAGTGGCCCATATACTAAATAACTATCCTTATATATTAGCCTACATCCCCTAAAATGATACAGCTTTCTAAAAGAGTTTTATTTAAGTGGTCTTCATTCTAGTCTATGTGACAAAAATGATTCTTCCGCATCCCAGTTCCATGCTCTATTCACTGCGCCGCCGCCTGGTCAGGCTGACAAAAATGATTCTTAAATGCATAGTTTGTTAACCCCAATGATTGGAGATACTATTCTTTTTTTTTTTAATTATAATTTTATTTTTTTAATGGGGCGACATCAATAAATCAGGTTACATATATTCAAAGATCAACAAGTCCAGGTTATCTTGTCTTTCAGTTATGTTGCATACCCATCACCCAAAGTCAGATTGTCCTCTGTCACCTTCTATCTAGTTTTCTTTGTGCCCCTCCCTGTCCCCCTTTCCCTCTCCCTACGGGGGGGAGGGGAGAAAGGGAGATACTATTCTGGAATCAAAATTTCTGTTTATTCATTTTATTCCTGGAGTTCCAGTACCTTTAAGAAATTTTAGTGCCAGAGAAAGATTTTATTTTATTTTGTTTTTTAAAATTGTTGTGACATGTACATAAAATAACATCTACCAATGAAACATGTAAATGTGCGGTTCAGTGGCATTCAGTACCTTCACGTTGGTAATTGTCTACACCATCTATCTCCAGAATGTTTTCATCTTCCAAAACTGAAACTGTATGCAAGAAATAATCACTTCTTCTAATTTTCACCTCCCACCAATCTTTGGTAACCAGCATTCTACTTGCCTGCTATGAATTTGACTACTTTAGGTACTTCTTATAAGTGGAATCATACAATATTTGTCCTTTTTTGACTCACTTATTTCACTTAGCATATGGTCTTCAAGGTTTGTTCATGTTGTAGCACATGTCAGATATTTTTGAAGACCAAATAATACTCCATTGTATGCCTATATCATATTTTGTTTATCCATTGATGAATACTCGGATGGCTTCCATTTTTGAATAATACTGCTATGAGCATGGGTGTGCGAATAAAATTCTTATAGTACTTAAAAATGGCAGTAACGTAAACCTTCTATATAAAATCACCAAGTTGACAAATCAGCTGCGATAATGTGGGTGACTTAACTACGTCTATTTAACTAGGACAGTTTTCCCCAAATAATTCTACTCAATTATCTACTAGAGAGAGAGGCAAAGAAACTTCTTAACAAATAAAGCTGTGGACAGAAATAACACATTTGTTTCAAAAACATTTATTGCTTTGCTTTTACTAGTCTTTTTTAACAAGGAGGAGAGAAGTTATTGTTTTCACCTATCAAACTGGCATACCTGTATTCTGAGTTTAAACTGTTGCCTGATGGTTTAGCCATGTTTGTCAACCCTTTTACAAATGTTTTGAATGTTGCTATAACCACTCAATTCTGTATTCATATTAAATTTCAATCTAAGTCATTCCAAATGAGGCAAATTTTTGTTTTAAGAATTGGACAGAGGGAAGAGTATGTTAATTGTTCTAGTTTTAAATCTCTGTCGCAATCCCCTGCTTGCCTTGTCTGCACAGTTTTCTCTCAGTCCTATTTTGTCCACTTCTGGTTTGACACATCTATTAGATATTTTATCGCTGATGTCTTCTCAGTCCCAAACGCGTATGAGATCAGGAGCCAGGGCTCTGGGTGTTGTTTTATCTTCTGGAGGTCTAGTTCTGTGTTCTGGGACATGTCCCACCGAACACTATTTTTAAAATAAGAAATTACTACCTGAAACCAGAGAGATACCAGAGGGTGAAAAGTCTCAAGACTCCTGCCATGTGAAGGAGCAGCACGGCCAGATGCTGATGAATGTGGACTATAATCGCTGAATTCTTTGATATAAAAGCTCTTTTGACTCCTTAACATTGTTAGTATTTTAATCCACATTTTGGTTTCTGTTGCTAGTTTTGCTTTTTTTCCTATTGCTAATACCAACCCCCACCCCAATATGCTAAATAGGCATTTATCAGATATCAGAACTAATTCTCACAGCAATGTAGAGGCATATAATAGTATTCCCATCTGAAGCTCAAGGAGAGGAAGTAACTAACCCAAGATTTCATTGTTTATCAGATGCAGTGCCTGAATTTGAGTCCGGTTCTGTCTATTTCCATTCATTAGACAGCAAAAGCATTACTGGAATTTATAGGATGTAACTCTCTTCGGAGTGATCATCATTCTGTCAAGCCCTTCCTTTTCTACATTTCTGTCCTAATTTATGGCCCAGGCACCTCATGGGTGAACGGATTATTCTGGGAGCTTCTCAGCTGATCTCCCGTACTTTCTGACAATTAACTCATCCCCTGACTACTGCCCTGTACCTCCCCAATGTACAGCTCTCACCATGACAGTTTTGTTGAATGCTAATATAAAACCATGTCAATCCTTTGATAAAAAGTACTTTGTGGTTCGTTGGGAATTCCTGACCCTCTCTCATCTGTCCTTCCTACTCTCAACCTTTTCAAACTGTTTTTTCCTTTGTCACATCGATTTTCTAACTAATTGGAATTGCTTATAGTTCACTCACTCCTTCACCTAGGTGCTTTCCCTCTCTCTCTATTCTCCAGTAGGTAAGTCTCTATCCCTTGATTTTCTATTTCAGTTACCACATTATTGCCCCCTGCCTCTAATGCCCATTTCTCTATCCTGATCTCCAACCAGTGGAAAGAAATCTACCCATCTTCTCCCTCCTTCATGATGCATTTTCTGATCATCCCAATTGGAAATTCTTCCTTCTTCCTCTTCATGTCCATAACACTCTGTCTCTTACTTTCTTATGACACTTATATTATCCACCTTACATTTTGGATATTTTTATAAGTGAGAGTGAGGTCTTTGGGGAGGGTCCTATATATGATATATTGGCCCACTTTTTCTTTGCTCCACATAGGTTATCATAGTGCTGTGTGGATGGTCAACAAATGTTTTTGGATGAATGAGATATTGTTACTTACATGTATCTAGTATTTGGAAATTTAGAGAATATTATCTTAATTGTACATTTCTTATTAAATATGACAACAAAGTGTGAAATTTGGTGGTTATTCTCATTTTATAGATGGCATTTGGAAGTTTTTGGAGATAGGGTCAGGAAATATCTATGGAGCTTTGCAGGCAGTTCTGTTCTTGGTGAGTGGCAAGATGGGGCTGTAGTTCAGCAGTATAGAGATAAAAGGACCTCCAGGACAGCTGAAGTCAGGGTTTCTGAAACCTGTTTGTGCCTTGGACTCACCTGCAAGAAAGTAAACTTAAAATCACCCTTGCCTCACCAAAGATGCTGATCTGATGATCTGAGGTGGGATACACACATTAGTATTTTTATTTTTATGTTTAGTAATTTTGAAAAATATGGGAGATATTTATGAATACAGATTTATGATTCTATTATAAACACATTAAATATTTTGAACCCATCATTTACAGACTATTTCTTTAAATAAAATAGAATATTTCCTATGTATAAGATGCACCTTAATTTTGGGGCTTGAAATTGGAAAAAGAAGTAGTATATAAAGTTATTGAACTCAAGTTTTATTCATCATAAAATTCATACCACTCCTCATCACTGTCAAAACTCCCATCCATTAGCTTGTCCTCATCTGTGTCTGATGACAAATCACTGTCTTCATATATTACCTAATCCTCAGTTTCATCTATGGCATTTGAAATGCCACACTTCTTAAAACACTTGACAATGATCTCAATCTTAATATTATCCCAGAATCTTTTCACCCAGGTACAAACTGCTTCTATAGTTGGTTTCTTCACTCTTCCTGCTGGTTTCAAATTGTCCCCAAAAGACTTCATCCATTGGTTCCATTTATCTCTCATGGCAGCTTTGATGGGTTTGTTAATGCTGACATCAAGTGGTTGGAGCTGGGATGTCAAGGCTCCAGGTATGACAGCAAGTTTTGGTTTTTTGCTCTGTAGCAGTCTTCTTTGTGTTCTTTGTTATGTGTGCCCTGAACTGATCAAGCACCAATAGGGCAGGTTTTCATAAGAGCCCACCTGGTCTCCTCCAAACTTTCTTTAAACCAGATATTCATCCCATCCTGATCCATCCAACCCTTGTCATGAATGTGGACAGTCACTCCTCGAGGAATGTCTTCTTTGGGCATTGTTTTGTGTTTGAAAATCGGCATAGGAGGCAGCTTGGTTCTGTCGGCACAACAATCTAGAACAACTGTATAATGGTTCTTTTCATGTCCACTTGTTTTCACAGTTACAGTTTTCACCTCCTTCTTATCAACAATTCTGTTACTTGGGACATCAAATTGAAGGGGGACTTTGTCCATATGTGCAATCTGTTCCAACTCAAACTGATGTGTCTTCTGACATTGAATGACAAAACAATGAAATTCAGGGACCTTCTGCTCATAGCTTTCAGGCACTTTTGGGCAAGTCTGTTGCATGTACACATGTTTCGTCCATTCTGTTTCATGAACCTGAAGCACCAGTTGTGTCCTCCTTTGAAATCAGTAACTTCTTTTCATCAGCAATTCTTCTTGCCTTATGCTGAACCATCTTTGTGGACACAGGAACTCTAATTGCCTTTGGTCTTCAATCCATTATCTTCAATTCCCTCTAAATCAGGTCATTTTGCTGAAGGCCATCTCATGGCCTTCTTCTGTCATGGCATTTTCAGTAGGGTTTCTTCTTCCTATAGCCAGTCTCAGATTGATTTCTCAGTTGGAGGAGGACCAAACTTACGTTCAGCAGCACGATTTCCATTCACTTTTGCAAACTGGATCACTTTTAACTTGAATTCGTCACTGTACAAAAATATTTTCTGAGCCATTTCTGGGCAGAACATGGCAAAATGGAACCTACCATAATATACCGGTAACAAGTGCAAAACAGCGCAAAGACAACAGGCACGGAAAAGCAGGAAATGCAAGTAAAAAAAATCTACAGGCACTGTATAAGATGCACTCAGGTTTTTGATCCCAAATATTTGAAAAAAGGTGTGTCTTATACATGGGAAAATATGGTCCATTTTTCCTCTAGTTCTATAGTATTGTAAGAAATTATTTCCTGATGCTGGTTTGGGAAACATGTCTATGTCCTAGTTATAAAAGAAAACTTTTCATAGGCACAGAGTTATATTGCTCTAGCCCTAACTCTGAGCTATCTGAGTGAAGCAGTTTATAATGTGGTATTTTGAGTCAGCACATGTTTCTGGGAAATATACGCTTGAGAACCAGTAAAGATTATATTTAAAACTCACAAAAGGAAAAAAAGTCTTGTATATTAAGGAGAACTATTTGTTGAGAAAGAATATATAGGAATAGAGAAATAATGTGTAACTCCCACTCATACCGTAATGTCTTATTTTTCTCTTAAGAAATGCCATCATATGGATTTTTATTGTTGCTGTTAAATTGGTAACTAAAGTTATTTATTTCATTTTTTTTTTTTTTACAGAGACAGAGAGTCAGAGAGAGGGATAGATAGGGACAGACGGACAGACAGACAGGAACGGAGAGAGATGAGAAGCATCAATCATCAGTTTTTTGTTGTGACACCTTAGTTGTTCATTGATTGCTTTCTCATATGTGCCTTGACTGTGAGCCTTCAGCAGACCGAGTAACCCCTTGCTCGAGCCAGAGACCTTGCATCCAAGCTGGTGAGCTTTGCTCAAACCAGATGAGCCCACGCTCAAGCTGGCAACCTCGGGGGTCTCAAACCTGGGTCCTCCATGTCCCAGTCCAACACTTTATCCACTGCACCACCACCCGGTCAGGCTATTTCACTTTCTTAGTGTGTGCATATACCTTTTTCTTGTTGCTCAGGGTCTTTGTTCAATTTGAATTATTTTAAAATGCAGCAGTTCAATCACATCCTTAGAGACCATTAAAATGTTAAGAGATAGTTTCCTAAAGCTAATGGTTCAATCAGTAGTGCTTCTATATTATTATATATGCCTTTTTAAATTTTTATTTCTTCCCTTATAGTTAGCTATACCAAGTGTTTGGCAGATATCCTTGATTCTGCTTCAAGAAAGAAGTGTTAAGTTTGAAGGGAGAGCTCTTAACCGCTCTTGTTAATAGTCCTATTTATTCACAGTTGTAGTCAATGAGCTCTAGATGGAGGCCTGAGGGTGACAATATGTTTGTCCTATTATGTAGGACAGAGTTTAGGATTTGTGACTACAATTGTATTTACCATTTAGGAGCCTTTTCTCCATTACAGATAGATTTACAACTGTATTATGAATGGATGAATTTGTTGGATTACTTCCTAAAGAAAATTAAGAAAATTAAGACATTTAACATGAGAATTCTCAAAACGATAATTCTATGATAAAGAAGGATATTTGGAAGTATGACAACCTAAGCTCTATCTTTATAAGACAAAAACAATATCACTTATTTTTAATTCAGGACTATTTCAAATCTGAGCGTAAATTAAAAAAATGAATCTAAATTTTTTTTTAGATTTTTTGGGAGGCAATCAAATTTAATCTCCAATTTATATATATAAATTTATATATGTATAGTTTTCAATTTTCAAGACCTTTGATTGTCTGACTGATCTATTTTTATATATTATATATACATTGTCAATCAATGGTCATTGACACCAACTCAACATCAACAGGAATCCCCAATTTGGGGTAGATGAAGAAGGAAACCTTATCTACAGTGTGAAACGCTCCATTGTGTAATAGCATAGCTGTGAGGCTGCCCTGTGGCCAGGCCCCTCTTCAGCTAGACAGCTCTGCTCTGCTCCACTCTGCTCAGTGGGCCGGTGTGCTCTTCTATATGTTTTGGGAGAGGCATCCTAAGTGTTTTAGCTCCACCAGAAAGTCTTCCATGGAAAAGGAAGGTATGCTCCTAGAACCAGAGAGGAGCTGGCTTATATGACAGAAGTCCTCTTCCCTGGTCCGTGATTTGTTCTTCCTCACATTAGAACTTTGAATCCTTGTGGTTTGACTGGTCCATAAGGCATTCTTCTGATTGGTCAGAATAGAACCACTCTGATTGTTTGGAAGTGTATAGCTCTGATTGGATGTGGAAAGGCTCAGTCCTACTGGTTGAAATAGGATTCCAGGTACTTCTTTATAAGATCTGGCCCAAATAGCAGAAACACAATGCAGGCAGGCCATTCAGAGCAGAGGAAGGCAGTTCACTAATGAAGCATTTCCTTTTAACTGCTCTTCCTGGAATTTCTTCTTGGCAGGTAAGTTTGTATATCTAAAATGAAATCATTTGGCCAGACTCCTGAAAAAGAATAATTTACAAGACAAAAATATAGGGTGGCTTTTGAGCATTCTAGTGTTAGAATTTGGGAGAAGCTAAAATAGAGAAATTGTATGCCATATTAATAGGAATGTGTTATTTTCTTAAACTGAATTGATATTTTAATAAGTTCATTTGGTTTATAATTTTATTATGGTGGGAAATACTACTTTTCTCTTACTCTCTTACTTAGTTGTATTGGCAAAAGTGACTTAATTACAATTTTGGGAGTGCATTCTGCTTAAAACTAATTGGGTGCAGAAGTTAGTAAAACCACGTATATGTAGGAAGCCATATAATTGTAGGTATAGGAAAGAAACAAGACAACTGTTACTTATTTTGGAATACTTAAGTTTGGAATTGCAAGATAGTTTTGCAAACGTTAAATTGTTTAAAAATTAATTCCAGTCCCTGGCCAGATAGGTCTGTTGATTAGAGAGCATTATCCCAATATACCAAGGTTGCGTGTCCCATCCCTGGGCAGGATGCATACAAGAATCAACCAATGACAGCACGAATAAGTGGAACAACAAATTAGTGTTTCTCTTTTTCAAACCAATAAATAAAAATTAATTCTAGTTGGTTTTCATGTGTCTAGCATTATATTTATATCCTATTAACTACATAAAGCAACTAGTATATAAAGTATTTTTTATGGCTTTGCATTATGTTTCAGACCCCTCTTGTACTGAAGTGTAGTAACATATACTTTTTACAAGTCAAACTTTATTAGAAATGTTACATATATAACAACATTTTAGAAATCTGTATTAGAGTATGGATGAAGTAAAAATAATTTTTTTTTGTATTTTTCCGAAGCTAGAAACGGGGAGAGACAGTCAGACAGACTCCCACATGCGCCCGACTGGGATCCACCCGGCACGCCCACCAGGGGGCGACGCTCTGCCCACCAGGGGGTGATGCTCTGCCCCTCCGGGGCGTCGCTCTGCCGTGACCAGAGCCACTCTAGCACCTGGGGCAGAGGCCAAGAAACCATCCCTAGCGCCCGGGCCATCTCTACTCCAATGGAGCCTTGGCTGTGGGAGGGGAAGAGAGAGACAGAGAGGAAGGAGAGGGGGAGGGATGGAGAAGCAGATGGGCGCCTCTCCTGTGTGCCCTGGCCGGGAATCGAACCCAGGACTTCTGCACGCCAGGCCGACGCTCTACCACTGAGCCAACCGGCTAGGGCAGTAAAAATAATTTAAATGTGTATATCTGTCTTTGTTCATAAAATAGTGGTATAGGACCCATTTACCTTAAATGAAAATTGATTTTTTTTTTTTGAGTGAGAGGAAGGGAGATAGGAAGGCAGACTCTCACATGTGCTTCGACAGGGATCCACCTGGCAACCTCATCTCGAGCCAATGCTGATGTACTGAGATATTTTTAGTGCCTGAGGCTGATGTGTTCTGACAGCCACTGGCTGCAGGAGGGGAAGAGGGAGGGAAGTGGGGAGGGAGAGAAGCAGATGGTTGCTTTTCCTTTGTGCCCTGACCGGGAATCGAACCCAGCTCTATCCACTGAGCCACCACCAGGGCCTAAAATTGATATTTTGAATGATGTTATTTTTCTGGTATTTACATTGTTGTTTGATACTGTAATAGTTGTGAGAAAACAATCATTATTGGGGCAGTATGTTTTCTTTGTAAAAAATTGACTCAAGCTTATTTTAATTTGCAGATAGCTTTCATTAAGGAGTTTCTTTTTGTTAGGGTCATTCTTTATTATTTTAATGATTAAATATATTTTTAATAATTATTTTAATGTTCAATAACATCTCTTATTTTTACCCTATTCAGAATTTTCTTTTCAAATAGTTAATGTTTTTGTTCTGTTAGCTATACAAATGTGTTTTAAAGAAAAATATATAATCTTAAATGATTATATAATTTATTATCATTATTTTTCTTATGATAGTTTTTATTTCATTAAACACATTTATCATGTCTTTCAACAGACTTTTCTAGATGCCATGAAAAATTTAAGTCTATGACAAATAATTATGCGTACATTTATTATTTTTGCTCCATAGTTTCTCAAAGTGGAATGATGAATCCATTGAGAGTGAGGGCTCTGGAAAGCTCTAAAAGAGTGACGTATATTGATATTTTCCTTTGTTCTCTCTCTTCTCTCCCTGTCTTTCCTCATCTAGAAATAAGTATGTGTGTGTGCGTGTGTGTATGTGTGTATGAGAGAGAGAAAGAGAGAGAGAGAGAGACGAAAGGGGAGAGAAAAAGAGAGAGGAAGGGAGAGAGATGAGAAGCATCAACTTGTACTTGCATCACTTTAGTTCATTGATTGCTTTCTCATATAAGCCTTGAGGAGAGGACTTCAAGCTGAACTAGTGACCCATTGCTCAAGTCAGCAGCTTTGGACTTTAAGCCAGTGATTTTTGGATTATGTTGATGACCCCACACTCAAGCTGACGACACTGCGCTCGAGCCAGTGTGCTGGGGATTTCCATCCTGAGACCTCAGTTTCCCAGGTTGATGCTCTATCTGCTCTGCCACTACCAGTCAGGCTAGAAATGGAATTATTGTTTCATAAGAAATCCTGTAGAAATCCAATGAATGCATAGATTCAAACCAACCAACCTGATCCAAGCTATTGAAGGCAGTGAGGGTGAGCCCAGAACTCCAGAATTTTCCTCATCCTCACTGCCTTATCTAGGTTCTTGGGCTAATGCATCTAAAATCTGAAACCTGAAAGAAATATTTACTAGATCATTTGAGGTCCTAATGGTTGTTATATTTGTAAGTCAGTGATTCAGCTTGAAGCCACAAGGAACATTTTACTTTGAATAGTTTGTATTTTTAAAATATTCTGTTTTAGCTATTTTACTAGGTATTCATTTCTATAACTCTTCTTAAAAACAAACAAACAAACAAACAGCCTGACCAGGCGGTGGCGCAGTGGATAGAGCATTGGACTGGGATGCGGAGGACCCAGGTTCGAGACCCTGAGGTCGCCAGCTTGAACGCGGGCTCATCTGGTTTGAGTAAAGCTCATGAGCTTGGACCCAAGGTGACTGGCTCGAGCAAGGGGTTACTCGGTTTGCTGTAGCCCCACTGTCAAGGCACATATGAGAAAGCAATCAATGAATAACTAAGGTGTCGCAACAAAAAACTAATGATTGATGCTTCTCATCTCTCTCTGTTCCCGTCTATCCGTCCCTATCTATCCCTCTCTCTGACTACCTCTCTGTTTCTGTAAAAAACAAAACAAAACAAATAAACCCAAAACATTGTTTTTGAGAATTAAATATATTTACTATTATTAATATTCTTATTTAAAGGTGAATAAGATCTCTTTTCCTTAAAAAAAATAAAAATACTTTCTACCTACAATTTTAATGCGCAAATTGAGTATTTTATTTTGGGGAATTATCAAGATTACAAAACCTTTAGTAGATGGAAAAAATATTTATTTTTGCTTATAATGAAGTCTTTCAAAATAAAGTCACTGAATCCAAAATAGTAAAATTATGAACTATTATAGTTAAAAATCATCAGAGAAGTGAGATTTTTTTCCCACCCAAAACAATAATTATTGCTATAGTACTTCTGTGACAAATATTTATTTAACACTATTTAAATACCACAAATGAAAGTAAGCATATCACAGTGAAATCAATAGAAACTGATGGGTATACAGTGGTATCTTGAGATACGAACAGACCAACATACAAATTTTTTAAGATACGAGCTGTGACTCGGTCCATATTTTTGTTCGAGATCTGAGAGAAATTCGAGATACAAGTCGTGATTCGGGAAGCTGCTGCTAGTTGGCGCGTTGGCTCACGGGTCCAGTATTGGCAGTTTTATATACGAGTTGACTGACTTATGAACTCCATTACAGAATGAATTAAATTTGTATCTCAAGATACCACTGTATTAGAAAGAGAAGGGGGGAAATGGGACATGTGAGGTGATAGATATGTTAATTAGTTGATCATGCTAATCATTTTATAATGTATACATATATTGAAACATACCATTGTACTACTTCAATACATACCATTTTTATTTGTCAATCAAATGTCAATAGTGCTGGGGAAAAAGAAAGAGAAGAATGAGAAGGGCTTTATTTAGATCCAAATGAACATTGCTGCAAATTGGTTCTACTACTTATTAGCTGTTTGTTATCGAGCAAGTCATGAATTTCCTAGCTTTGGTTTTCCATTTATTAAATTAAAATTTAAATGCTAGCTCTGTAGTTTGTTGAATGATAATATGCATAATTATATAAATAAAACATTTCATAAAACATAAACACTGCTATAGATTGGGTGGAGATTATGTTGAGTCAAAAGCTACCTCTTGTAACTTTGACCTTTTTAAAATACTTATTTTCTATTCCATATAGTAAGTTTAAATAGTGAAAGACTTTTATTATTTACTTCTTAGGACTCTCAAGTTTTCTCCCCTAGCTAAAGATGTCCACTTAATCCAGTTTTTCTTTGTCTGACTTGGTTTTCATATCTGTTAACATTTTCCCCCTCCCCTGGAATGCGGTTGTAGTTGATTTCTACTGAGAGGTTGGGCTATACTTACTGTAGCCATGTCTGGAAGCCACATTTGGTTGGTGTGAACCTGCTGTCTTAATAGTACTCAGTTGGACTCAAGCTGACCAATGAAATTCTGATCCAGAAATTTGGTATTGGGGTCAAATGTGAGATAAGTCAATCTTTTCCAAAATGCAAAAGCCTATTTCCCAGCCCTCTATAGAATTAATGGGTATAAAAAAGCAATTTGCCCAAAAGAATGAAGCAGAAATGGGAAGAGGGGAAAGGAATAAGGATCTCAATCGCCTCCGGACTTTCATTATTCTGGGTTTGCTTCTTCCCTGAGGCTCCCTAGGTTACTGCCCTTCATTCTGTTGATAGCTCTGCTGTAAACTATGTTGAGTTCGCTTCTGTTATTGCAACTACTGTTTTTCATCAAAAGATGCTGTTCATTGTAAGACTAACAATTCAGAGATATAAAAATATGAACAAATATTTTGACAAAACTATTTAATTTTATTTATTTATTAAATGTTTAATTGGATTTGTTGGGGTGACAATGGTTAATAGAATTATACAGGTTTTAGGTGTGCAGTTCTACAATAGATGATCTGTATATCACACTGAGTGTTCACCATCCCAATCAATTCTTCCTCCATCCCCGTCTATCCTCCCTCTACTCTCCCTCTACCCTCCTCCACCAACCCCCTCCCATACCCGTTTCCCTTCTGCAATCCCAACACTGTGGTCTGTGTCTATAAGTGACCAAACTATATTTTAAAAACATCTCTGTTAAAATCTTGGGCTCAGAATTGAATGTGATTATTGACTCTGTCCCTTTGCCCCCTATATGGTGACACTAAAATAAAAACAGGATATTTCCTGTTTTATCCACAGAGCCCTTATCTGTTGTCTCCAGCTGCCTATGAAACATTTCCATTTATATGTTTCTATCTAACATGTTTGACAGTTGATGTTCTTCTCCTCTGTCAGGCTAGATCCACTTTATTTCAACTTGTCTCCCTTCTGAGCAAGTGATCTAGAAGTAATTTGAAATTATTTTTGTAATCTTTCCTTAATTTCATTTTGAAGCTGGTTGCCTCAGCAGTAGAGTGCTGGCTTGGCATGTGGAAGTCCCAGGTTTGATTCTTGATCAGGGCACACAGAAGAAGCGACCATTTACTTCTCCAACCCTCTCCCTCCTCTTTTCTTTTTCTCTCTCTCTGTCTCTCTCTCTGTCTCTCTCTCTCACTTCCCCTCCTGCAGCCATGGCTCAAATGGTTTTAGCAAGGTTAGCCCGGGTGCTGAGGATGGCTCCATGGCCTTGCCTCAGGTGCTAAAATGGCTGCATTGCCAAGCACTGAAGCAGCGGCCCTAGAGCATTGTCCCATAGGATTTGCCGGGTAGATCTTGGTTGGGGTGGATGTGAGAGTCTGTGTCTGCCTCCCTGCCTCTCACTTAATAAAAAAAAATAGATTGTGGTATAATACACATAATGCGAAATTTATAGCTTACCCATTTTTAAATGTACAGTTTAGTGATAATGAGTGTATTCACATTGTTGGGCAACCAGCACTACCATCCAACCTCTAGAACACTTTTCATCTTGAGTCTGAAATTCTGCATCCATTAAACAATAACTCCCCATTCCCACCTTCCCCAGTCCCTAGTAACCACCATTCTACTTTTTGTGTCTTTAAATTTGACTCTTCTAGGTAGTCGTATAATTGGATTCATGTAGAATTTTCTTATTGTGACTGGCTTATTTCATTTAGCATAATGTCCTCAAGGTTCATTCATGGTTTAGCATATGTCAGAATTTTGGCATTTCTCATGTTGACATTATTTAGTGATTTACCCGTTTTCTTCTCTATTCCCTCTGATAACCAAGGGTCCAAGCCTTTATCACTTTGTACCTGAGTTACTGAAATAATGTCTTAATAAGTTTTGATTATTCTCTCTCTGCTTATAGCCATAATCAAAATGCACACATAATCATGGCTTTCAGCCTGACAAGGTGGTGGTGCAGTGGTTAGAGCATTGACCTGGAACATGGAGGACCCAGGTTCGAAACCCTTAGGTTGCCAGCTTGAGCACAGGCTCATCCGGCTTGAGTTTAGTGTGACTGGCTCAGCTGGAGCCTCCTCGTCAAGCACAGATGGGAAAGCAATTAATGAACAATAAAGATGCCACAACTATGAGTTGATGATTCTCATCTTTCTGCCTTCCTGACTGCTGTTCCTGTCTGTCCTTCTCTCTCTCTCTCTCTAATAAATAAATAATAAAATCATGGCTTTCATGTGATTGTTGCCCACTGGTGTACCATGAATGGAACCCCATGGTTGGTCAACATAGAGATCCCAAATAGACCCCTTCTTACAAAAAACATTCGACTGTTTCACCTGATATTTCTTGTCTAGTCTAGCTTCTGTTTAACTTTTGAGCTCTTTATAATCTAGTTATTCTTTTAATTATCTTATTACCATGTGATTTATGTACCACTTTTATTCAGTTATTTAATTTTACAAAATTTAGTAATTATACTTGTATTTTCCTCTTTTTACCTTTATATCTTCACAGATGAAAAGATCAATTAACTTTCTTTTTATGACCTATCCAAGTACCATGTATTCTGTGGAGCTCACTTCGGTGAAAACTTCACAACTGCTACAGCTTTATATACAGTTCACTTAGTCGCAGTCTTGCTCTTAAACCCTATTACTATAATTGTGTAATACTAGTTAGTAGTTTCCTAACTAGATTTCAGTTTCTTGAAAACTAACACTTGTTTTTTATAGCCCCACATTAACAAATATAGTGCAAATATGCAGTAAGTGGGCAATAAATACTGTGTTAGTGGCATATTTATATTACTAGTACAATAATAGATTAAATTATAGATGTGCTATAAAAGCTTTCATGACATGACTGTCGTTTTCTATTTCACTGTTATTTCCATACCACTCATCCTTAATTTACTTTCAAATGCTTTTAAATTTGAAATTTTTAATTACTTGTGTTTTTTTTTCTTCCTGAGCAGCACATAGACATCTTATTTATATTTAACCAGGCATCATTTAAAAATGAGAAGTATCTGCTATATCTATGGATAATGAAATACATATTCATGAAAGGGAAAAAAATAACCAAACAAAAAACACACCTAAGTCAAGAGTTGACAGGAACACATAGTCTGCTATAATAGCATTGGAAATACTGGGCCTCCTACAGAGGTGGAATAATGAGTATTGTGTAAAGAATATTGTTCAGTCCTTTTTTTTTTTTTAGCTTCACTTTTTTCCTTAATTCTGCTAGTCCTTTTCTGAAACTTAAAAGTCAGGGTCATTGTTGAGTGGAAAGGATCATTATTACCTATCCTTTTCCTCCAGCCCAGATAGATGTGACTTTACCGGTTTGGCCTGGGGTTCCCTTTATTTTATTAACGTTGAACAACATCATACTAGCTGTAAAAGTCTAATACTATTATTAGAATGAGGAGTTTGAGGCCTATACATACATTAGCAGATTAGCTCATATTGCAGTATGGCGTAAAGCAGATTCTATACAGTTCAGTTCAGTAATAACGTATTGAAACATCCATTGCATCTTATGCTGGAATGAAATAATGAAGAAACCAACATCATTCTTGACCTTGTGGATTATGGTATAGTCAGAATATATTAGGTAATTATAAGTACATGAATATTACTAAATTGATGTGGGATGCTAATTGCCTGAGTAAGGGAATTATACCTTGTTTATGAAGTCAGTGAAAGCCTTTGAGAAAGTTGTTCTTTAGTATATATATTATTTTGTGTATATATTATATTCTTGTAAGACCTCATAATAAGGGTTCAGAAAATAACTTGGGTATAGGCTGTAGATGAGACACGAATCCTGGTAGGGAGTGCAGTTTTTGGAATCATCTCTACTGACAGCCAGTAAGGCCATAAAAGTAGACAACTTTCTTGAGAGTCTGTAAAAAGGAAGTGCTCCTGAGAACACGGGTGTCTACCAAGAGAAAAGGTTTACAGTAGAATTGTCAATTGTGGGGTGTAAGAAATTTTTTGCTGTGTTTATACTTCTCACTCTCTGATGGCACCAAAATTTAAGATGCCTCTCAAGTAATCAAATTTAAGTGTATACATGGTCTCTGCTTATAAAAGTTATCAAATAATATGTCCTGGACATTGTCTCTAGGTTTTCCCTGGTTGCTCAGCCTGGTACTTCTGTGTCGTTAGAGTCTCATGGGCTTCCTTGTATAGGCTTTGTTGGTCTCTTTTACTAGACTTCTAGGTTTCTTGTGGATCGCTTCACTTTTCCATCTAATCATTCATGGAATCCAGAGAAACAGAGTACCTGGAAAAAAGTAGATACTATTTACTTAATGAATGAAACCTGCATATTTCTGAGATAGGGACAATTCTTTAAAGATGGGGACACATTTATTCATCCATTTCCTTCCTGGCCAAGTAAGCTATTTGCACATAGTAGAAACACAGTTATGTGGAATTACTGTTAATTTTTTTTTAGTACCTCTCTTTTGTCATGGTGTGAACTCTGGGCAGTAATTGTTATTTTTAAAAGCAAGGCTGCTGCTTTTTATTTTTAAGTTGAGTTGTCTAAGCAAATATAAATTATTAGACATACAGGTATGTCATACATAAAATTCTGATCATAAAATACTCATTAATTTTTTATCCTAAAGATCAAACCTTACAGGATTGCTGATAAAGTTAATAGCATATTTTTTAACCCTCCAAAATATCTTTTATTTAAAGATCTTCTTTCTAAACCACAGAGTGCAGAGATAGTTATGTCCTATTTATTGCTAATTTCTCTCTTGCTATTTTTTTCTTTCTTTCTGTATCATGCCCATAGCAGCTGTTTCCCTAACCCTTACCCCAACCCACAGGCTTTCCCACGCTCCTTTTTTGCTCCATTTGGCTTTGTTCCTTCGTTTGACAGATAAAACATGTGTGTCTGAACTGCAGTCATGGCCAAGCTGTGATCCTGCAGGTTTCCCATAGAGGAGGTGATGTTTATTGTACCCCCAAACAAGGTGATCATTTTATGATAGAGTATTTGGTTCCCTCCAAATAAGCCTTCGGCCTTTGTGGTTTATTCTTAATTCCTTGGTAATGTGCTGAGAGGTTTCTCAGGATATCAGAACTGGGGAAACCTAGAGGCAGCGTAGACTTCGTTGTCAGACAGAAGTGGGGTTTAGTCCAAACTCAGATGCACTAGCTGTGATCCTGGATGTGTGATACTCAATTTCTATTTGTTTTAACCTCCTCATTATAAAGTGAAGTAGTAACTTCCTACCATTTTAATCTCTGATCCCAAAGGTGTAATTTTGGTAGATTTTAAACTATCACACAATGGGGCTTATCACTGTTTCAGTTAGAAATATAAAACCAAGGTTTCTAATTCTAAGGTGTACATTTTTGGCTCAATATTATCCATAGCCTAGTATGGACTTTAGTTGCCAGGACATTTCCCATGTTGATTATGGTTGTAGCTGAAGTCATGGGTGAACATAATAAGGATTAAGGGATTTAAAACTGACAAATTCTCAGTTGTGAATATCGGCACCTTTGAATTTATCTGATAGTGAGTAGTCTAGTTTATCTAAAACAAAACAAAATAAATTACCATTAGGTTAATTTTCCTATGTAGGCTAATTGACAACTAAATTAAATTGCTTTCTTTAGAGGGGAATGGGGAGTGGAAGGGGCACAGGGAGAACTAGATAGAAGGTAACAGAGGACAATCTGACTTTGGGTGATGGGTATGCAACATAATTGAATGACAAGGTAACCTGGACATGTTTTCTTTGAACATATGTACCCTGATTTATTGATGTCACCCCATTAAAATTAATAAAAATTTTAAAAATTGCTTTCTTTAGCTGTCTTTAAAGCCCTTGTTCCAAAGATCTATTTGAGGGGGCAGAATTTAAAAATTTTATTAACACAAACACAATGCACAAACAATCTGTCATTTTCTTTGCTGTGCAACCTGGCATTAGGATTAGTGACTCTGATTACCAGCTGGGCTGCTCTTCCCACAATGGCTTTGAGGTTCTTCGGTGATGTTGTGAGCAGTCTCAGCACAGTAAGATTTGTTGCACATCAGTATCACTCAAGCTCCTAGATGCTGTGGACCAGGAACTTCTGAAAGCCACTGGGCAGCCAGCATGTGCTTTGTTTCTTGTTGCTCCCATAACCCGTGTCGGGCATCAAGATCTGGCCCTTGAATCTTCTGCGCACCCTGTTGTTAGTGCCTCTGGGTTTCCGCCAGTCTCACTTAATTTTTTTTTTCACTTAATTTTGACATACAGGTCTGACAGGTGCCGGATGAACTTCTTGGTTCTCTTTTTGATAATCTTGGGTTTCACCAGGGGTCTCAGGGCAGCCATGGTGCCAAGTAGGAAATGGCTGCCATCTCCACAGGCAGCGCCGAGAAAAAGAGCCCAAGAGCTACTTGATACAATTTAAGTATTCAAGGAAGAATAAATAATGGTTCAATCAATAAGTGAGATAGTAAGTGAATAAGACATAAATTAAATGTATAAATTCAAGAATAAATGCATCAAATACCTTTGTGTGTGTGAGTGTGCATATACATACTGTATGTGTGTGTATGACTAAATGGTCACTATTTAAAATAGGGGCAGAATTAAACATTTAAAAGGTATTTATCAAGCAGCCACTATGTACCAGGAATAGTAGCATAAATAACATTTTGTAAAGTTACAGGTTTTCTCCAAATTTAGGAGTACTCTTGCACACATTATGTAAAACAACTTAATTCTGTATTGGTGTGTATTTCAGTTGCATCTTTTTAAGGCTTTCTCTGAATGCCTTCATTACTTCTTAAAGTCCTCAAAAATTATTAAGAATTAGAAGACACTGGCTTGACCTGTCGTGGCGCAGTGGATAAAGTGTCGACCTGGAAATGCTGAGGTTGCCGGTTCGAAACCCTGGTCTTGCCTGGTCAAGGCACGTATGGGAGTTGATGCTTCCAGCTCCTCCCCCCTGTCTCTCCCCTCCCCTCCCCTCCCCTCCCCTCCCCTCCCCTCCCCTCCCCTCCCCTCCCCTCCCCTCCCCTCCCCTCCCCTCCCCTCCCCTCCCCTCCCCTCCCCTCCCCTCCCCTCCCCTCCCCTCCCCTCCCCTCCCCTCCCCTCCCCTCCCCTCCCCTCCCCTCCCCTCTCCTCTCTAAAATGAATAAATAAAATAAAAATTTAAAAAAAACTTTATTAAAAAAAGAATTAGAAGACACTATCTGAATTTTAAATTAAAATTTTCTAGGCGGTTTCTTTAGATTATGTGAAAATTCCTCTTAGCTCAGGTACTTCATATATGCATGGGTATGAATATATACTATGGATGATGCCTAGTACCTTCTCATTTAGAAAGAACCCTCTCCTTTAGAAATAGTTTGTATAGCTGTAAAATAATTTAAAGTCACATAAATACCCTCTTAATTTTATATTCAAGGCATGTAAGTTGGACTATTGTGATTTTTTTCTTATAAGTGTGTCTTATTAACAGAATAAATTTAGTTATTTTCACTGAAGGCAGAAATGCACATTTTACAAATAATGATACCTTAACCAAAGTGTTTGTAATGTGTGTACAATATGAGAAACTTTGTTTCTCCATCTAGAATTCATGCTGTAATATATGGACATTGACAGATTATGAATAAATACATTTATTTTAACCTCTCCTCTACTTGATATGTCATAGGCTAACAGTTATTTGACATTTATATGGCAGTCCTTAACTTTTAGAAATGGTTTATGTTTTGAGAAAATAAATCTGCAGTGAAAAAAGTACCATTATGTGAAAAGGACATTTTAAATCAGATATTATAATGATATAATTTCCTTTTATGTTTTACTTTGAATTAAAATTGGCTTATTTGGAAACTTTCATAAACCACAAGTTTTATCTTAGGATACTGATATATTTATAATTAATGCCAAGTTTTAATACAGACCATAAGCTTGAAAGATTAAACTTGACCTTATTTTTTTTTATTTTCTGTGGTAACCACTCATTACTGAAGCTTGTGATGTAAGGGTATGGACTTTTGTCTGGTACAGGTTGTTTGAACTTAAAGAGACATCAAGAAATTTCTGAGTTCATCTGCCCAATTTCAGCCAGAACTGCTTCCCAGTGTGGTTACGGCTTATTAGGCACTAAAGCATTGTGATTGTCCTACTGAAGTTTTGGAAGCATGTGTTTACCCCACAAGTGTTAAAAGTGTTACAGGTATAATGAAGAGGTTTACTACCTAAGATTTATAAAACAATTTAATATGAAAAATGTAGAATATAAAAGCTGATGTTTGTAGAGTCCATATATATATATATATATATATATATATATATATATATATATATAGTAGGCAATTTACCTATATTGTCTCTTAATATTTTTATAACAATTAAATGAACTAATATAAAAATATCTTTAATATATGTTTTCTATTTACAAGAATAATAATTATATCAAGCATTCCTAATTTGATTATTAATTATGTATAATAGAAAGCTAATAGGTGGAAGGGCCTCGATTTGAATTCGTGGTTGCCTGACCTCTAGGTCCTCCTTTTCCCTGAGCTATTCTAGTTTTCACATGTAGAAAATCGAGAGTGGTCCCAAAAGCTCCCCACAACCTCCTATAAGGAGTTCTTACAACAGGCCTTTGGAATACCAATTGGCTTATGACTACTTATGAGGCTATCAGACTGCCTCTCACTGGTTGAGTTTATTTCAAGCTACCTAAAATTCCTCAATTTCTCCTACTATAAAAGGGGAAGATGATAATACCAACCCTAGATTTGTGGGGAGGATAAAATCAGATAATGCATGTAAATTGAGGAGCACAAAACTTGGCATATAATAGGTACTTAATAAAAGTTGATTGTAATTGTTGCTTTGAGAACTGTGGTCCAGATGACCGATTGTGTTGGCTGTTAGTGCCCAGCTGTGGCCTAAGCGAATCCTGTACACCAAACCTAATAGCACACTTTTGTGAACTAACCTCCCCCCTCCTCCAAGGCTACACCTTGGTGTTTCTGGTCTTGTTTTCTGGTGATCTACTTTCCTTATCCATTTTCTTTCAATTTTATTTATTGTAGTTACATTTAAAAATGATTCGTTAGCTTAAATTCTTTCTGAAATAGACAACAAAAAATGAAAATAATCATTAATATTTTATCAATTTCTCCCATTAGGTTTTCAATGCTTTTATAGTCTACATAATTAGGACTATAGTGTAAATATTGATTGGTTTCCTGTATTTTTAAAATAATAATATTTTATAACCATTTATACAGCATTAAAAGTATTAGGATATTACTTTGTATC
The DNA here is from genome assembly GCF_036850765.1 of Saccopteryx bilineata. NCBI lineage: Eukaryota > Metazoa > Chordata > Mammalia > Chiroptera > Emballonuridae > Saccopteryx > Saccopteryx bilineata. The sequence continues at coordinate 120,436,425 of NC_089490.1, forward strand.
ATTTTTATTACTTGTAAACTTTCTAATATTTTGTGTGTATGTTGCATTTTATTCAGGCAATTCTCTTGTTGGACTCATCAATTATCTCTAAGTTCTGTCAGGCATTTGGACTGGACTTTAATAGGAATAGGGGGAAGGGCAGGTATATGAGGGATAGACGTGTTCCATAATGTCCCAAGTAGTAGAACTAGAATAAAAAAATAAATGCTTTTTCTGATTATGGGAGGTGTTTAAAATGAGCAGATATACAGTGTGCTTGGGATGTTAAAATGGTAAAACCATAAAAGTGATGACAAATTAAATAGTTAACATTCGATAAACTTATATGTACCACTAGTCTGGAAATTACCCATATTCATTATAATACCTTAACATATTATAACTTTGATTTTTAGGCATAAAAGTTTGTATACATTTCTAGTTTGTTTTTTCCCTCAACATTGACTTTTCTGTCATTTATTTTGCCATTGTATAGATATAATTTTATATTTTGTTGTTCAGGAGACATTCTGTACTAGTAATGGATCTAACTTTGATGATCAAATTAACGTTCTTACACATGTTTTTATAAGACTTAAATTTATGTTCACACCAGATAATTCAATTCAAAACTGTGAGAATTTCCTATTGGCAATAATATTTGTTGCTTTAATTGCAGCCAAGTCAATCTGTAGAATTTAACCATTATATTGCAATCCATTTTAAGAGTTTATAACTCTGGTGTAGAATAAGAAAACAGTGTAAAAAACTTGTACCTGTGTGTGCCGCTTAGAGTTTTATTGGTAATAAAAATAAAAATAAAGACATGCTGACTTTTGTGCTTGGGAACAGAATCTGTTTCTAACCTTTGCTATTAACAGGAAGTGGGAGAGGTGAAATGAGGCCTGGCTTTGTGGCTGGGCCAGAGCACTCTGTGTTCCTAAGAGTGGCATTCAGGTTTCACGTCTGTCTAGCTTCTTGCTCCTTGGAATAGCTGGCCTTTGAAGTCCTACAAACATAGATTGGTAACGAGCAACATAAAGTCAAGAGTGGGCAAATATTTAGAAAATCCAAGCTCTGAGAATATCCAGTCTAGGATAATTTGGCTCAAATTCTGTTATAACTGCATTTTCTTTTCCCACATAAAATATAAAGTTTTACTAATATTATAAATTTCCCAAATAACAATAATTGCAAAGTTTCAACTTGATATGTTTTTTTTTACAGCTATTGCTATATTTATTTTTAAATTTTAAGGTGGCACTAACTTGCTATCTAGTATATTAAAATGACAGTCCAGATTTTGAAGGGCAAGTTTTATAATTAAAAGTGATATCCAAAGAAAAAATTATTTTAACTATTAGATTATGTATGGAACTAATGCCTTTACATAAAAATAAATTTTATTCTGTTTAATGCTATCACTGAGGGCATCTATTACAATACATGTGAACTTCTGTTTTAGGGAATATTCCATTGGAAAAAAATTAACATAATTTAAAAAATACTTATTTCCAACAAAATCGTGTCTAAAAATTATATTGCAGGACCTGACAGTAGCTCCATTTAGACCTGGGTGAACACTGGAGAGTATCCCATTTACCAGTGCTACCCTGTCTCCTGCTCCCTATAAGAAAGTAAAAGCAGGTAGCTAAATGCTCCCAAAGGGAAGACATATGTAAATATTTTTATGGGAATATATGAATTTTAAAATGTAGTTAGAACTACTAGCACATTTATCTCCTGCCATAGAAACAGTTTTTAAAATCGTAAAGATTATTCAGTTAAGATTGCTATATACTTTTGAGATCTGATTTAATAATCTAGTATTTACTTTTAACAAAAAAATTTTTTTGTCTTTCATAATGTTACTGCCAGAAAATAACATCTTACTTTTTTTGAATAACAATTTACAATACTGATTCTTTTATCTAATTTTCTATGATATTTATTTAACAGTAATAGTGTAATATTTCAGTTGCATGATAATTAGAATATTACAAATCATTGGAATATGTAGCCAGTAAAGGCTGGGTAGATTTCAGTTATGCTGGTTTTATGCAGTACCAACTTAAAATGCCATTCTCTATATTTATTCCTCTTAAAAAATTGTGGCCTTTCATTTATCAAAATGTATTTATCACATTTTTAGTAAAGGATACATATAAAATATACAAAAGAAATATATACACATTTAATATAGAGCCTTATAAATCTTTGTATTTTCATGCATTCAAATAATACAAAAAGTAATGGCAATTAGATATTGCATCTCTGTTAAGAACTGAGCTTCTTCCGAAATCTCCCTCTCACCCTCTCACAGACATAATGTACACATACACATACAGATACTCACATGCTTGTATCTTTCTTGGTTGACTTCTTTTTTGAGGTAATCCTGAAATGTTTCATAGCACACACACACGGCTGAGATTAAAGTGATCTTTTTAAGTGCACACTTTTTATAATGCCTTGAACTTGTTTTTCTATGGCAGAGGAAAACAGCTTCATGCACCTGGATAAACAAAGGTGTGTTCCTTCAAAAGCAGACTTTCAGAAACATTAATTCTGGTTTAAAAATAATTGTAAAGGTTAAGTAGACTCTCATGCATAAGATTTTAGCGCTGGTGAGTGGTGGATCTGTGTTTTGCTCTCTCCGCCACCTACATTTTGTGTCTCCTCTTAAAAGTGATATTCCGTTTGTAACAAGGTGGTCCAGGACAGCACATCCTTGTAGTCTCCTGATGCTTTGGAGGACCTACTGGCTGAGGTAATAAGCAATTCTTTTAGGAACTCACATTCCAAGGTAAGGCTAAGTGATGGCAAAGGCAGGGTAGAAAGTGGGTGTTTTATTCACTTGGGTGCAAAAGATACAGAAAGAGTAGTAATGTATGTAGTAATAATTGAGTGAGAACTAGGGTGTGAGTGCAGTCGGGTTTAGTGTCAGGGTGAAGGAGTAGCAGTGAGGTAGAAGTTGGTGAGAGAGGATGAAAACTAGAAGTAGAAAGTGTTGTGTTTTGGGCTTTTTTTTAATTAAGAGAAAATAGATATTACCAAAGTAAAACTTGGAAAGGATAGACTATTTTTTTTCTTGCAGTTCTTAACAGTACTGTAGTAATCATATTAGTCTTGCTGTATTATTGAATGGCTATAAAAAAATGGTATGTTCATAGTTGTTAGGAGGGGAAATGATGGCAATGAGAAAGAAAAAGGTAGTGATTAACGGAGCTATGAGCTGCAACAAATTATCTTATCCCTTTTGTATTTGGGGAGGTAATTGATGTTAGTGGACTTCCCACTGTCTGTCTCGTATTCTCCCTCCTTTTTCCTTTAATTACTTCTCCTGAATCACAAGTGTCTGTTTCAGTAGGAAAATAATTCAATAGATACAAATGATGTCGAGGAGCATATAGATGCTGACTTTCTAAGCTAAGAATTTCAACATATTTATGAACCTATTTTATTAGAAAATTCTATCATGGCAAATCACTAACAAATTCATAGATGAATTAATAATGCAGTGCTTCTATTCATGCAAAACAAAAATTGTTTAGGAAGTGGTGTAGAATCACGTTTACAGCCACCTTACGTTGATTTACGCTGAAACTGCTGCATGTACATGTCAGAATATCTATTTATTAGAAAGTTGTAAAAGTAAGCAAGTTTTTATCACTGACACTCATAGTAGAGTAAACCAAAAGCCAGTGATAAACTTGGATAAGTATAGACAATAAATATAATAAAAAAATAATAAAAATTCAAAACAGTATCAGCAAGGGAAGGCATCTCAAGACAGTGGCTCATGATGTAATGACATTGGACTTCCTGAATTCTGTCCTTTGGGGCAGTCACGTCCTGCTGTAGCTCCTCCCACAGCAAGCACCGCAACCAAACCTCAAAGCCAAAGGAGCACTTAGTCTGGTCAGAAGCTCTAGTGATGAGATAGCTGCTTCTAGTCTTACTGGTATGTGACCTTTAGTCTTAGGCTAAGATGACAGTCTAGGGAATCTTGTCTCATTTGAAAAAACTAACAAAAGAACATGCTTTAGATAACCTTGGTTAGCAGGAACATATATGGGTTGCCAAAAATATTAATTTAGAGTACTTCAAGAGGCAGGTGTCTGGATTGGTTTGAGTAACCAGTAATGTCTGGTAGTCATTCAGGTTTTTCAGAGTAGTTTTATCTTTAATATCTAGATATGTTGGTGATATAAATGAAGGTAGTGGAGTTTTTTCCAACAGAAGATGGGTGCTAAAGATGATATGATTTTTTTTTTGTTCATCATTCAGTGTTTCTGATAGTCCTGCCTACTTTCTTACCATGCTTCTCTTTTATATTTAAGAGAATATTTCACTTTTAAAAATAAAATCTCAGTACTATTTAATTAAAAGTTTATTTATTTTTTGCCCTAAGGAACTCCGTAATTGATAAATATGAGTTTACATATTTGCATACTTATATGAATAAATACATTTATAAAATTGATATTTAAGTATAGCTAGCACTCAGCTTGAACCAGACATTATTCCCAGTACTTTTTTACAGTTATTAAATTTTGTGATCTTTTCATCAGCCCTAAAGTGACCTTTATATTTTGGGTTCAATACAAAGTAATGTGCAAATGTCTATGACTAATTTCTGTGTTGCTTATAATGGCTCTATTTATTTATCTGTTATCTATTTAATGGAACTAAGACAAACATAGAAGTGTGAGGATGATGTTATATTATTTTGTTTGTTCTCAAGTGTCACACACAGGGCCAATTTTTCTAAGCATTTATTTTAAGATCAAGAGACAGTACAATATGACTATGAGCCCCAATCTGGCTCTGACTACCTGGTTTTGAATCTGGCACTGCTTCTTACTGGCTGTATGACTTGGGGCAAGTTACTTTAGTTGTCTGCATTTCAGTTTCTTCATTTGTTAATTGTGTATAATAATAATAATAATATCTACTTCACAGATTGGTTATCCAAATAAAATGAGTTTATATTTTTAAAGTACTCAGAATAGTTACCAGCACATATACATAAACATGTATTTGAATATTAAAGACTTTCCCCATTGAAAACTACCAAATTTCCTTGTTGAAGATTTAAGCAAAGACAATGGCAAGTAGAACAGATTTTATAACAAAATATAGTGGATTATCCCAGATATTTTTTATTCCTCTCTCAGGTGGCCACTCCTCTGAATTCTCTGCCTTTACTGCAGTAAGTGGTTGCTGGCTCTAAGTGAAAACTGAATGTGAAAATTTTTGTTTTTAAAAAACATCTGGAGGTTTTGCTTGACTACAAATTTAATAATGGCCAACTGTATGATTTTGCTGCTTAAAGGAAAGAAAAAGAAAAAGAAAAAACTCTTAAGACTTTCTAAGGCAATAGTAATAGAAATAGTGTGTCCATATCATGAGAAGTACTGTCTTTGACATACTTAACACTGGCCGGATCACAGTTGGAATATTGTGTTCTGTCCAAGACACCGTAATTTTCGGAAAGACATCAACAAACTGTAGTTCCAGCAGTCTGGAAATAATGTAGAAAAAGAGGAAGTAGGACCCTGACTCTTGATGAAGATGAACAGAAACTAAAACACCTGTTTCCAGTATTTACAAAATTGCTGTTAAAAAAAGTGGACACACTTGTATATTGCTTTAGAAAGCAAAAGTAGAATCAATATAATGAAAGTTACATGCATCTCTATAACAATCCAATAATAGGGGTAGTTCATAGTTCTTAATAACAGTACTGATGCTGGGTCTTGGTATTAGATTTCCTGTATATTGTTGAAAATCAAATTCAATTTCTCACATTCTCTAAAATCAAACGTATCTATTTATATCCTTGCTGGGCTTGAGCAGTGAAGATCCCTGGAAAACTCATTAGGGTCCTAATACTGTTAAATGATTGCCTAGATGGCTAAGATTAAATTTGTTGGGGCTATTGTCTACTTCCCATAGTGAAAAAAGTAAAAAGGTAATATAATTGGTTCACTTTTACTTGGTCTGATTTTGGAAACTGGGGATCAAGACTGGCTAATATGGTGTGGTTTTTTGTTGTTGTTGTTTTGTTTTTTCTGTGACAGAGAAAGAGAGAGGTACAGATAGGGACAGAGAGACAGGAAGGGAGAGAGATGAGAAGCATCTATTCTTCGTTGTGGCTCCTTAGTTGTTCATTGATTGCTTTCTCATATGTGCCTTGACCAGGGGCTACAGCAGAGTGAGTGACCACATGCTCAAGCCAGCAACCTTTGTGCTTAAGCCAGCGACCATGGGGTTATGTCTATGATCCCACACTCAAGCCAGCCACTCCACGCTCAAGCAACATGAGCCCACACTCAACCTGGTGACCTCAGGGTTTTAAACCTGGGCCCTCTGCGTCCAGTCCGATGCTCTATCTACTGCACCACTGCCTGGTCAAGCCTAATATAGTGTTTTCTCAATTTTCACACACTCTTGTAATGCAGGATTAGTAAGTTATTAAGAATACTTTATGTCAACAAATATAGTTTGAGTATATTTGTTGTCATAAAAGACTGAGTATTGTATGCTATTGGAATCTGATCAGAGAAAACCCATGGATCTAATCTCTCATTTCTAGCTGGGTGAAAGGCGATGAAGGATGGAAATTTTGTGTGTCTGTGATGTTTATGCATGAATCGTATTTGAGATTTCTATTAGTATACTAAGGGTTCTCTTTAAGGACTGGGTGAAATGAGAGTGCATTACTGGATAACATTAGAGGATAGCTCTTGGTGTAGCCTTGGAAGCTGACTTTATGGTTTATAGGCATGTTTCTCTTTTGGTATTTCATTCTTGTGTCTTTAGATATATGTTCTTAGGGTTAAGTATGTGCTACATCTTCAAATTCCTTTAAACTCATCTTGCCAAGATATTTCCCTTTATTGGAGTAATATTACCAAGTTTTAGACATTAGATCATGTTCAGGTTCTGTGATTTGCTATAATTTCTTTGAAAAAGCAATATAATGGACTTAATAATTTTAATTGTTCTCATAAAAGATAAGTATTTTGGAATTTAATAAATTTAACCATATAATGTATGTATTTCCACATTGGAAAGAATTAGTAAAAAGTAAAGAAAGATTATCTAAATAAAAAGGCACATATATATATTTTACTTTGCAATGTTAGATAACATAAATTTATTATAATCTCAAATATACTGAATATTTGGTTAAGTCTATAAAACAAAAATGATTCCAGTTTAGTGACTGACATGCTCAAGGGTATCCAAATAATTTCTTGCTCTTCTTTGAAACGGAAATGGTTACACATCTGAAGAATTATTTCCAGATCCTTGGTGGTTCCAGGCACATCTGATTGAATCCTAAAGTTCGAATGACTAGGACTTGGTGGTAGACTGTCTAGTTCAAGTCCTCCACATAGAACTTTTGCTTTCTGTTACAATTCATTAAATTATGAAGAAACACCACAGATCAAACTCTCTTGTTTGGATGTTTATTATTTCAATTTTAGATTTTTAAAAAATAAATATGAGATTAAAGAGGGGGTATAATTAACCTGTATATTAATTGCAGTCTGTAACTTTTGGTGGATTTATTTATTTATTTATCTCCGTATCTTTGGTGTTCCACAGGACTGGGTGTGCGCAGTGGTAGTAAGGTTATTGTGCGTCCACGTGTTCAGATTGTGAATTGTTTCCTCTGTTTCTATACTTTGAAAGTATTTGTATGAACACCATCAATAGGGGTTTAAGTACTGGAATATATTCTTTAAAAAAACTTGTATTAATATAATAGCATCCGTAGAATGAAAGATTATAAGGGCAATATTATAGTGGGTTTGTGGAATCTTAACTCGAAATAACATTGATGCTATGAACCTTTCCCTTTCCTACCGTCTTATATTCTGCCATGTGAATCCTCCATTCTGAAGAAAATGACTTTAGTTGATTGTGTGAATAAGCATGTCATTAAAGTAATGGTTTTTTGAGTCATTGTGCAGACACTTGGAGAGAGAGGAATAATAAAAGAGAAAATTAATTTATTTTTAAAAGTTACTATATTTTGATTTGCCATTAGAAAGAGTGTATTTACTTTCTTGTCATTATTGTTTATGTTTTTTTAATCTCCATTATTTCAATTTCTCATTTTGTTTCAAATACTGAAGTGTCAGATCCATTCCCTGTAGCCTAGACTGTGATGCTTTATGTACTTCTGGCATCCACCCAGCACCCAGATGCCGACATCTACTGCATATTTTGCCATGTAGCTGTAGGCTTGAACTACAAAGGACCCCAAGTGCTTTAAAACGTTTCTGAGTACATTTTCAAAATAACCTTCCTTTGAGCTCTCAGTTTTTATATGAACTGTAGTTAAACTCTTTTCCATGACTTGCAGCATATGGTATTTAACTGTTTGCTAGTGTTGCTTTCTCAAGTAAACATATTTGTACAAAAGCATTTCAAGAGTCGTACACTTAAGAAGAAGAACTCCTCTAAGGTGACTCTGCTTACACACATGGTTAAAAATGAAAATATATTTAATTTAGCACACCGTTTCATTGTCTTTCAAAGTCCATTGTAATATTTGAAGCCAACCTTTCTGACTTTTCCTCCTGAAGTATTTGCGCCTAACACAAGAGAATCAATCAGTTGACATCACAGAAACGTGTATTAACCCTGCTCTTTAAAAACCATCTATTACATGTGGTTTGAAAATATAATCAAACATAAATCTCAGATTGGAATTTTCTGACCTAATAGAATCTGGATTGCTTTCCATAAATTGTACTCTTGGAATTACTTTTTTTTTTTTTTTTAAACAACACACTAAATTCTTACATTTTTTACCTTGTCCAGATTGTCACAAAGAAAAGACCACTCACGTTTTTCAACTCTGTTAGCCCTGCAACAAAAAGTTATACTAATGTCGGAATGCATATTATTCACTATTTTAATTGTGGCTTCTGAGAGTGCAGTTGTGTGAAGTGATAGGTGTGCTATCTGAATCATAAAGACAGTGGCAAACACCTAGAGGGGTGATTATAGATGTCACTTGTTATCCAGAGATGTTTGTCACAGAATAACTTGGGACTCTTACCCCCCAAACTGTACAGAAAATCAGTGGCCCAATCATGATCATTGCCCAGTGTCTCCAGTACTGCAGTCTATACTTTGCTCTGGCAGTCGGGTGATCATGCCCAGTGTGCAGTAATAAAACAAGTGGCAAAATCTGATCTTTTCATCCATAAAAAGTCTATAAAACAAAAATTTCAAAAACTTGGAGAAGAAAGTATCATTAGTAGTATCTATGATTCCAATTTAGTGACTGACATGCTCAAGGGTAATGTTTGTATTTGTGCTTATGTGACAAGTAGCAAAATGTTAGTGTGTGTATGAGTCTTCATTTGGGCTTTAGATTGAGACAAAACTGGATTGAGCTCCAAAAGTTTCTAGAATTGTGACCTTGGGCAAATCATTTAAACTTACAAAGCTCTGGATCCTTCATTTATAAAATGTAAACTGATTACAATGTCCTTATTGTGATGTTTTGGTGAGAAGTAGATACCATATATAAAGCACTTAGCATAGTGCATAGTGCTGGATATAAATGTGAATGTAAATGTGTGTGTGTGTGTGTGTGTGTGTGTGTGTATTAGCAACAACTTCTGAAAGGGTAAAAGAGAGTGATCATTTAAGTCATCTCAATTTTTTATGGTGTTAAAGTTCTGCTAAAATTGTAAGATAATTTTAGCATATGCATATATGATAATCAGAACTCCAGAGCTGAAGTATTAGTGTTCCAGCTATTTACTTTTAAGTGAAGCAGCTTTCACCTTCAAGAAAATCAAAGAAACAGAAAAGTAAAAGTTACTAAAACGTTTGGAGAAGTGATGGTGTGATTCACTTTGATAATTAATATAATTCTTTTGCTATTACCAAGAATCTGTTCTTTTTTCTCAATGGAAAAGTTTATGTACTATTTAGGAAGGTCATCTTTTGCTTAAACACCAGTCAAATGTCTTCAGTAAAGGGCTGATACTTATTGCTCTGGAAGATGGTATGAGCATTTCATCCTTAACACTAATCTGATTTCAAGACTTGGAAAGGAGCACTTGGTTAAGTCACTTCAGTTATGGAAACTTTAAAAAATGCTATTAGTTTAAGTATTTGTTTCTGAATATTTAGACATTTCACACAGGAGAACTACTTATTAATATAGGAGGAAATTAACAATAATTCTTTTATGTCAAGATTTCAACTACTAATGCCACCCATTGTCACACTGCTCTAGATTTCTTCTGTGCACACTTATATAACTTATCTCATGCCCTTGGTGACATCATCTTGCATAGTTTGAAAATCATCCAAAGTTGCCAGAGAACTGTCATTCAGCATCCAGGTATTCTGAATCCTGGCAAGTGATTTACAGTGTTGCTTTCATGAATTTGGGTTCCCTTATAGTCTCCAATGCCTAAGCTCTCCCAGTGAATATTGGACAAAAATGGCTATTGGCCATCCCGGGATATGGTGATACGCTGATGCTTTGGAGTTAAGAGCCTGGTGGCTCAAGGCATTCCATACACTATATTAATATTCTTGAGTCACTTGCATTTTCTGTCAATGGCTCATCTAAATACCATTTATCAATAAACTAATGTTCCCTATAGCTTAATGGGTCTAGCAGACTTGGAAATTTCCAAGTCTGTCTTTGAAATAAACAGTAACACAGCCTGTTAATTGAAAAGTGTGGTTAATTGCCAAACCACTTTTCACGCCTGCTTTTATTCCTTCTTCATGAAAGGAGAAAATTATCTGAAAAGAAACACAAAACACTCATCTGTTTTAATATAAGGGATTGAAAAAATACAAGAGGATATTTGGATCCCTAATTGTCCTGATTTGGGGAAAATGGGCTGAAGTAAACTAAACTCGACACTAATATAATTGGTTAACCCATTACCTTGGATTAAAATTCTGAGAAGCTAATTTTTTATTTTATTTTTTATTTTTAGAGAGGCTAGAAAGGAAAGAGAGGTGGGGAGGAGAGAGATGAGAAGCATTAACTCATAGTTGTGGCACCTTAGTTGTTTATTGATTGCTTCTTATACATGCATTGACCCGGGGCTCAAGCTGAGTCAGTGACTCCTTGCTCTAGCCAGTGACCTAGGCTCAAGCCTGGGCTCAAGCTGGCAAACTCGGGGTTTCTAACCTGGGTCCTCAGCAACCCAGGCCGATGCTCAGTCCACTGTATCTCCATTGGTCAGACACTTTAAAAGATATAAAGTATATAGAAGAGGAAGAGTTTGCTGAAAATTTAGCAGATGTTATTTATATCGATACTTAGTGGATACAGAGAATACAATTGGAACTTTTGTGACTAAAATTGAAATGTTATATTGAGAAGATTCTTCTATGGTTTGTGTTTTTTGCTGTCTCTTCAAATACATCAGAGTTCACACACATAACAGAGACCGTGGCAAAGATGACTATAGTCAATAAAACTTTGATTGTGTCAAATGAATACTTCACCTTGTTCTGCACTGGGCTGAGGAGGTGCCTTTTCCAGGGAGGGAAGAAGCCCTCATGATGCTTAGCATAGCAAGTTCACACAATGCATCTTTAGAAAGATTTTTTAATCAAAGAAGTTTTTGCTAATATTAATAATTTGATATAATCCCTTTGGCCTTGATAAATAACATGCCTTAAATGAGCTTCTGTGTTTTAACAAGTGTTTCTTTTGTCTGAAGGAGAATTGGGTGTTTTGTTTTGGGGATAAATTACCCAGATTTTGTATTCTTTCTTTTGGGGTCAGAGTACATTACATAATTTACTATGTGAGAGCAAAAGTAAAAGGAGATGTGCAAAACCAAGGAAGTGAGCCAAGTTAAAGTGGGTGACTGCATAGAAATTAAGCACTTTATTCTGAAATATGGTACTTTGACAAAAACAGGTCCCTGTAATGTATAAGCATTGGCACACATGCATGTGCACACTCACACACACACACTCACTGTTCTACTGATGTTGAAAGAATTGTGTTGTAATAAAGATATCATGTACAGCTTCTTTCTGTTTGGGTTCTGTAGAGAGGGACGTTTGGTGGAAAAACAACCCCAAATCCAAGTTCTTGTCCAGGATTGCTGCCGAATTACTCCTCGGGCCCAGGCTAGTCACTGTTTCTCTACTGCAATACTGCTACAATACTGAGATATTTGGGTTCATTGGAAGATTTTTTTTTTTTGTGACAGAGACAGAGAGAGGGAAAGATAGGGACAGACAGACAGGAAGGAAGAGAGAGAGATGAGAAGCATCAATATTCATATTCATTGCGGAACTTTAGTTGTTCATTGATTGCTTTTTCGTATGTGCCTTGACTGGGGGACTACACCAGAGCAAGTGACCCCTTGATCAAGCCAGTGACCTTGGGCTTCATGTCAGTGACCTTTTGGCTCAAGCCAGTGACCATGGGGTCATATCTATGATCCCATGCTCAAACCTGCAATCGTACGCTCAAACCAGATGAGCCCACACTCAAGCCAGCAACCTCGGGGTTTCAAACCTGAGTCCTCTGTGTCCCAGTCTAACACTCTATCCACTGTGCCACTGCCTGGTCAGACTGGAAGTTTTTTAAATGTCTCTATTCTATCTTTTTGGTTGTCAGAGAGTCATAATATCTCTCTTAGATTTTTTTTCATTTGGAAGAAAACATTATTTGCCCATTCTCATTACCATCGTGATATAAAGTGCATATTTGTTTGCATATTTGTTGCATATTTGTTTGCCATTCTGTAATTCTGTCTAAAACAGATTGATTTTTTTTTGTTTTGTTTGTTTTGAAAGTAAAAGATACAGAATGAAATTAGGCTAAGGAGATTCTAAGTATAGCAAAGCTTGGCTCTTAACATTAAAGTACCAGGCTCATATAAGCAATGAATGAATCCTCCCAATAGAGGTTTTATTATAAATTCTGAAAACAGTTTCTCCATTAAGATTTATAAGATGATTTTTTGTTATTCACTGGGATCTTGTTCTGCCATGTAGGTTTATGTGGGGAAAAACAAAGTTCCCCATCATTTGAGAAAATGAGGATGCTCTTACAGAATAGTGGAAATAAAAATTTTACTAGCTCCATAATCTTAAAATAGTTTACTTAGCTTTTCTGAGGCTATTTCTTTTTAAGACTGAGACATTTGAGTTGCTATGAGGGTTAAGTCAAATCAGATAGATTAAGGGTTAGGGCACTGCTGGAGAGTTAGTGCTGTTCAGGGTGAAATAAAACACCACTGATATTTATACATACATGTAACTATCTTTAAACTTTTCATGGTATTTATGTTTCAGGTATTTGTAATTTAGTTGAAGAGCATAAACTAGAAGTCATGAAATCAAAGATAACCTTTGTGCTTTAACTTTTCAGTTATGTGTAAACTTTTTCATAAAAAAAGTGTGTCATTTTATACATTACTTTAATAACACATCATGCAGCGGCTGTAACATTTATAAGTTTCTGTTTGCTGAGAGTTAAAGTAAAACTTTAAGACAAATGAGATTGAGTGACCTGGTAATATGACATCTAATATTAATCTGTAAGCACTTTTAAAATGTAGTCATTTAGAGTGTGATCTTTTCCTTCATAAATCTTTTACAAAGAGCAGTGATAATCTGATTATGTCAATGTTGATGAAACATTTGAACTAGAAAATGTTTTCTTTATAGATGAACAGGCTAAGACTAAGTTAGATGAACAAACTAAGACCAAAGACCCACTGCAGGGGTTCTGTCCAGTTTCCCAGTTCATCAGATATTTAGCTACTCTTTTCTCTGATAAAAGTGAAGAATTGACTATTCTAACATTTATCGAAGCCTCACTGTTTCTGGGAATATAGAAGATGCTGGGAAATTTCTTAAAGAAAAAAATAATTTAAATTTTCTCTTCTTACCTTCTTCCCTGTCATCATAAAAATTCAGATGGCTAATTCTTTAGTTTATTTAGTCTAGTTTCTGAACCACATTTTTTAAAAACCTGTATTATATTCCGAAAGCAATGTTCAATGATGTACCATTTCATTTGCTAAATTGTTCTTGGAATTTAGGCAAATGGCTATTAAATAATGAAAATGTATCTTTTAGTATGCTTTTGTGTACAGGGATAGAAAAACCAGTTGTAAATAATATACAAGATAATAATAGAAGTATATTGTCCCACAAATGGAAGTCTAGAAAGTCTTAGGGTTGACTTCATCAAAGAGTTCTGGCTCCATTTTCCTTGGAAATCTTTTGACTTTGCCTTCTTCCAGTGGGTAGCTGATGTTCTTCTGGTACTCATATCCAAGCATAAAGACAATGCGATAAAGAATGAAGCATATCTATCCTAGCAGCACCCAGAAATAAATATTTTTAAGAACAGCATTACAAAAGAAAAAAAAATTACAGAATGTAATATACGTAAGGTTGAGAAAAACTTGCTACTGAAAGGTATTTCTGTATCTGCATCAGTAAAATATAGTGTGTCCGTAAAGTCATGGTGCACTTTTGACCAGTTACAGGAAAACAACAAAAGACGAAAGAAATGTGAAATCTGCACCAAATAAAAGGAAAACTCTCCCAGTTTCATACCTATTCAGTGCAGTTCAATGTGGGCTCGTGCATAAATTTTTTAGGGCTCCTTAGGTAGCTGTCCTGTATATCCTCTACAGACTCGTCACTGACTGATGGCCTACCAGAACGGGGTTCTCCATCAAACTGCCGGTTTCCTTCAACTGCTTATCCCACCGAGGAATGTTATTCCTATGTGGTGGCACTTCGTTATAAACCCGCCGATATTCACATTGCACTTTGGTCACGGATTCGAATTTAGCAAGCTACAGAACACACTGAACTTTCCTCTGTACCATCCACATCTCGACTGGCATGGCGCTGTATACACAGTGTTACGTCATCATCTGTGCATGCGCACATGCTGCCACATCGTCCTACAGAAACTGGGAGGGTTTTCTTTTTATTTGGTGCAGATTTCACATTTCTATTGTCTTTTGTTGCTTTCCTGTGACCGGTCAAAAGTGCACCATGACTTTACAGACACACTGTATATGTTTTCTCTGTTGCAGTTTTGCCTTCAAATTCATTATTTATAGACATCTGTTTATAGGCTTTGCAGATACTGACATTTTTCATAAATGTGTGGTAGGGAAAGGATATGTATGCATAGATGAAATTCCTCGATGGTCACAATGCTTTGCAGTTGTCTTCCTTCCCTCTGACCAATTTTGAATCAGAATTGCTTGTAGAAACATTGGGTGATCAATTATTGTTTTCACTCTCAGCTCAGTTCTCATTTAACTTGAATTGGCTTAATTCTTCCTTAGACTCAGTGTGTCTGATGCTGGGGGTTGGAGGCTCCCACATCATTACAAATGTGTAATGTTGATGTGCTTTTAAAATATCACTAAAGTGCTTAATTGTAGTTGATTTGTTAAATCAAGACTTGAATATTTAAGTCTCCTTTCCCTTTCTCTGATTGTCATGTGAGTTTTTGTCTTTTCCTACATCCATGACTGTTGGTAACCCATTCTTTCTCATAAGTACAGCATATGCCCCAAATTGTTCTTGGACCAGAAGGTGAATTATGCATTCATAATGTAAATTTATGATTTATTTTCACTGAAATTTCCTAGAGGCTTTGAATTTGTGTGGTGTATTGTACCTCAACAAATACTACCCAAGTAGCCTTCATTCTCATATTTCTTCATTGGGAGGGTAGAGCCAGAGAGGCTATTTAGAATTAATTTTTTTGGAGGACATTTGCCATTTTGTAGTAACTCCTAGATGTATGGTAAGAATCATAACCAGGCAGGTGCAGTGGGTACGCTTGAAATCTAAAGAAGACAATCCCTGTCCTCAGAAAGAGTGTAGCCTAGTGGTAGAAACTGTTAAAGTAAACACATATAACAGTATATAACATTTACAGAAGGGGGTACAGGGTGCTATGAAGAACTTTTAATAGACTTTTTTTTCATGAAATGCAGATCAAGCCCAGATCTGAAAGAAAATCACAAACTATATTCCTATAACATCATGAATAGTAGGGCTGCATTCCAGTGGCTGTCTTTCTCTGTTTGATTGTACGTGGCAACAATTTTCAACTATTTCCATTTCATGGCACATGTAAAATAAGGAAGAAAATTCTGCAGCACACCAAAAAAATATATATTTTGCAGACCCGAGAAAAAAAACAACAGGTATAATTTTGATACATTCATACCAGACAGCTATTGTTGTGTTGGCTTCTGTCATTTTTTCATTTGACAACCTACAGGAAAAGAGGTCAGTGCCCCTGACTGAATGAATAGTCAGAGATTGCATGTATTAAAAATTCTTATGGCACACCGGTTGAAAATTGCTGCTCTATGGTATTGATATAGTGTGAAATTTATTGCACTGGGTTTATATCTCTCAGATCCTAAAGAGTAATTTTTAGTCAGTTGGTAAAGAACAAACAGTCTTTAGTTTTCTCAAGGTTTAAAGATTTTAAAACAACTTTTAACCTACATTGATATGAAAAATAATTCACTTAGAAAGAAAGAAGGCTATCATTTTTAAACAGGGTTTAATATTTATTACCTTGTGTATCGATATAATAAGACTTCAATGCCTGGTTTGATTCCAAAATATTTAGTGAGCATCTTCTACATGCCAGGTGTTTTCTGGGAGCAGGGCCCAGCAGAAAACCAAGCAGAATGGCCTGGAGCTCTTGTGCTCATACTGATTGGAGCTGCTTTCTGAGAACGGCCCAGACCGGCAGGCGGTGCTTATCTTTTCATACTCTGTCAGAGGGAATCCCAGTTGCCTTCCTTGTTACTGTGGACTTGCCATGAGATTCCTGATTATGGAGCATTTTCACTCAATTCCTAACAGTGATGATCTGTAACTAGCATTTGTGTTCAGATTGATCACAAATATCTCTCTGCTGTTGAATCATCTTGAGAATCCTAAATGTTCTCATCAGCTATGTGTCATCCAGAGGAATTTAGGCTTCTCGTCTAGATTAAAAAGAAATTCATTTGGAATATAGTATGTTCTGAAGTAGTAAAACCGAAGCAACCCCATATGACATTGAGTGTGTGTGTGTGTGTGTGTGTGTATATGTTTGTGTGATGCAACTAAAACAACAATATTGTAATAAACATTAGAGGAAACTTGTCTGGATGGTTGGAGAAGGTGGATGATTATGAAAGAAACTATTATAGGGAATAGACCCTAGAATTGGTTGGGGAGGGGAGTGCGTCTTAAAAAATTTGAGTATGATTCCTGGTTCTGACTCTTAATAGTTATGAGATATGGTGAGTGAGTTGCTTAACTTGATTGATTTGTTTTTTCCTTTCATGAAATAGTAATTATACTTGCTTTGCTTAGCTCACAGCTACTGTAGGGATCACATGAGAAATGCACAGATTCTCTTATGTTGTAGTGTAGGTACAAAGCTAGAAACAGGAAGATTATAGACTCCAACTGCGGTCTAACCACTCTTGGTACAATACAATGTTAAATCTGGACAAACAAGTTGAATAAGGGAAACTGGGATTTTTATCCCACCATATATCCGTGTGTTTTGTGTGTGTGTGTGTGTGTGTGTGTGTCTGTGTTTGTATGTGTGAGTAATCTCTGGCTCTGGGTAAGATAGAGATTTTTAGTACATAAGAATTTTTGTTGTGACCCAAAAGTTAAATTTCATAGGCAAAAGTGGAATAGGTCAGTGCCTCTCAAAGCAAAGTGCATGGGTCAGCTTTACCTGGGAGCCACTAGAACTGTAACCTCTCAAGCTCCTCACTAGACTACTGACTCAAAATCTGCCTTTTAGCATATCCCCAGGTGGGTATATAAAATTTTTCTTAAGCACTGGGGCTGATATTTCAGTGTTCATCCTGATCAGTCAAAAGACTTTAGGATATGTTGTAGAAACATTGACAACCAGCAGCTGCTGAATGTGGTAGCACCACCTGGAAGAATGATGGGATGCAGGAGGGTTATGCTGAAAAATACAAGGCTTTCTAGTCCCAAGAACCATTTTATGGGTGCAGGGTTTATATTCCAGTATCAGTCCCCTGAGCCCACCAGTGTTCAAAAATGGTTTTTTCCCAAGACTTTCATGGTGCTAAAGTCAGACTTTTCATATTGGAATAACAGACCAAAAATGACTGACAGTTATAGTGTCTGGAGTTGATGGAAATACTTAGTCAGAGCAACTAAGAATTTATCAAAAGATGTGTATGAATTCATCTCTAGGATTTCTGTACTAGTCACCTTTGCTCTCTGAGGACAATGAGAAAGGGCTGCTTTACTTTGCCTATTATGTTCCATGAGGCACACATTCTGAGGGACTCAGGATATTTTGTCAAAAATATCTTATTCTGGGACGAGAAGATGGCTATGGAGTAGGCGGACGTTCCAACTTCCATCTCCCAGAACCAAAGTGGATTACAACTTAATTTTAAGAACAGTCCTCTGGAAAAACCAGCTTTGGGCTAAACCAAGAGGAATCTATAACAAAGATCACCGAGGAAGCCACACAGAGACTGGTAGAAAAAGCAGAAACATGGAGAGGGCTGCCTAGCTCCTGGGAGCATGCGGTAGCTTTGAGCAACTCGTGACAGGGTGGGTTTCCCAGAGAGGGAGTGTCTTGGGCCCTAGTACGGGAGCCCCAGCCTGCAGCCCCAGAGCCTAGAAGAGGCATATGGACAGTATTTAGCTGCTAAATGAGCCAGGATACTGTTTGTGAGAAAGAGACAGATTTCTCAGACCTAGGATTTGTCTTAGAGGAGTAGGCCAGAAAACCTCTTTCACAACCACTCACCTGGGGTCCTGGGGGATGGGGAGAGCTGAAAAGACCAGAGTAACAGGAAGAGAGTGTAATCTAGGAGGCATAGGGAGAAACACTTTGAGGGACAGCCACCCTAACCCCTGGGCTGAATCACTCCCCAAATCTAAAGTGAATATTTTTCCTGGAACCAGCAATACTAGCAAAGGGAAGCAGGTCACCAGCTAAATGGAAGTTCTCCTGATGCAGTCAGAGCAAGGAGGAGCTTAGAAGGAGGGAGCCCATCAGGGATATTGAGTGCTGAGGTCTGAGCTACATCTCCACTCCCACACTGCTGAGTGCTCACCTGAGGATAAGCGGCGGTGGGACACAAGAGCACGGTCCGGTCCATGGAGGCAGAGGCCGGGCCCAGCCACGGCTACAGCCTAGGCGTGGGAATACAGTCCCCCCCACGAGGGTGGAAACTGGGGGCTGGCCACAGCTGAATTCAGCGGTCCCGCCAGCAGTACTACCTGCTGGGGCAAGGTAGAAGCTGGGGAACTGGCCGAGGCTTTGTCCCGGTGCACAAATGCAGTCCTGCTCACGGGTGGAGCAGAGGCCGGGCGGTCAAGGCTTATAGCCCGGGCATGCAAATGCAGTCCCACCTATGGAGGCGAGGTAGAAACCACAGCAGCCACAGCGGTGGGTGGGTGCCAGCAACACCCGTGCCCAAATGCCAAATGCAGCAGCAGCGGTGGTTGTGGGCCTGTGGACAGACCACACCTCGGGAACACAGGCCACACCCATTGGACTCCTATGGTGACACCCTTCTATGGGCTGAAAAAGAAGAAAAATATAAAATAAAATAAAATAATAAAAAGTAAAATAAAAAAAGAAGTCTGGATAGAATTAAAACACCTGAGATTAAGGGGAAAGCCACATTCAATACCTTACCAAACCCCTGATTTATAGTACTGAGCCCAACAAGTATCCACCAATAAGAGATGGCAGAAAGTGGATCTCAGGGGAATCTGAACATTTAAACAAACATCCTGCAGGCCAAAAGTAAATAAAAGCCAGCCATAGGATTTGGATCGCCTGTTGCTCCCAAAAGGTAGATAAGGGCCAATTATAAGCGGCAACCCCCACTGGTCTGCAACAGGCTCTGGCCAAGAAGGTCCAGGGAGGACACATGCAGAGGCCAGATATGGAGAGCATCAGTTCAGTACCTAACAACCCCCATTAGAGTGATTTTAAGGAAGGGCTCCTCACACCTGACCCAGTTAAGATAAAGAAAATGCCAATACAAATAGCAAAAAGAACAGTGAACAAAGAGCCCACAGCAGTTTACAAACAGCAGCTGATGCCAACCCAAAAAGTTCTAGAAACAACATAACTGGAAACTGGAGGCAGACAATTCCAACCCTAGTCTCAGCTAACTACACAAACAACACATACAAAGAAGGAGTCTATACACAGACAAAATGGGAAGGCAGAGAAATGTGACCCAAATGAATCAACAAGAGAATTCCCCAGAAAAAGATCTCAATGAGATGGAAATAACCAAATTACTGAGTGCAGAGTTTAAAATAAAGATTGTTAGGATGCTTAAAGTTCTTAGAGCAGCAATGGATGGACATAATGTGAGCACCTAAATTAAGATATAGCAAGCATCAAAATGGACATTGAAATCATAAAAATGAATCAGTCAGAAATGACAAATACAATATCAGAAATGAAGAACACACTACAAGGAATTAAAAGCAGGATGAATGAAGCTGAGGATAGAAACAGCGATTTATAGGACAAGATAAGCAAAAGCACAGAAGCAGAACAGCAAAAAATAAAAATAAAAATAAAAAGAGGATCAAAAAGCCTGAGGAAACTCTAAGAGAGTTCTGTGACAACATGAAGAGAAACAACATTTGCATCATAGGGGTTCCTGAAGGAAAGAGAATGACCAAGGGATAGAGAACCTGATTGAAGAAATCATAGCTGAAAACGTCTCTAAATTGATGAAGCAAAAATTCACACAAGTTCAAGAAGCACAGAGAGTACCATTAAGGATGAACCCAAAGAGGCCTACACCAAGATAAATCATAATTAAAATATCAAAATTAAGGGATAAAGAAAGAATACTAAAAGCTGTAAGAGAAAAACAGTCAATTACCTACAGAGGAGCCCCCATAAGGATGACATTTGATTTCTCAACAGAAACATTAGAGGCCAGAAGGGAATGGCAGAAATATTCAAAATAATGCAAAACAAGAGCCTACAACCAAGACTTCTCTATCCAGCAAGGCTATTATTTAAAATTAAAGAAGCAATAAAAAGCTTCCCAGACCAAAAAAAAAAAAGGCATTCATTACAAACAAACCAATGCTACAAGAAATGTTAAGGGGCTTGTTGTAAACAGAACAAATGGGGAAAGAAAAATCTAGTAAAAGAGGAATAAAGATTTAAAGAATAAAATGGCAATAAACAACTACATATCAATAATAATGTTAAATGTAAATGGATTAAATGCTCCAATTAAAAGACATAGGGTAGCTGAGTGGGTAAGAAAACAAGACCCATACATATGCTGTCTACAAGAGACTCACCTCAAAACAAAAGACACACAGACTGAAAGTGTAGGTTTGGAAAAAAAATGTTATAAAAATGGGAATGAAAAAAAAAAAGCTGAGATAGAAATATTTATATCTGACAATATAGACTTGGAAAAAAGGTTATATTAAGGGATAAAGAAGGTCACTACATAATGATAAAGGGAACAGTCCAACAGGAAGATATTACCATTATAAATATAATATAGGAGTACCTAAATTTATAAAGCAGATTTTAATGGACATAAAGGGTGAGATCAATACTATAATAGTAGGGGATTTCAATACCATACTAATAGCACTGAAGAAATCCTCAAGAAAGAAAATTGACAAAGAAACTGCAGACTCAAAGGCCACACTAGATCAACTGAATTTAATAGATATCTTCAGAACCTTTCATCCTAAAGCAGCAGAATATACATTCTTTTCAAGTGCTCATGGTACATTCTCTAGGATAGAGCACATGTTAGGACACAAAACAAGTCGTAATAAATATAAGAAGATTGAAATCATATCAAGCATCTTCTCAGATCACAATGGCATGAAACTAGAAATCAACTACAATAGAAAAACTGAAAAACACTCAAACACTTGGAAACTAAAGAGCATGTAATTAAATAACAAATGGGTTAACAATGAAATCAGGGAAGAAATAAAAAATTTTCTTGAAACAAATGAAAATGAACACACAACAACTCAAAATTTATGGGACACAGCAAAAGCAGTCCTGAGAGGGAAGTTCATAGCATTACAGGCATACCTTAAGAAGCTAGAAAAAGCTCAAATAAACAATTTAACCCTACATCTAAAAGAACTAGAAAAAGAACAGTAAGTAAAGCCAGAGAAAGTAAAAGGAAGGAAATAAAGATTGGAGCAGAAATAAATGACAGACAGGTTAAAAAAACAATACAGAGGATCAATGAAACCAAGAGCTGGTTCTTTTAAAAGGTTAACAAGATTGATGAACCTTTAACCAGACTCACCAAGAAAAAAAGAGAGAGGAATCAAATAAATAAAATTAGAAATGAGAGTGGAGAAGTAACAACTGATACAGCAGAAATACAAAGGATTGTGAAAGGATACTATGAAGAACTGTACACCAAAAAATTAGACAACCTAGTTGAAATGGACAAATTCCTTGAAACATATAATCTTTCAAAAATCAATCTCGAAGAATCAGAAAACCTAAACAGACCGATTACAACAAATGAGATCAAAACAGTTATCAAAAAACTCCCAACAAACAAAAGCCATGGGCCAGATGGCTTCACAGGCAAATTCTACCAGATATTCAAAGAACTAACTCCTGTCTTTCTCAAGCTATTTCAAAAATTCAAGAGGAGGGAGGACTTCCAAACTCTTTTTACGAGGCGAGCATAATTCTGATTCCAAAACCAGGCAAAGACAACACAAAGAAAGAAAACTATAGGCCAATATCCCTGATGAATTTAGATACTAAAATTCTCAACAAAATATTAGCAAACCAGATCCAGCAATACATGCAAAAAATCATACGTCATAATAAAGTGGGATTTATTCTGGGGAGGAAAGATGGTACAATACTTGCAAATCAATCAATGTGATTCACCACATAAACAAAAAGGAGAAAAATCACATGATTATATCAATAGATGCAGAAAAAGCATTTGATAAAATCCAGCACCCATTTATGATCAAAACTCTCAGCAAAGTGGGAATACAGGGAACATACCTCAACACAATAAAGGCCATCTATGATAGACCCACAGCCAACATCATATTCAATGGGTAAAAATTAAAAGCAATCCTCTTAAGATCAGGAACAAGGCAGGCGTGTCCCCTTTCACCACTCTTATTTAACATAGTTCTGGAATTTCTAGCCACAGCAATCAGACAACAAGAAGAAATAAAAGGCATCCAAATTGGAAAAGAAGAAGTAAAACTATCATTATTTGCAGATGATATGATACTGTACATAGAAAACCCTCAAGTTTCAGTCAAAAAACTACTGGACCTGATAAATGAATTCAGCAAGGTGGCAGGATATAAAATTAATATCAGAAATCAGAGGCATTTTCATACACCAACAATGATCTGCCTAAAAGAGAAATTAATAAAACAATCCCCTTCACTATTGCAATAAAAAATAAAGTACCTACGAGTAAATTTAACCAAGGAAGTTAAAGACTTGCACTCGGTAAATTATAATACATTGATAGAAAATATCAAAAAGATACAAACAAGTGGAAACATATACTTTGTTGATGGATAGGAAGAACAAACAGCATTAAAATGTCTATAATACCGAAAGCAATTTATAAAATCAATGCAATTCCAATTCAAATACCAATGACATACTTCTAAGATATAGAATAAATATTCCAAAAATTTATATGAAACCAAAAAGAACACGAATAGCCTCAGCAATCTTGAAAAAGAAGAATAAAGTGGGTAGTATCACACTTCCTGATATCAAGTTATACTACAAGGCCATTGTACTCAAAACAGCTTGGTACTGGCATAAGAACAGGCGTATGACTCAATGGAACAGAACAGAAAACCCAGAAATAAACCCACATCCTTATGGACAATTGATATTTGACAAAGCAGGTAAGAGCATACAGTGGAGTAAAGACAATCTCTTTAATAAATGATGTTGAGAAAGTTGGAAAGCTACCTGCAAAAAAATGAAACTAGAACACCAACTTATACTATTAAGAAAAATAAACTTAGAATGGATAAGACTTTAATGTAAGTCATGAAACCATCAGCATCTTAGAAGAAAACATAGGCAGTAAGCTCTCTGACATCTCTCGCAGCAATATATTTGCTGATTTATCTTTACTGGCAAGTGAAATAAAGGACAGAATAACAAATGGGACTATATCAAACTAAAAAGCTTTTCCATAACTAAAGACAATATGAACAAAATAAAAAGACAAACCACAGAATGGGAGAACCTATTTGACAGTACTTCTGATATGGCGTTAATTACCAAAATGTATAAAGAACTTGTAAAACTCATCACCAGGAAGATAATCCAATCAAAAATGGACAAAAGAAATGCATAGACATTTCTCCAAAGAGGACAGACAGATGGCCAATAGGCAGATGAAAAAATGTTCAACATCACTAATCATAAGAAAAATGCAAGTTAAAACTACAATGAGATACCACCTCACACCAGTCAGAATGGTGCTCATTAACAAAACAACACAGAATAAGTGCTGGCGAAGATGTGGAGAAAAGGGAACGGTCCTGAACTGCTGGTGGGAATGCAGACTGGTGCAGCCACTGTGGAAAACAATATGGAGATTCCTCAAAAAATTAAAAAAATTAAACTGCCATTTGACCCAGCTATCCAACTTTTAGGAGTATATCCTAAGAACACCAGATCACTGATTCAAAAGAAGAAATGCACCCCCATATTTATGGCAGCATTGTTTATAATAGCCAAGATCTGGAAACAGTCCAAGTGTCCGTCTGTGGACGCGTGGATTAAAAAGCAGTGGTGCATATACACAATGGAATACTATGGAGCCATGTGAAAGAAGGAAATCTTACCTTTTGCAACAACATGGATGGAACTGGAAAATATTATATTAATTGAAATAAGCCAGGCAGAGAAAGAAAAATATCATATGACCTCACTGATTTGATGAATCCTATAAACAGTGTGAACCAAGGAATGGAATAGAAGCATAGACAGGATCAAGGGACCAGAGGGAAAGTGGGCAGAGGGAAAGGGGATGAGAGGAGGGGATCAGAAAAGGGAAAGAGATTGGTGAAATTATATATACATAACACAGCGTTATAGAGAGCAGGCAAGGAAATTCTGGAGGGAAGGGGCAGGGCATTGGGGGGTGGGGGGCAAGTGGGATTTTGAGGGGAACATGGGTGTGGGGGGATATATTCAGTGGGATACTTGAATCTATGTAAATACCATAAATTTAAATCAATAAAAATATCTTATTCTGCTGTACAGGGGAAGACGGTGGTCTACTGAGACCAAGAGTGGCTGAAATTCTCAATAGAGATCATATGCATATTTGAAAACAGGAATCATTTTTTCAGATTTTGTAGCTAATACCCAAACTTTTTCTGTATGATTGCAAATCATCTCTCTCCAGCCTTAGTGAGGTTTAGGATCAAATAAAGCTGAACTAGCTCTCTCCTTAGAACAGTGCTTTTGTTTGCAGGATAGATGGGATAATTTCAAATCTTGCCTCCTGTGTAATTATAATAGTTGTGACTTTACCCCCCCCCATTTCACCCCCTCCTGCTTGGGCTTCTGGGTAAAATTTAAGATATTTTTGAGCTCAATGCTGTGTGATTTTTTTGAGTATTGACTTCACATGTAGACTCTGAAACAAAAACTGAGTGTTGAATGAGGTGAAGTAAGTCAACTTGAATACTAGAGATTAGTAGATGGCTCATGACAAAATTTCAGGCTTTGTTTTCCAATTTTGCAACAACTCAGTGAAATTTTGTCATGCTCAGCATTTGGGAACTAATGTTGTACTTAATGCACCCTTTATTATTAAAAAAATACTGATTATGTCCCTACTATGTGCTAGTAATATTATAGATGATAGGCCTAGAGTAAAAAATAGACACTTGTACTCACACTGTGTACATTTTATCCTGTTGACCTTCCTTTTGACCCCATAGCTCAAAAGTTGGAAATGAACTAAATTGAACTTTAGCACTGTGTTGCTCATATTAAAGCTATTTTCACCCAATATTAGGTAACCCTCCTTTTATGTATAGGAAAAAGATTTGTTTTCCCAATCAGACTACCAGTCAAAGCAGATAATTTTTTATTATAATTATTTTTCTAAGCAGACTCATGCAAAAATATTGCTAATATTAAGACTTGACTTTTCCTATAGCGATTCCAGCTAATAATGAAGACTTTCTTCCTATTCTTGGATGTAGACATTGTTGCTAGAAATAATCAGGTTTATTTTCTCCAGAGCTCATCAAATTACTCTTATTCTTTTTTAAGGAAGCTCCTAACTATCCATAGGTGTTCAGCCTCCTAAATGTCCAATTGATCTTCAATACAATTTAGTGTTTACTATAAGGCTTTTACCACATAGTGAATTCTTCCTTAACGAAGTCTGCTGTATATAATGTCAAGGTGGAGTTGTCATGACTGCCATGCTGTGTTTTAAGCCAAATGCATTTCTCAGCATTCCAAGGCTATGTGAATACACAGAAATAATTATTTTCAGATGTTGACATTGCACTTAGTGCTTTAGTAATATAAGAAAATATGGCTCAAAAGTAATTTATTTTAGTGATGCAAAATATAATGCAGAAGAAGAGCGTGTGCTTTCAGACATATAATGCAGAACTGGTGGAGTAGTTTAGCTTTGGCCCTATCTTCATAAGATAGGGAGTGCTCTGAGACAGCATGTTTCCTGTCACACAGCCACAGTCCAGCGACCTTGTGCCGGACTTCCAGTCAAGTAACTGCAGTTAATCACCAAACCAGACCCCTGATTCTTAGATTGTCTTGTCACCGTTTTGTCTTTAAGTGAGCTTCAAAATTTTTAAAAATGAAATATTCACAGTTTCAGGATACAATTTTTCTATAATATCCATAAAATGACATAAAAATTAGGACTTTAAAAGCCTCATTCATCTCGGGTAATTTTGGAAGAAAGGGGTTGAGAGCCGTAAAATTTCATTGTTGAGAGAGATCAAGACAAAGTTGACAGAAATGCTCAAACATTCACATATGACATCCAGTATGAATTTCACCTATTTATATCAACTTGTCTTCTAGTCAATAGAAAAAGGAGAAACATGAATAGTTTTATTATACTCATAGTATTGATTCTTTACATTTATGAAAGCAAAAATTATTTTTATTATTTCTTAATTGTTTTCACACTATCATTGAAAAAAAATAAAGAAAAAACTTTATTTTTGATGCATGAATTGCACTTGGAAAAATTCAGATCACTGAGTATTGTTGACTGCTTATCTAGTAAAGCAAAATGTTTTGATATTACAGATTATAAATGCTGTGGGCAAAAAGAAGCATCTCTTAAGGTTTTGGTTTTAAGAGCATGTTTTGTCTTCACCTTGTAGTCTTGCAATGCACAAGTCAAAGTTTTTGCCAAGTACAAGAAGTTCATTGTATTATTTAACTATCTGCTTTCAATTATAAATTTAAGAAGAAAATGGGACTCTTTACCCCTCACCCTAGAGACAGATTTTCCATGACAAAATAGTTTTAAATCAGGATGTTGCACAAGTCAGTCTGGAAAAAAATAGGGACAGACAGCAAGCATTATCTAATAGAGCTTTTCTTTGTGACATTTATTTTGTTAAAATGAAGTATAGTTATGTTACCATAGGAAATAAAGTTCTTCACCGAGGGAAAAGAATTTCAGGAACACTCAGGCAGGAGAGGTTTAAGTGACAGTGGCAAGATTTATTAGAGTGAAAAGTTACAGTACATTCTCCAAAAGACAGAGAGCAGGGAGGCTATAGGGCAGCCATGGCCCTCAGGTCCTTGCTAAGCTTCTATATTTTCTTGAGTTCAGAAAAGAGCAGGCTTACTTTCAAACTCTCCAATCTCTTTCCTGGACTTTCCCGGGCTTGTGTTTGTCCCCTCCCCCATTCAATTTTTTTTTCCCAGATTTTCTCAGGCTTGTGCCCTCCTACTTTTATGGTCTACATTTTTGGCTCATAACTATGCATGCCTCATAGTTCATCATCATTTGGCTTTTACTGTGCATGCACATAGTAAAAAGAATTCCCTCACCCTTTCTCCTCACCATTTCTTCCTCACCTTCCCTATCCTGTTGTCCTGTCAGTGGGCTGATTCCTGGAAGTGACCCAAAAGCTGTCTATTTTACCTACTCCTGGTACTTTCTTTTTGTCTGTTTGGTGGAACCATGCCTGTTACTCTCCAGGGTGACTGAAAAGCCGTTTTTCCCCACCTAATCAGGCTTAATCAGATGTCTGGTTCTATTTGCTTCCTTTTTTCTCATTAATAATTAACTGCTTACTCTAACAGTTACATAGTCGTGTGTGTGTGTGTGTGTGTGTGTGTGTGTGTGTGTAAAGTATGTATATAAAACTTATAGAAGTTATAATTTCCCTACCTCTTTGGATATACTTTCAAATCAATAATATTTTTTTTGCTTATGTTGTTTCTTTGATTGTTTTTATTTGGGCACTCCATAATAAAAAGAAAAATTTAAAAATCATAGTATAGGGTAAGATTCAAAGAAATCTAAGCTTGGACTCAATGAGTATGATAGAAAATATATGGAAGGGACATTTGAAAGAGTTAACATTTGTAGGGAGGCATGAAAAATTAAAGTGATACATTTTGTGTATGATACTGCCTGGCTTTTATATTTTAGGATTTAGTTTTTAAGTTTTACCAAAAGATTTAAATTCCAGAGTAATTTATGATGGAAAAGAAATTGGTAGGACAACTCCATTATACTACAGGTTGTTCTGGACTGGTTCTAAACTGTTCATGTTGTGGAGATTAAAAGACCAAGTCTTTTTTTTTTTTTTTTTTTTTTTTTTTTTGAAGTGAGAAGTTGCACTCAGAGTGCTCACTAGAGGGCGATGCTCTTCCTATTTAGGGCATTGCTCCATAGCAACCAAAGCCATTCTAGCACATGAGGCGGAGCCCATGGAGCCATTATCGGCGCCTGGGCCAACTTTGCTCCAATACAGCCTTGGCTGCAGGAGAGGAAGAGAGAGATAGAGAATGGAAAGAGGGAAGGGTGGAAAAGCAGATGGTCACTTCTCCTGTGTGCCCTGGCCGTGATTCGAACCTGGGACTTCCACATACCGGGCTCATGCTCTACCACTGAGCCAGCTAGCCAGGGCCAAGGTCAAAGTCTTTTTTAGAAAAGTTACAGTCAGGGTAGTAAGCTAGAACTGTTCCTAAGTCCCTTTGAATTTTATTTGATTACTGAACCAAAGAGATCTGTAGCCTGAAAAAACGATCAGACCACTGGAATGGATGCTTTTCAAGTGCAAATCTATTTCTTAGTAAGTAAGTCCCTTTACTTACATAACACTTCTTGTGTTCATGTTTCCTTACAACAGCTGAGACAAAGGGTATCAAGGAACATTAGGTTTATTTGTTGATGAGATCTGGGGGAAAAACAAACTGTTTTCAATGGCCATTTGTTTATAAGAATACCTATCTGCCTGGTGACATCTTTATGGCTATGGGAGTAAAGAATGCTATTTGGCCAGCTGTGGAAGGTTATTTTTTTTTTTCCTTTTCTGCTCCCATATATAGGAGTAAGGTGGGTTTTATCAGAGATTGTGAATTTTCCTTTAAGATTTTTCATCAACATGTCATGCTATTTGAGAATAGTCATTTAACCTATCAAATCTTTGATTATAGATGAAAGAGAAAATACTAGTTTTGTGAAATAGTTTTTCTGAGTTTTATAAATAAAAATATTATACTAATGCATTTAATCAGTTTTAATCTTAGAATTAGATTTAATTTTTTGTTTTATTTTTGTGGCAGAGAGAGGATTAGATAGGGACAATCAGGAAGGGAGAGAGATGAGAAGCATCAAATCAGAGTTGCAGCACCTTAGTTATTCATTGACTGTTTTTTCATATGTGCCTTGACTACAGGTGGGCAGGGGGGCGGGGAGGCTACAGCAGAGAGAGTTACTTCATTTTTTTTTTTTCATTTTTCGGAAGCTGGAAATGGGGAGACCGTCAGACAGACTCCCGCATGCGCCCGACCGGGATCCACCCGGCATGCCCACCAGGGGGCGATGTTCTGCCCATCTGGGACGTTGCTCTGCCCATCTGGGGCGTTGCTCTGCCCATCTGGGGCATTGCTCTGTTGCGACCAGAGCCATTCTAGCACCTGAGGCAGAGGCCACAGAGCCATCCTCAGTGCTCGGGCCATCTTTGCTCCAATGGAGCCTCGGTTGCAGGAGGGGAAGAGAGAGACAGAGAGGAAGGAGAGGGAGGGGTGGAGAAGCAGATGGGCGCTTCTCCTGTGTGCCCTGGCCGGGAATCGAACCTGGGACTCCTGCACGCTAGGCCAACGCTCTACCGCTGAGCCAACCAGCCAGGGCCGAGAGTTACCTCTTGCTCAAGTCAGCAGCCTTGGGCTCAAGCCAGTGACCTTTGAGCTCAAGCCAGCAACCATGGAATCATGTCTATGATCCCACGCTGAAGCCAGCAACCCCACGCTTAAGCTGCTGAGCCTGCACTCAAGCTGATTGAGCCTGCACTCAAGTAGGTGACCTCAGGGTTTCAAACCTGGGTCCTCTGCGTCACAGTCTGACACTCTGTCCACTCTGCCACCACCTGGTTAGGCTAGATCTAATTTCTTAGTCTATAATGAAGATCAATATGTTCAAGACATTATAATAAAGTACTGTTAGAAATATAAATGGCTAAATAAGAAATAATACTGGCTAAAGAAAATATTGTACAGTTGAGAAAAATGAGCTTTATCTTTCATCCAGCAGATAGTTTATAACTAATGGCTGTGAAGTAGTTAAAAAATATGTTATAGTGCAAAATTGGAAGAGACTTTTCCAGGGGAGTGGGGGGCATTCAGAGAAGTCTTTGTGATATATATGGTATTTAACCTGGATCCCAAACAGTGAGTGGAATTTGAACAGATGGAGGCTGGGGAAAGACATAGTCAAAGGCAACATTATTAGTTGAGGAAGAATGAAAAAATATAGTATTGGAAGATAATGGCTTACTTATGTTATGGGTTGTAGAATGCACTAGATTTAGTTAACCTTTACTAAGAGGCAGGCACTTTGCTAAAATAATGTACTTTCACATTTATTATCATATTCAACCTTTATAATAGGCTCAAGAAATAGAATTTATGGATAAAGAAACCAGGATATTAATGCAGCTAGTATGCAGCAGAAATTGAACTTGTAGCTAGTGACTGGGGCCTTGCCCACAAGTCTCTATTTCCTAATGTTGGAGGACTTTGGTATCACAGAGAATGATGGACATTTCATTCTGTAAATTATGGTCATTTATGGGATATTTTTGAGCAGGATGAGTTATGTGTTCCTCCTAGTTACTCTTTTTGCCTCATCTCATGCTCCTATTCCCAACCACTCCTTTCTTCAAACTACAGAGAGAAACCTTTCCGGTTTACAGATCTGATTGTATAGTGCAATTGCTTACAACCTTGCATGTTCCCGGGTCTACAGCATATTTACTCCTCCTTCCCATGGCATACAAGGCCCTACCAATCTCCATAACTTCATTTGGAACTGTTTTCCATCCTGTTAAAGCTCCTTTGTGTACTCATTACTTTTCTTAGGTGAGTGTGTCTACTTTGAGGACCCTTTCTCACCACTGGGTCTCCCTATTCCCTTCCACTGCTCTCATTTATTGTTCATTATTAAACCACTTCTTGATCATTTAGTTCTGTCAATATAAGAAACATCCAAACCTGTAGAGAATTTTTATAAGACTTTATTTGAGCCAAAACTGACTACAGTTGCTCAGAAGCAAGATCTCAAATGCTTTGGAGAATAACAGCTTTGAGTTTCTATTATACATTTGAAATTAAGGAGGGAACGTAAGGAAGATTGCATAGAAGTGGGAGAAAGCAAAGTGGAGAATGGATTACATACAGGGTAGTTAGATTATGTGCTCTTTTGAGGGTGGTTATGCCACAACTTGCTTAAAAACCTTTCACTAAAGAAGTTATAGGCTTGAGGAATGACTACCTACCATGACCTGCTCAGTTAGAAATTCATGATTTATTACAGCACCCCTTTATACCCATAGTTCATATAAAATTTGAAAATTTATTTCCAGATATGTAATTCTGCATCAAAATGAAATTTAACTGTTGACACTACATATTCCATATTAAAATGGCTTTAAAAGTTACTTAATGGCTTGACCTGTTGTGGCACAATGGATAAGGCCTTGACCTGGAATGCTGAAGTCACTGGTTGAAAACACTGGGCTTGCCTGGTCAAGGCACAGACAAGAAGCAACTACTAGTTGATGCTTCCTGCTCCTCCCCCAACCACCCCCCTCTCAAATCAATCAATAAATTTTTTTTAAAAATTATTTAATAGGGGTTGTTTTTCTTCAAACTTTCACTGTGTGCCTTATAATAACCAGGTGTATGTAGTAGTCAAGATTGTCCAAGTTAGGTTACAATAACAACAATCACACAAAAATATTTACAGCTTATAATAAAAAGAACTTCCCTGTCATTTCCACTTGGCTTAGCAGGAAGAGTGTGCTCACAGTTACTCTGAAGAAAACTCCACCTGATGTCTCCAGTCACCTGAGCAGGGGGAGAGGACATGGTCAATCATACACTGGCTCTGAGCACTTCTGCCTGGTGGTGAGGCATGACACTTACGTGAATACGTTTCACTGACCTCACATGGCCTCAAAAATGTCCAGGAGCCAGGAAAGTGCAATCCTACCATGTGGAGGAAAGTGGAGGACAAATGGAAATATTTAGTCAACAACACTGCTGGCTGTTAAATGTTAGAAATTGTAGGTCAAATTCTTTTCAAATTCATGTTCATTAGCAGTTTGTAAAAATGTAGTCAAATCTAGCAGTTTGGAAATTAAAACGAATAAACCTTAAGATGTGATTATGTGTCTTTTGAAATCAGCATGACAGTTTAAAACAGTGAATTTGAAGCATATGCTTAAACTTAACTCTAATACATGTAAGTGCTTAGTGGCTGGGGCACAAAAATGTATTAAAACCATCTAGGTCATTGATAGTGTCATAGAAAAAGGCAGTGTCACAGCAAATTGATTGTCATCCTTGGGTTATATATCATGCTTGAAGCATCCTCTTTTTCAGGGAGGGAGGCCATGATTGTTATTCATAATTCCTCAGTCAAAGACAATGAGCAGAGTTTGAATGAGTCAAAAACTCACATTGAATACTACTCTGCAGGTGCATCAAATTTTATATAAAAACATCTTTTTTGAATATTTACACTTCTTGGGTCTGTTTTCGGTTGACAGCTTTTATAACACTAATTGCTCGGGTTATTTCCTTATATAAAAATAAGATGTAGAAATTTATTTGGGGGCATTTAAGATAAATCTAGCATTGGAGAGAACTCTTATTCTGTCCTATTATGAATATTTCTAAACTATATCAATTTGGTCCACCCCTAACTGGGATATAGGAGCTTGACTGTCTCCAAGAACATGAGGGTGGGAGGAGAAAGTAAGATTAGTTCTACTAGAATTATTTGCTGATATAAGCTTCTTAGGAAATATGTTATTATTTCCTGGAATTAATCGTGGTTTTCAGTGTGATCAAGTATATAAACATAAAGTAAGGAAAATTTAAAGCACTGTTTGATCCAAAAAAACTTTGACCAGTATTTGATTTTTCCTGTGTTTTGTTTGTAATGCACAACAAGCATCCCTTCTTCCAACTCTTCTTTTGTGAAAGTTACATCTGAGTAACTTAGCTTTCCAGTGTCTCACAATAGTGCTGAAAATGATCAAGAAATGCATTAGCATAAGTTAAATATTAAACTTAGAAATAATAAATAACCTATTCCATGAAAAAAAAGGTCTTTTTAAAAGAGAGAAATAGGTATTAATGGTTGGTCTGCTTTATTCATTTAGTAAATTTTCTTATTGAACATCATTCTTTTGCCTCTCTAAAATTTGTCCAAATGGTCAGAACTCCCCCTGAATGCTTTTTTATTTCCATAACCTATCAAAAGAAAACTGATTTGTATGTGCCAGCGTTGTGTATGTTTAAAGGCAGGGTCATTCAGTTGGCTTCTTTGTGGCAGTGTGAGAGAAGGGAGAGGAGGGAGAACCTTGCAGTATTGGTTTATGTAGCACAAAACGTAAAAGGACAACAGCTTTAAAAGTATGGAACCCATGAAAATCAAGTTCCTATTCTCAGTCGCATGGTACATGTAGGGGCGGTTTCAAAGTTGACACATCTCACAACCCCCTACTTTTC
The DNA here is from genome assembly GCF_036850765.1 of Saccopteryx bilineata. NCBI lineage: Eukaryota > Metazoa > Chordata > Mammalia > Chiroptera > Emballonuridae > Saccopteryx > Saccopteryx bilineata. The sequence continues at coordinate 120,470,749 of NC_089490.1, forward strand.
TATTGTATAATCAACCAGCGGTATTTAGCAAGTACTTATTCATTTAAGGTACCTGTGGCAGAGTTCTCATCTTTGTCCTGCTTTCCCTGTCTCCCCTTGCCCAGGAGGTCCCAACCTCTCCATCGTGAATATCAGTTGTCCATGAGCATTAAATGTATCTTTTCCTTAATAGGCCTTCACACTGCCCACTTTTTCTTTCTGGCACAGAGTACACATGAACAAGTAATTATATATCATACACTTACAAGCTCTTGCTACAAAACAAAAACCAATTGATGGTATTGGTTTTTATCAAGGTGTTTACAGTCTGAGGAATCTAGTCAATTAGATGTTTCATATTCTATTGCAGTTTATTCACTTTGTGCATCAATCACTAGTTTCCTACATATTGCAGCAAGTTTAAGAATACAATTGGGCCCTGGTCGGTTGGCTCTGCTGTAGAGCGTTGGCCTGGTGTATGGAAGTTCTGAGTTCGATTCCCAGCCAGGGCACACAGGAGAAGCACCCATCTGCTTCTCCACCCCTCGCCTTCTCCTTCCTCTCTGTCTCTCTCTTCCCCTCCCACAACCAGGGCTCCATTGGAGCAAAGTTGGTCTGGGCACTGAGGATGGCTCCATGGCCTCCGCCTCGGCCACTAGAATGGCTCTGGCTGAAAGAGCAATGCCCCAGATGGGCAGAGCATCGCCCCCTGGTGGGCTTACTGAGTGGATCCCGGTCAGGCACATGTGGGAGTCTGACTGTCTCCCTGCTTCTAACTTCAGAAAAATACAAAAAAATAATAATAAATAATTTTAAAAAATGAATACAATTGACTTGACAACAAATCATGGACATATATAATCTCAAAAATTACCCTGTGAGTGTTCAAAATTAAAGAAATAAAATATTCTCTTTGATCTGAACTATTCAAGACACAGCCTCAACCACCTTATAGGTATTATAGGTCAGGCTGTGGAAGAAGTGAATGTGAGTGCTCCATGAATTAAAATCAAAAGTAATTTTAGCAAAGGTAGAAAAAGAGTGAAGCATGCCTTAAACATAAAGAGAAGCCTTAGACAAAAAGAGAAGACGTGGATAGTAGTAGACACGGAGTGTTTCTATTACGAACCTTGGGTATGTTCAGAGTAAATCAGTTTGTATTCTGTGAAGGAATTCAGGACCAGATTTGAGCCCCTGAGGATCAATAAATTTCACACTAGGAAACACCTAATCTTGAGCCTTAGAAAACACCTCATAGTCTTGCCAGTTGTCAGCAAACCCATCACCACTGCTAGTAAAATAACTCCGAAAGCAAATCAAGCTGGCAGACATTACACACATACATGGGTCAGTTTCACGGCAACGTTTTCATTGGGCCCTACACTATACTGTTTATATTAGAGACAATTACTAAAGCTTGGCATTAAATTCTCCAATGATGCAGGAATAAGTGTTAACAGCTGTACCTGGATACATTCTCCTGCTTTGTCCTGGAAATAGTTCACCATTTAAGAGAAGCTGACTACATACCTTGGGAAAAAAATTTTTTTCTACCATATTGTGCAAATCCATATAAATCTTCTCATCCCCACTCTTTTTTGAGTAACTCACACATGTATCTGTAAGGCTTTTCCAAGTACTTTGTTAAGCCTGAGAAACTTTCCCTCCCAAATTTCCAGCATGTCCAAATGACTGCAGATTATGGCCACATGTGAGTATGCATGCATATGTGGAATGAAGCCAGTCTCGAAAATCTGGTTGGCAGTGTCTCTAACCCAGTCTCAGAATGTTTTACACAGTAGTGGAAAATGCACAGAAACAACTCAAAATTCTCTAAAAGCAAACAATTGCAGAAAAACCAAAGAAAATGGGAACGTGGCCTCACATTTTACCCCTCACTAATGGCAAGAAGTGCTTCCCTTGCTGTATTTATTGTTTCTTCCAGATGATCTTTGCATATCCCCTTCATGGAGTATGGAGTCATTGCCCTGCACTCCTTCTTTCCTTCCTGGAGGTATAAATAGACTGATGACGTGCAGTGCTCTCTGCAGTCCGTGCATCATTCATACTGCACATCTCCTTTCTAGGTCACAAAGCTTTCAAAAAACTCAGCAGCAGTGAGAGCATATGAGAAGATGAGCACATGACCTCTTCTCTCACCTCAAAGCAGTCAGTGCCTTTGACAGCATCCAGACAGCAGTGCATGGAAACATGACATTTGGATGGTTCGAGAATATCAGAGGGGAAAAGAGCCATTCTTACCCAATAGCTTCAGAATAGCATTGTCTGGGCATTTTTCTCTCCACCCTTTCATTCCCACATGCCCAAAATGAAGCCTTTCCCATCCAAAGGATAATGAAGCATTTGTATTTTGTGAGAATTAGAAGGATAAATTTGTATTTTATGAGCATTTGAAGGAGAAGTATGCCTCTTTTGAGAATTTGAATTTGTATTTTGTGAGAATTTGAAGAGGTTGCCTCTCCTACAACTATATCTGCCTTCTCCCTTTGTCCAATCAGATAAGTTCAAATCATGAGAAAATGTAATGTCCCTGTTTCTTCTTTCCTCTCCAGTACAATAAAAACAGCCCTGCTTCCTGGCAGTCATTTATTATTAAGGGCATACCGAGGAGTAATGTGTAGTGTAGAGTGTTTTGAGACCAGGCTAGGGAGAGACATTCTCTGCTCTCCTCCAGCCCCCTCACTTTGGTCGTGAACAGTGATCTTGAACGCAACTCTTCCCGAGAGGTTTAATTGCCAGAGCTGATCTCACATTTGGGTATAGCAGGGCACGAGGTTGGTGAGCGGCAGTCCCAGAGTCCTTGTAGTCATTCAGTTTGTGTCCTGGACTCCAAATTATGCAACCTTTTTCTCTTCTTGATCTATCAGAACTCTGAGTAAATATTTATTGCATGCCTACTAGGTGCCGGACTATATTAAGCATTTAGAATACCAGTTAACAATTGATAAATCTTCTGTTCACTTGAAATTTCATTCCAATAGATAATATGTCAGTGAAATCAGTGCTGTGAATAAAAATCAAGCAAGCTCAGTGGAGTTGATAGGTGGGTGGTGAGAGTAGGCACCATTTAATGTAGCAGGTGAACTGATACGGGAACTTCTGTTGTGTTCAAGGGAGCAAGCCGTGGGCATATCTGGGGGAATTCACTGCAGGAAGAGAAAATGGCAAATGGAAATATATCTCAGAGGTGAGGGCAGAGCAGAGAAACAAAGGTGAGAGCAGTGTGACAAAGGGCCATCGAGGACGCAGGGGGACACATTACAGAGACTCTTGGAGGCCATGTTGAGAGGCCTTTGGACTTTCTTCTGATCACAGACATGATCTCTTTAAGAAGAATGATGTGGAATACAGACTGTAGATGGGCCAGGGCTGGCATGTGCTTGTGTGTGGAGCACAGAACGCATTCCTAGCAGCTGTGGCTGATGCAATGCTGTGAGAATACTCCAGCTCCCAGAAGCCTCCTGGGCATACCCAGGAGGGAAGCTCACCCGCTATAAGGAAGTGACTTAGCGCCAGCCACGCAGCTCCCTGATCTTTTCAGCCATTGGCTATGAAGGACAACATCCTTTTGGCTCAACCCATGTATATAAGCTAGTTTACTTCCTGAATAAAGTGGATCTGCGTCACTGAACCTGGTCCCCGGAGTCGGGTCTTTGCGTCTCCATCGTCCTCACTCCCAGCAGGACTTGTCCACATGTGCTCATATTTTGATGAAACATCAAGTGTCTTTTATGTCAGGGAGAGACGCATGTCAACATTTGAGCTGAGCAGGTCTTGCTTTGGGGTAAGAATTGTAGCATAGCAGTAAACTGGTGCTAAAGACACACTGTCTTTACCCAGGTGTGTAGGAACTCTACCTTATGACGTTGAGAACAAGTTCAGGAGAAAACAGTTTTAACTCCAGGTGAATCAGTGTAAAGGATGAGCAGGAGAAAAGCTCAGACACCTGCAGAAAAGTCTTTCACTTTTTTACAAAACTTGCTGTGTATATCAAGTATTTATCTTTTAATCCTTTCAAATATGTCAGCAAAAGTTGTAGTATTTGGAAGTATGCCTTGACAACTTGAAAAAGGCTGTAGATATTTAAGGAATTTAAGAACGTGGTTTAAACTTCCAGTCTAGGAAAGTTTAAGACCTGTGTATTAACAGATCTTTTGTGGTATCTAATTCATCTCTACTTTTCACATTTTTCTGGAGGAAAAGACCAGTGACTTTTTTGAATGTCAGCAGATCTCAAAGCAAAGGGAGAAAGAAGTAGCTGATTTTATTATTATTATCAATGCCAAAAAAGTCTTTAAATCAATTAAAGAGTTCTTGCCTTTGTGGAGGAGGAGCTGGATCAGGACAAGTTTGACATGATGGAGGAATTACCATCCCACAATCCTGTTCTTGCAGAGGTAAGAGGGACTGAGTGTCAGAAGGTTTCCTGTGAGGATCAGTCAGTTTGGTTCTCCTCTTCTGTTAGTAATCGGATGGTCCAGGGGATTCCCTGGGCCTCTTGGACCTCTTCTTCCTCCTTGTGGAAACAAGGTGAGAATCTGAGTGGACCCTTAAACAAGGTTGGAGGGGAGAGAATAGCTCTCACTTCAGATAAAGTTCAACCCAGTGGTGAAAGACCATATAGGGAATGCTCTGTGCCAAATCCTGTATTTGGAACATCAAGTGCCTAAGAATCTTTGTTCTAAAATTTCAAATTTAAACTTTGTCTCAGTTGATTTTTGTCTATTGTAAGAATTTTTTCCCTTTAAATCATTGAGGTTTCTTTCAGCAGTCTGAGCTGCCAACCAATTATCATATGCTTTTTTCTCATGGGAAATAATCTGCCCTTGATAAGAATGAATGGTTCTCAGTCCCAAAGGGAAGGGGGGAGGGGGGCAATAGGCGACAGGGGGTGAGGGTGAGGGAGTTATATTTAGTGGGTGGGACACTTGAATTCATATTAACACAATAAATTATAATTAATTAAAAAATATTTAGTGTTCCCTGGAAAAAAAGAATGAATGGTTCTCTCCAATTCTTCAAGCTGTTGGTCTCACTTTCTGCATAGGTCTCTACATCTTCAGCTGCCTGGCTGATCTCTTCATGTGCTTTAGAACATTTCTCTTCTTTCTCTAACCTGGCAATGTTCAACCTTTTTGTCTCATGGCACACAAACTAATTACTAAATTCTGCAGCATACCCAAAAATATATTTTTTGACAATCTGACAAAGTTAAAAAAGGTATAAATTTTGATTGATTTACCAAAAAATATATAAATAGTAATTACCTACCCATTTTACTCCAAAGTGACTTTTTAAAAAATGAGGTACCTGTACTTGTATATAAGGATTACTGGTACCAAAAATTAAGCAATCAGGTGCAACCTTATTATGTGATGTGACCAAAAGTTTGCAACTCTTTTATGTGAGTTCTATACTAATGGGTCCAGACAGGGCATTTACACCAAATATTGTTGTGTTGGCTATTGTTATTTTTTTTTATTTTTTATTTGACAACCCAAGGGAAAAGAGGTCAGGTCAGTGCCCCTGACTGAATAGTAAGTAAGGTATTACATGTTTTAAAAAATTATTGCGGCACATCGGTTGTAAATCGCTGCTCTGACTGGTAATTTTCTGCTACTGTTAATTTCCTCTAAAGTGTCAGTTCATTTTCTTTATGCAGTTCAGTCATTTCTTTCAGTTTCTGCTGAACCTCTTGATTCTCATTTTCAAATGTTCATTTCTGACTACAAGGATGCTCGTGCAGCCTGGAGATTTTGAATATACTCTGTAAGCTCTTTTGTTTTCTCTACTTCAGGTAATTGAGTATATATTTGGTTTCTTTCTTCTAGGGTTTTTAAAGAAGCCTTTAACTTAGCAGCGTGCATCAACTTCTTTAAAGCTCCTTTTGGTTGATTATTATTTTCTTAATTATTTTTTATTTCCAGTTCCAAGTTATCACCCATTAAGTCTCCTCCAAGCACAGCAGCCCAATGTTGCATCTTTAGCAAGTGTTCAGTAAGAGATTCGATCTGATTTTCTTTATCATATATAACTTGTTTTGCTTATACTTTGAAGTCTTCAAATGTTATTTTCTATGTATTGAGTTCGCTCACTTGTTCTTTCCATTCTTCAACTTCTTTTAAAAGTTGTTTCTGGATTTCCTGAAGCTGCGAGTTTTCACTCAAAGCATTTTTTCTAGCTATCTTAAGTTGGTTTTCATTTATTTAAAATATTCTGAAGGTTGTTTTGACCTCAGCTACTTGTGATTTGAGTGATTTTGTTGTATCTTCTAAGGACTGTGTCCTTTTTCAAATAGCCATCATCAGTTCATTTGTTCAGAATGTAAAGCTTTCCCTTCTTTTAAGTCTTTTTCTTGAAAGAATATTTCATTCTCACATTCAGATTTGGAACTTTTCAGCTTTTCACAAATTGCCTCCAAACTTTGAGCTCTGGTTGTCTTCTTCTCAGAACTGGACTCCTTTAATGACTGGAAGCCTTCATACTCCTTGAATAGGAGGCTACATTTTTCAGGTAGTTTACATCTTTCTTTGATTAATGTAGAAACTTCTATAGAAAGCTTTTTTCTCTCTTTCCACATAAAGCTGGCTTCTCATTGATTAAAAACTTCTCCACAAAAACAAGAAAACAGCAAAAAGTTCAACAATAGCTGCATATATCAGCAATTGTCATGGAAAACCAGAGGGATTAGGGATTTTTATTTACTTTTTTTTTTTTTTTAGATTTTATTTATTCATTTTTATTAGAGAGGGAAGGGGGGGGGGAGAGAGAGAGGGATAGATAGAGAGAGAACAGGGGGAGGAGCAGAAAGCATTAACTCCCATATGTGCCTTGACCAGGCAAGCCCAGGGTTTTGAACCGGCGACCTCAGCATTCCAAGTCGACGCTTTATCCACTGCGCCACCACAGGTCAGGCCTGGATTAGGGATTTTTCTCATTATCTCCAGGGAGTGCTGCCACAACCCTGCAGTAGCTTTTCCAGGACCAGACCCAAGTACACCCGAGGGGCCATCCTGGGCTAGTCCATGGTGCCAAGGCTGCCTTGGATACAGTAGCCTCAGCCAACCCGACTGAGCTGACAGGAAGCGGCAGAGAACATGCAGCATTTGTCCAGAGCCCAAACCACACCAGGCAACAGGACCAGACAGCTGTGAAGACAGCTGTGGCAGCCGGTGGGGGGGGGGGGGAGGGTGCTGGAGGAACATCGCTGAAAGGATAGGCCTTAAGTGACCACGCTGCCCACTTGGGAAGCTTTGGCCCCTGTGTTACTCCTTGCCTCCGGATGATATGAAGGTCCAAGCCTGTCCTGCGACAGTCTGCAGTGCACCTTCTCTCGCTGCCCCACCTTGTGGTTTCATTTAGGCAAAGCCTGTTAGCTTTTGTATGGGCCCTAAGGCAGTGGTCCCCAACCCCTGGGCCGCGGACCAGTACCAGTCCATGAGCCATTTGGTACCGGTCCGCAGAGAAAGAATAAATAACTTACATTATTTCCGTTTTATTTATATTTAAGTCTGAACAATGTTTTATTTTTAAAAAATGACCAGATTTCCTCTGTTAAATCCATCTAAGACTCACTCTTGACGCTTGTCTCTGTCACATGATACATTTATCCGTCCCACCCTAAAGGCCGGTCCATGAAAATATTTTCTGACATTAAACCGGTCCGTGGCCCAAAAAAGGTTGGGGACCACTGCCCTAAGGTATAGCAGGACAGTGTGTGATAGAAATTTCTTTCTTCTTGGCAACTGACTGCTAGAATATAAATGACTGATCTGATGTCAACTAAAATGAGACATGTGGACACAAACATTTGTTTCTCATGTATGAATGAGTTTCTTTCTTTGAAATGGTTTATCCAAAGCTTTCCAGACATACCTACTAATTATCATCAAACCTTATAGAGAGAGAAAATGAAGTATTTTAGGAGAAACACTGTCACCATGTTATGAACTTATGAAGTATCATACTTTATTTATACCACTAAGCAAATTTCAGTATTATGAATTAAGAAGCAGTAATAGCATCAGACTATAAAAGAATCCTAAAATGAAATTAGAAGCTTTGCAATAACATATAAACTCTTTGTATATAACTTTATTTCTGTTTTTTAGGTTCATTATACCCTATTTATTTTAGAAATTTGAAGGTACGTATAGCTTATAAAAATTCTGTGTGTTTTTTTTTGTTCATCAGACCTTCCTTTCTGAAGATACAAGTCTGTGAAATTAAAGGTTGCTCTATAGTTTCTTCTCTTTATTAGTATGATATTTTTCCATTTCTACAGGGTATGTATTTCAAGAACAGAATGTCCTTTATATTAGTTCAGAGAAAATTGTAGCCTAACACATGCCCACACCCACAACTCAGATGTGATTCCCTTTAGCTAAGTACTTAGATATTCTAGAATGTTAAATATCAGAAGTAGTTTTATTTATACTTTTAAAAATGGTAACATGTCCTGTATAAAATAGAAAATATGAAATTTGAAAGTCCTAGAGATGAATAAAATGGGGAAAGCAAATAGCACCAATGATCCCTACTTCTTAGAATTGAGAGGCTATATCGAAACAAATGTTCCAGAAGAAAGTATTACAAATGATACAAATGTGTGCCAAAATATTTCTCATCTTAGATCTTCCTTTTTGAGATTTTGGATCATTAAGAAATATCATGTAATTGTAAACTGTGTAGAGGCCATTACTGAGTGTGGAGAGCCAATGAACTAAGTCAGCAGGTTAAAACCTGACCCTCTGGCCCATTTATTTTTCTCTTCTGCCTCTTGAAAAGCATGTTACCTAGGGATCCATTCAAATCGTCACTGGGAGTCCAGAGGCCCCACCCTTTGTCCAGTACACTGAACTATGTTATGCAACGTGGAGATTGTTCCCATTGCAGTTCTCGACAGCCAAACTTGTAGAAGTCAAGCAAAGAAACAGTAGGCTTCCGTGAAGCACAAACACTTTACACAGACAGTTACAATCTGTAGCTGGAACTATTTTTGTTATGCAAACAAATATGTTGGGTTTTAAATTTAAATTTTATAAAGCATGTCCACCCTAAGAAGCTTTAAAAATTAAGAATTTCTGTGCAAGGGAAGCAATAATTTGTTTCTATTTCAGTAAGATGAGGAGGTGGTAGAGAGATGTAAAGAAGCCAGTTGGTGTGACCCATCTAATGGTGCACGGAGTTGCATTTAGTGAGTGACGATATGTGATTATGTATGGCCATGAGTAGTTTGAATGCTTTTTTACTTTCAGTGTAGCTTTAAAGAAATTATTTTAAGACTAAATTATGACTAATACATTATTTTTAAATGTCTCATAGTAAGAGGCCATTTTGTCTATTTTTTTATTTTTAACTTTTTTTTGGGTAGTTACTACCCAAAACCAAATTCAGTCTGAAAATGGAACTCACTTAATCTATTAAAAATTACCAGAATGTGGCTTTGTGCATGACAGATAAAATTTGAATTTTAGGATAAAATATTTCTTTCTCTTTCTCCTCCTTAGAAGTCACCACCTGCTTCAGTTACTAGAGGGATCTGCCTTTTTCCATCACCAAATTTTAGTTTGAATGCTAGAGTGAGATCTCAAGTGTGTTTCCCATCATATGGTTATGAGGGCAAAATATAAATTGCCCTTTGAATTCCAGAGTTGAATTCAAAAAACTGCAGAAATAAACACAAATTTTATTAGCGTTGTGGTAACTTCTTTGTTTTCACATTGTTGAGTGGGCAGCCCTTTTTAAATATATGCCTTCCAAAGTTTTTTCTTAATTGTTGAACTTGTTGACCAGTGTATTATTTTAATAAATCAACTCAATTTTTATCTAATTGAGAGTAAAAGAAGGCAGCTGTTAAACATAAATTCTAAGTTATTGGTTGTTTTCTTTTTTGAGAAATTCTGATTTGAGGAATAACAGATAGACTTGCTTAACACAATATATTATAAATATTTGAAATCTCTGGAAAAGATTCTTTCAGGAAAATGATTAAAAAAAAGGAGATTAGTGATAACTCTGTTTCTCTTTGGTTTGTGTTTCTAGAAATCTTTAATTCTGCAGTGAATATTAAAGATAGGTCAGCCCAACCCCTTTTTAAACAGGGGAGGACACTCAGGCCTCAGGATTTTGTATAGTAATTTTCTATGTTTCTGCTTGGAATACTTTCTATCACCCAATAGATCTAGATGTTTTAGCATTAAAGGTTTTGTAAAAATGAATTACTATTCTTGATTATATAAAAGATAATTTTTAAAAAGCTCTCTTATTTGATTTACTTTGAAAAATACGTGATACTCTCTTAAAAGCATTGGAAATGCATCTTCTGGCATCTTTTACTAGGTTTTGGACCGTATTTCTTATATGTTATTAGAATATGCACTTAAATCTGAATGTTTGAGCTAAACAGTGGAATGTTGTTCTGTGGATAAGAACATTTCTTTAAACACTCATTTAAATTAAGAGCAAGTCTGCCTTTTGCAGCCAACCTTGTGATTTTGTCCTTTAAGCTCAAGTAAGTTGCCTTGTCTAGGTTTTAAAATAGCATCATTGTTTTTACTAGGATTGAACTCTATTCCTAAATTAGTTCTGGTATTTATTTTTTTCATTTGCAGTTAATTTCTGAGTGTTCCCTTTTACACTATGAGCTATCTCAGAATCTTGCTTTCTTTTTAATAACATTTTGCATGTTATATATTTTGCCTTTGGGCCTTCTGTCTGGAAATTTAAAAGGCAGATGATTGAGTTCTCCCCTAGCCTTTGGTCTATGGCAAGTTATTTAATTTTTCTGGATTTTATTTTGGTATCTGTGAAATTGCCCCAATAATGTGGATTTATCTATAGCATTGATTTTAAAGATTAAATGAACTAATAATGATAAACTGCCTGGCCTGGCATCAGAAACCTAGTAAGCTTGTGAGAATCACAGTTCTATAAAGAAGGAAGAGGCAGCTCTAGTTACACTGATGGCAAGGTCTGCCTAATGTTTCAAGTTGCACTGATAATGTCTCCTGAACTTCCTCTTCAGCCCTAGTGCAACTTCACACATGCCAGACTTATTTCACAGCTGTTGGTGTTGTTATGACTTTTAACCAAACTACTGTTGAGAGGAATTAGAAACAAGTGCTTAAGGAGTGTTTGTTCACTGCCTGTTTGTCGTGGACTGGCAAGCCCTGTAACTGGATTTTGTCAGACTTCTCTGTACCAAGGGTGGAAGAAGCACAGAGCACCCTCTCAGTGTTTCAGACATCTTGACTGGAGGGAGTTATTTTGTTAAATGGCCCTGGAGGAGAGGTAACTGAACAGCTTACTTTGCACACTGTGAGGCTGCCCCTTTGTCAGAAAGGGTATTTATTGCTAATGGGGTGGGATTCTTTGAGCCCTCACAAGTCCACACGGAACCTGGAGCCAAGTCCAAAGCCTTGAAGCTCACAGGCTTTTCTCTATGTTTCAGAACCCAGAGATGATAGGCTTGAAAACTCATTAGTACGAAGTATGAGCAGGAGGAGATCATGTCACACCACTTCCATTCTTATTTTTATTTTGGAGGCAGATTTTGAGATATATGTTTATGTTTAACCCTGAAAGATTGCCAAGCCATTCTTTAAGCCTGGAAATGACTGAAATTTTCAGATTTTTCAACAATCAGGATCCTTTTAGTTACCAGAGTGTGACATCAAAGGTCTATTTTTACCTAGACTTTGAACTTCATTACTCATTTTACTATATTGTAATGTCCTGTCAGTTTTATATCTGTCAACCCCTCTCTATATGGTCAGCGTTAGCCCATTTTCATCTTTTCCCCCCAGCTGGCTGCCATGGTCCCCCATTTCTAGCCTGTCACCTCCTTACAATCAGTCTTTCCCATTGTCTTCAGTCACTTTCCTAAAGTAAACATCTGCAGGGTGCTGATTCAGTATAGAAAGTGACTGACTCTTTCTGAATTCGATAAATTAATTCAAATGCTATTTTAATGATAATTATTTAGGAACTGTTTCAGTTTAAAACACACAAAAAATCTTTTCTAATAAGCACATGTGCTTTTAAGTTTTTAAAAGATATATATTGAATAATGTCTAGAGAAGCACCATTGTTTTAAACAACAGAAGTTATTGATGACATCTGAAAGTAAATATTACGGGGAGAAGTAGGGAAATACTAAGTTATTTAGGAAATAAAAACAGTAAATGATTCAACACAGCAGTACTCTAATTGTAAATAAAGCCTAAATTCTGAAGTTAAATGTCAATGTGGAGAATGAAGGCAGACAAAATAGATATTCCCATGAGACAGCTGTTCTCTTTTTTTATTTTTTATTTTTTTATGGGTTTTCAGGGAACTCTAAATGATATTCTCTGCCAAAAACGACTTTGGAAAATTGTGTCTTCTTAATTTCTTACTTTGATTCCATCCCTACCTCTTCTTGGAAATCATATCTTAACTTTAATCTCTTTCTCTTGGCAACAGTGTTTTGGATATGACAACAGAAGCATATGAAATAAAAACAAAAAGAATAGGAGTACATCAAACTGAAAAGCTTCAGCAAAGCAAAACAAGCCAACAAAATGAAAAGACAAATTACAGAATGGTAGAAAATATTTTCAAATCGTGTATCTAAATAGAGGTTATATCCAAAATATATAAAATACTCATACAACTCAACAGTAAAAAAAAGCAAACTATACAGTGCTGGCCAGATAGTTCGGATGGTTAGAGCATTGTATGGAGTATAAAGGTCGCCAGTTCAATCCCCGGCCAAGGCACATACAGGAACAGATCAATGTTTCTGTCTCTCTCTCTCTCTCTCTGCCCCCTTCTTCTCTCACTAAAATCAATACATTAAGAAACAAAAAAAACATACAATTAAAAAGTGTGCAGGGGTACAGAATAGAAATTTTTCCGAAGACAAAGGGTAAACAAAACCCATGAAAATATGCTCAAATCACTAATAATTAGGGAAATGCACATTAAAACCACAATAAAATATCAACTCACACCTGTTAGTATGGCTCTAATCAAAAGGAAAAGAGGTAAGTATTGGTAACAATGTAGAGAAGAGTGTATCCTCGTATACCGTTGGTGGGAATGTGAATTGGTGCAATCATGAAAAATAGTTGAGAGGTTTTTCAAAAAATTAAAAATAGAACTACTATTTGATTCAACAGTCTCATTTCTGAATATATATCCAAATAAAATGATATCAGGATCTGGAAATGATATCTGCATGTTCATTGCAGCATCATTCGCAATAGCCAATATATGGAAACAACCTAAGTGTTTGTCTATAGATGAATGTATATAGAAGATGTGGTGTATATACACAATGGATTACTATTTAACCTTGAGAAAGAAAGAAATTTGTGACATATACTACAATTTGATGGACCTGGAGGATATTATATTTAAGTGAAATAAGTAAGATAGATAAAGACAAATACTGTAAGATATCATCACATATGTGGTATCTAAAAAAACTTCAAACTCATAGGAACAGAGTAGGAATGGTGGTTGCCAGGTCCTGGGGAGTGGGAGGAATGAGAAGATGCTGATATCAATAAAAGGGTAAAATTTCTAGTTATAAGATGAATAACTTCTGGAAATCTAGTGCACAGCATGGTGATTATAGTTAATAGTACTGTATTAAAGACTTGAAAGTTGCCAAGAGAGTAGATCTTTAATGTTCTTACTACAAAAGAGATAATTATGTGAGGTAACGGAGATGTTAATACTACTGTGGTAATCATTTTACAATATATAAGTACAATATATCAAATCAACATGTTGTATACCTTAAACTTATACAGTGTTATTATATAGATCAGTTCTATTTTAGGAAAACTGGAAAAAAATTAACCTCTTTCATGGTTTTTTTCTATATCTAATACATGTGTTAACAAAACTCTAATTTTCTGACTTGCTTAACAGGAATTATTCAGTAACATCAATAGGTTTTGTAACTTTTAGGGTAGTCTTAAAAATATACTTAGGCTTTGTCTAATGAAAGAAAGAAATTTGTTGATGGAGTTCATCACATAAAATAAAGAGTATTTAGAGTAGTGATGGAAAACACTTTTCATCTTGAGTGTTGTTTCTAGTCGATTTGGAACATGGTGATAAGAAGGGCTCTGAGGCTGTATCTCAGCTCAATGGTACAGGGGGATATAAGCTGATGATGTCTGAGTTGGCTGACATTTAGGGAATGGTGCCCCAGGGGCCTTTTCTGGTTTCAATTATGACACTTATTAAGGGATGAACCTAGAACCCTCTGATCACGAAGCTCGGATTATCCTCTTGCTTACCGAGTGCGGATACAGTGAGAAACTGGCTATTGCAACTCAAGGACGGAGCTTTCACCAAAAACTGACTGTGCTGGCACCTTGACCTTGAATTTTTAATCTCCAAAACTGTGACACAATGAATTTCTGTTGTTTCGGCCACCCAGTCTATGTTATTTTGCTATGGTAACCTGAGCTAACACTAGATACAGATTATCCCAGAAATTAAGTCAGCAGATCTGGAGAGCAATCTAGCATTTGAACTCTTTACTCTCTCCATAGGATTGTGAGGTATACATGTAGGGTAGAGAGCAATCTTAATTTTTAATTTGCTACAAGTGTTTTTCAACCATGCCTGGACATTAAAAGCTCCAAAGGAGCTTTTAATATAGGTTTCCCTCCTGACAAGTTAAAAACGGTGTTTTTAAAAGAGCATCCCAGATGAGTCTAACATGTAGCCAAAGGAGAGAACCACTGGCCTAAATTAATCTCCTCTCCTCTGTGCTTCTTCTCCACAAATCCCATTTCTGGAGGTAGAGTTTGATCATGCTCTCTCTTTACTCTGGGTTCCCGTTTTCCTGTCGGAGAGCAACATTACCAGTTCATGAACGACACACCCATCTTTATTCTATTGCCTCAAGTTCTTCAGTCCTCAAAATCCTAGAGTAAGGACTGAAAAAGTAAAAAGCATGTACATTTTCTAGGTTTTTTGGATTCTGGGTGAATTGGTATTATTTAAAGTTGCACATTTCAAAGAAATAAAGAATTTTAGACTTTATACCAAAATAATATTTGATACATGATACATGTTTCTCTTAAGGCTATTTTTCTGGTCTTCTAATTCAAAATATATATTTTTTAATATTTTTATATGCCTGCTGGCTACTGTATTTGGTACTCAGGATATAAGGGAGAAAGTAACATTTAGAGTATTTTTGTACTAGTGTGGCACTAACATGAGTAGTCAGAAAACGTGTGGACCATAAAAAGCCCTCATGTTCATACTGGTGAATGTTGACCCCGTAATTAACACTGAAAGAAACAGATACATCTCTACCCCATTAAGATACCTTGTAGAATTTTAACAATTTATATAGGTCAGCATATTCTAGGTGGTTCTTATGTATCATCTCCAGAGATTCTGATCACAATTGGGGTTCAGGATGCTGAATTTTTAACGTACTTACTGGCAAAATGGATGAAAAAAAAGACAACCAAAAAGGAGTCCCTTAGTAGTTGCATGAAACAATTCAGTGTCTTTAACAAACTCTAGCTAATGCCATTTATTTTTCTTTTCTTTTTTATTTTCTTTAGGGTCTTTAGTGGAAAGTATCTGCTCCCTGATAGTTGGTCTTTTGGAGGTCAATTTTATGCGATGGGGGAGGGGGTTGTTGTAAGTTCTAGCAACTTCAGCTCCTCCCTTCAATCCCAGTGCAAAACCCAATCAGTGGGAATTCTGAAATCTTGAAGAAAGGAACCACTTTTATTTTTTTCCTTTTTACTAGAGGTCAGCTATCCAGTTAGATATAAAATCCTGCTCTCTTCAGTTGTTAAATCTCTCTCTGAATCTAGTCATCCCTCAGGGGTTTTATTAATCAAAAATGACCACATTATCACAGCTGCAACTCATCTTAAGAACTAAATGTCTCAGAAAAACAGTAAGTAGCTAGTGACTCTCTATCCTGAGAAAAAATAAAGAGTGGTTTAAAGTTTAAATCTTATCAGGGTTTCCTCTGAAATTTTTTAGATCTTGGAATGTGTAGCTTAATCTTGTTTGGAGGAATTTTAAAATTTGGCTTGGGCTCAAGTGCAGAAGTTTTGGGAACATAGCAGCTAAATATCTAAAGACATTAAAAGTTTCTAGAGTCTCTCTTTCTAAATAAATTAAATGATTATTTCCCAATATGGTAAACAGTTTAAATGTGTTATAATTAATATGTTTTACGTGATACTCAGTGCAAGCTTGTTGTGTGTGATTTTAACATGTAGTTAAGTTGTAAGACCTTTACTTTTTTCAAAAATTAATAATGGATAATCCAAATAGGGAGGTAGATCTTAGAAATGGTGTCTAGTTTGCTGTTATACCAGTTGTGGTGACTTATATCATTGACTTTTATTGACAAAAACTTTTAATTATAAATATTTGCACATAAAAGCCTCCTTTCTTTCTTACACAGTTCATTCACATCTTGAGTTTTATGAAAGTAATTATCTTGCTTTTTTAAAATAAAATGAATCCTTTAAAATGATATAGTTTAGTTTTGTCTATTTTTGAATGTTATAATACTAGATTTATACTATTTATTTTTCTTTTTGAGAGAGAGAGAGAGACAGATAGGAAGGGAGAGAGATGAGAAGCATCAACTCATAGTTGGGACACCTTCGTTGTTCATTGATTGCTTTCTCATATGTGCCTTGCCCAGGGGGCTCCAGCCATACTCACAATTCCTTGTTCAAGCCAGCGACTTTTGGGCTCAAGCCAGCGCCCATGGAGTCATGTCTATGATCCCACACTTAAGTCAGTGACCCTGCGCTCAAGCTGGTGAGCCCGCGCTCAAGCCGGTGACCTTGGAGTTTTGAACCTGGTTCCTCAGCATCCGAGGTCGACACTATCCACTGTGCCACGACCTGGTCTAGCTATACTGTTCTATTTTTTTTTCTATCACTTGCTTTTTCCACCCAACTTTTTGAGATTTAATAATGCTGATGTCTATTACTTTACAGTAGGTCTTTGAATATGTCATTATGATAAACACCATTTCATGGTAACATTGATGAGGAAAAAAAGAATATTGCTGACTAGGACTATAGTCTGTATGAAGTTTGTACATTCTACCCATAGGTTTTCTTTGATACTCTTGTTTCTTCCCATACCCCAAAGAATTAAGTGCATATTTGGCAAATTGGTGAGTCTCCATTGTCCCAGTCTGAACGCATGTGTGTGCGTTCGGTGATGAAAGGGCATCTTGTCCAGGGTTGGTTCCCGCCTGACACCTCATGGTGCTGGGAGAGGCTCTGGCCACCCTTGACCCTGTAGGCAGGTTAGAAAATAATCATCTTATGTGCTTTGTTAATCTTCCTTAACTATATGTATAACTCACATTTATTTCAATGTTTAATATTGGAAATGCTTTGGGTCTATATTTAGTAGTTTGGTAATGTTTTGTGATGAGAAATACACTGTAGGGACTTAACTCTTGTTAGTATCACTTACTCTATGGTAAAATTGGTTCTGCTATATGTCGTTTTGCCTCAAGTTGCAGTTTCCAAGAACTTATCTAGACTCTAAGTGAGGACTTACGGTAGTTCATTCATTTCCTACTACATACTAATTCAGTGTGTGATGCTAGTATACCACAACATGTTTATCCATTGTTGTTTGGTGGAGTTTTAGATTTTCCTAATATTTTTGAATATTAGTAACAGTATTCATAAAATTGTATGTGGCCTTTGAGAGCACATGTACAAGTATATCTTCAAGTGTAAACCTGAGAGTGAATTGCTGTATCATATAGTATGTACTTGTTCAACTCTCCAGTATAGAACCAAACCATACTCCAACATGGGTGTAACAATATACAAGCTCCCCAAGAGACTGTATGAATTCTCAATTGTTTTACACATCAGCAAGTGTTATGGGTATAAAATGGAGTTTACTGTGGTTTTAGTTTTCATGTTCATGATTGATTGTGAAGTTGAAACTCTTTTTATATATTTAGGAGCCATTCATGAAATGCCTTTTTGTGTTTTTGCCCACTTTATTATTAGTAGTTTGTCCTTTTATTTTTCCAAAGGAATTCCTTATATATTTGGATAAGAATATTTTGTTGGTTATATACATTGTGTTTTTTTTTCTTAGTATTTTCTTGAATTTTCATTCTCTTTAAGGTGATTGTTTTATTGACAAAAATTATTTTAAATTGTAATTGTTTAGTTTCTTATGACTTCTATAACAAATTACTATAAACTTGGTAGCTTAAAACCACACACATTTATTCACTTAAATTCTGGAGGTCAGGAGTATGAAATCAATTTCACTGGTGCAAAATCAAGGTTTCAGCAGAGTTTCTTCCTCCATAGATTTTAGGGAAAAAAAATCTTTTCCTTTCCACCTTCTAGAGTTGCATTCCTTGGTCCTTGGCCTTTTTCCATCTTCAAAGCCGTCAGTGGTTTTTTAGTATCTTTACTCCTCACATTGCCTCTGCCACTGTTGTTCTTAGATTTTTCTCCTGCCTCCCTCTTATAAGGACTTTTGTGATGACATTTAGGACCACCCATATAATACAGGATCATTTCACCATCGCAAAATCTTTAATCATTTCCACAAAGCCCCTTTTGCCATAGAGGATGACATTCCCCAACTTGTGGAATTAGGATATGGATCTCTTTGGGGCCATTATTCAGCCTACGACAGCAAATAAATTTGTGTTTCTTTTTATTTTCTATTGGTGTAGATGTGGGGGTGCTGTGATTGGTGAATTTTCACAGGTCAGATTATCCTAATAGCCTAATGATTTGTTAAGAAACCTCTTTAGATTACTGTTGATGTTGTTTAATCATGAGGCAAAGTTTCCTCTTCCTTTCATCTACCTCTTATGCTTAATGCAGGAAAGAAAAGGGATATACTGTATATTCTATATTTATATATACTGTATCTTTTCAAATTCCTGTATTCCTCTCCTTTCTCCCACAACAAAATCAGTAAAATGTTCAAATTCTTAGGTCGAGTGCCTTTGGTGAGCTCACCCTTGTTTTTCCATGTGAGTTCTGTTCTATGGCAATATCTAAGTAAAGGGCAGAAACATGATGCAAAGACCTTTCACATCCTCTTTGCCTAATTAAATAATTCATTTAAGCATGTTTGGTATGTAATGAACAAAGGAAGAGCATTTGGTTTTCTGTTTCTGAAAATAAATTAAGATTTAAATGGGCCAAAGGTACAAGCTCTAATCCTAGTAAAGAAAGAAACTAAAAAGCAGATGTTCTTGGAAACATTGGTGGGGAATGCAGTGGCTGGTGCTAGATATGAATGGTTTAGAATTAAGAGTGAAGTGATTCGGGGCCAAGAAACCATAAGCACAAGAATTGTTTAAAGGTTGCAGTTTGTGCTAGAAGTCATAGAGTTTAAAATTGGGTGTATTGGTTAACTTGAACATCTCTGTATAAGAACTTGAATTTTATATAATTTATTGTCCTTTCTTTTGTCTATAGAAAAGTTTGTTCTTTGGCTTTTATTATTTTGAAGATTGAAAAAATATTTAGAAAAATACTGTCACAGCATTGTTATTGACAAGCACAGTACTAATGTCACAAACTTATAATTGATTTATGATGTCCTTAGACTGGGAAAATCCATACCTTGGTAATATCAATGCCAGGTAGTTAAGGAAGAGAGAAATATGATACAAATATTATGCTACATAGTACTTGATTGCATCATATTAGTGTTTTGTAAGATTTGATGAATGAGCATATTGTTAGCTCTTTTGTGATTGGCATATAATATAATTAATATAAAAATTTCAAGAAGCAGTCAAAGACACTTGACAAAGTAAGTAAATGAGTAATTCAGTGATATTTCTGCCCTAAAAATGGAAACTTAAAGACAAGTTTCAGATCACCAGTCTGTCTTGATCATGGCCTGCCCTTTTCCATCTCATGGCATCATGCATATTGTGAACCTACTACAGGAGAATACAGTTGGCACTGGAGGGTAATCGATGTTATGTGATTATCTAAATTATCCAAGATGGATAGACTGAATCTCCTGAACATATACTTGTGTCCACAGGGATTCAAACTGATGCCTTGAGGCATTAGATGAAGAGTCCTTCCCCAAAGAGCAAAACATATGTCAACAAAATTATAACCCATGGCAAATTCCATCAAATTGTTTTGAATTTGTGGGCTGAAAATGTCAGTACTTATTAAAATATACATTTACAATGATTAAGAATATAATTGCTGAATGCCCTGTATTCCTTTCTGCTATCAGCAATGAAGTGGCAGCCGAGTATTCGTTTCTCTGGTGTAACAGGGTCACTGTTGGTTTTGAGTTAAATTAAAAAATAAATAAATAAATAAAACAGGGAAACGAGAGAAATTGCCTTGTCTCCTACTAATATTGTCCAGGAATTTAACATGGGGGGTATGTGTGGGGGCCAATTCTTTCCACCCATATAATCACTGCTGAGCTATATTTTGAGTATACTTCTCTCTTCTGCAAATACTTGTTAAGCACTTCCTCACCAGTAGGGTACAAAAAAAAGAATAAACATATTCCTGACATTTTCAAGAATTTCTAAGTCCTTTGGATAATCTTTTGGAGCAAATAGGTTCTATACATTTGATTAGGGATTGCTTTGAAATCTGGAGGTACAACAACAACAAAAAGTATGGGTTTAATATTTCCACTATAAATACCTCTTTTCCCCATTTTAAAAAATACCATAACAAAAAAGTACTGTATGCTAGCAATTTTTTTTTTTTTGTATTTTTCTGAAGCCAGAAACAGGGAGGCAGTCAGACAGACTCCTCCTGCATGAGCCTGACCGGGATCCACCCGGCACGCCCACCAGGGGGCGATACTCTGCCCATCCGGGGCATCGCTCTGTTGCGACCAGAGCCACTTTAGCGCCTGAGGCAGAGGCCACAGAGCCATCCTCAGCGCCTGGGCCAACTTTGCTTCAGTGGAGCCTCGGCTGCGGGAGAGGAAGAGAGAGACAGAGAGGAAGGAGAGGGGGAGGGTGGAGAAGCAGATGGACGCTTCTCCTGTGTGCCCTGGCCGGAAATCGAACCTGGGACTCCAGCACGCCAGGCCGACGCTCTACCACTGAGCCAACCGGCCAGGGCATGTATGCTAGCAAATTTATAACCTTAATAATCATAATAATTTTCATGTAGTTTGCATGTAAGAAGGGATTTCAGCCTTCCAATTTTCGGAATAATGCACCCATGCTCCATTGTTAAACAAATACTTTATTTTTACTGAGTCAAAGAATAGCAGTTCTAGTTGAGATAAAAATGTTTAAGGCACATGTCAAAAGGAATAGTTTAAGAACTGGCTAGATAAATAAGAGGTTTAAAGAATAACTCAGTTTCTGTTAAAATCTTCTCTTGTAAATATGAAACAAGTCAGAGTGTCCATGTACTGGCCAGGGCTTGATGAGAGGGCAGAGGGCAATGGAGATATGATGTTGAGAATTACAGATACACAGCTTGGTTCCTGAAACTTAATGTAAAATTTAATACATAAGATGCAAGACTCACTTTTCTATAACACATTCTCTCCAGTGCCATCAAGTATTTGGATAGCAAGATCTGTTTAAGACAGAGGAGATCTCATGACTGAATGACATGGTATTTTACATCTTGAGAGAAAGGAAAAATATTGGTGATTTCTTTGGGTGATCCATGCATCAGACACTCAGGTTTCCTGTGTTTTGGTTAAAATTCTAAATATCTTCATAGCTTCTGCCAAGCATTATTTTTGACTTGAAGAGGAAGGCAGTTCAATTTCTCCTCACCATTCCTTTTATCTGGAATTGAACCTTGAAATATCTCAAGATTCAGAGGTTTCAGTTAGTTGCTGGGTATTTATTCAGATGGGTAGTTATTCCACCCCCTCCCCCAACTTCGTATATGGAAAATATCAAACATACTGAAAAGCTGAAAGAACTGTACATTAAATATCCGTCTACATAACAGACTCTACCATTAATGTTTTACAGTATATGTTTAATCACATACCCATCTTTTCTCAAACCCTTTTTCAATATAGGAACAAATCTAAATATTTTAGTGCACTTCCTAGGAATTTCCAGACATGGATACACTTCCCTGAACTCTATCAGCATGCATACTATTAAGTAGAATTCAGTATTTGTTTATAGCTAGTTATGTTTGGAACTTAAAGCTACCAGGCTGAATAAAGTACTTGTGGGTAGAAAAACTGCCAAAAATGGGAATGGTTGAGATTTGGCTAGAAAGGAGCAGTTGTTATATTGGATTCATAACAGCTTTCAATATTCATATCATGTTAAAAACTTAAAGTATACTATTTGATTTGATTCTTACAATAGCCCTATAAAGTTTTGTTATCTTTTTCTTTAAGTCATTGGTCTGTAGAGGTTAAATGACTTGTTCAGAGTATACGAAAGGGCTGCAATTCACATCCACATATGTTGGTCTTTGACTTTTAGTTAGTTTAAATCAGCATGTTAATAATCAAAATAAAATTAAGGTATCTCTGCTGTTTATTTAAAAATATCTTTAAAATATATATTATGTTTTTAACATTACCCAATGATATATATATATATATATATATATATATATATATATATATTTATTTATTTACTTCCAGTTGTGGATATAACACTTGAAAAGTTTTCTTATAAGCTTCTCCTTCATCTTGCAGTGTAGATAGAAATAGTACCACTCTCAATTAATTTGTACATCTATTTCTTCTTTTGTTTACACACTGATACCAAAGTATTTGATATTAAATAAAAGTTAGTTTCTACTGTTAAAGTTGAAATCAGGTAATTATCTCTTGGATTATTTCTAGTATAAAACTTATTTATCAGAATTGTTCTCACTTCTAATATTTTAATTTTTTCCTCC
This sequence comes from Saccopteryx bilineata, assembly GCF_036850765.1. NCBI lineage: Eukaryota > Metazoa > Chordata > Mammalia > Chiroptera > Emballonuridae > Saccopteryx > Saccopteryx bilineata. The sequence continues at coordinate 120,493,647 of NC_089490.1, forward strand.
TGATTTGAAATATTTAGATAAAAGTGAGTAAAGACATTAGTTACAGCTGTTTTTAAAAACTTCAAAATGAGTTTGGGATTGATGAGCTAAATTATTATTATAAATAATAAGTTAATATCCTTTTTAGCTATAAGTATTCATAAGGGAAATACTGCTTACATTAGACTGAAAAAATAATGCTTTTTTATTAAGGTCATTAAATTTTGTTACTAGCAGTTTCTTTACATGACTCTTAGGTTCAAAAGGAGGAGGAACAATATAATTTCCACTAAGGGAATTCATTTCATATGTAAGCTTTATTTCATTGAATTGTAGCAAAGAAGCTTATAAATATCTTGAAGCTTTTATTATTTTTTTTGGCTACTTCTTAACACATTAATATATAATTATGATTATTGAGCTAATGTGCCTTTAACATGTTATGAATTAAGTTGCCAAATAGAGTTAGGTCAACTAAATCCTACCTGAAGAGATGCCATATAGTATTGAGTAATCTAAAAGCCTCATTTTTAATATCTTTCCATGAATAAACAAATATGTATTTTTATTGCATATATAGGCGATGCATATTTCTTCATTCTCTGTCTGTCCTATCACATGTTGTGATTTATCCCATGTAGTGTCGTGTGCCTTTCCATATGCGATTTAGTGTGGTAGAGAATTTTAAAGGGAGTAAAAGAGTTTTATATTTCAAAGCCATTACAATATATATATTGTGACAGAGACAGAGTCAGAGAGAGACAGATAGGGACAGACAGACAGGAAGGGAGAGAGATGAAAAGCATTAATTCTTTGTTGCGGCACCTTAGTTGTTCACTGATTGCTTTCTCATATGTGCCTTGACCAGGGGACTACAGCAGACTGAGTGGCCCCTTGCTCGAGCCAGTGATCTTGAGCTCAAGCTGGAAAGCCTTGCTCCAACCAGATGAGCCCACGACCAAGCTGGCAACCTTAAGGTCTCGAACCTGGGTTGTCTGCATCCCAGTCCAAAGCTCTTTCCACCGCACCACCATCTGGTTAGACTACAGTATTCTTGATTTAACAAAACACTCTTATGTGTAAAAGGAAGAAACCTAGAAATGTTTCTTTTTCTCTGTCTTTGAGTACATTAGCCTTGGAAATGAGAAAAACATCACAACACTCTCCTTTCCTATATAATAACCAAAAATGGAACTTGAAAAGTCTTTTTGTGATTCATTTGTTCCAACAGCTTGCCTGTCTTCTTTGTCACCAGAGGAAGCAGTTCTCTTCAGATCTAGTCTTCTGCCATAAGCCACAAACTAGGTTCTTAAAATCTCGGAAGTACTCATTTCTCAAATAATTAAAAACAAATAAATAAAATGTGTCTTTAAGGATCTGCAGATGACTCATGTTCTTTCAAAATAGTCTGAGATCAATTGTTATGTTCACAATAATGATTGTGAGAGGGATAATTAACTTTAGGGACTGTTCTTCATGTAAATTTTTATTTTAAAGTGTTCTTAGGAATAAGGGTGGTTTATTCCTATTGGCAGCTTGGTCTATGTGGAATGAACAGGGGAGCCAATTGTGGAGGCAGTCTGATAAATTGGAAGGGACAATGATTCGAAGAGGATGCTGAGAAAATGAATATAGCTATAGTTTTAATCAGACAGAAACACCCGAGGCAACCATATGCATTTTGTATACCTTCAGCGGATCGAGCTTCTGAAAACACTTAGGTTATGCTACATGACTAATAAGTTCTGGATCCAGAGTCCATAACTATACCCAGAACACAAACAGCCTTCAGTGAGTCCCTGATGACTCTTACTCTTTTTTTTTTTTTTTTTTTTTTTTTTTGGTATTTTCAATACCTAACGCAGTGCTTGACACTCAATAATAGCTCAATAAATATTGGATGCAGTCCACAAAATTAAAATTGCCCATAATGTAATTACAAAAAGGTTTATTATAATTGTAAAATTTTTAGGAAATACTTTTTATCTAAATATACACTACCTATTTTGAAATGTAACAAATTACATTTCTCCTTAATAATCTGAACAAATTTTAATGGGATAATTATGTTTTGCAGCAGGGGTCCCCAAACATTTTACACAGGGGGCCAGTTCACTGTTCCTCAGACTGTTGGAGGGCCAGACTATAAAAAAAACTATGAACAAATCCCTATGCACACTGCACAGATCTTATTTTAAAGTAAAAAAAACAAAACGGGAACAAATACAATATTTAAAATAAGAACAAGTAAACTTAAATCAACCAACTGACCAGTATTTCAATGGGAACTATGCTCCTCTCACTGACCACCAATGAAAGAGGTGTCCCTTCGGAAGTGCGGCAGGGGCCGGATAAATGACCTAAGGGGGTGGCATGTGGCCTGCGGGCCGTAGTTTGGGGACCCCTGTATTACAATATCCTTTTAAACACTAGGAAAATGCTGGTATTTTATGACTGTTTTTCAATATTATTAGTATTAACCTACAAAGTTCCTCTTTTACTATGAACCCCAAATCATTTTAAGGCCAAAATTTGGACAGACACATTTTTGTCTAAATTTTTGGTTAGTTGAAAAGTCTTTCAGCCTTTGGAATTTTCTCATGCATTTTCCTCAATATTGTAATAATTACACTAATTTGAAAGTATATACTTGTAACATTTTCAACACTGACTAAAACGCACAATTTCTCCTGGCTAGGTTTCTTATCTGTACTTTTGCTTAGAAAAATGGCAATTAGCTGGATTGATTTATAATTTTTCAGGTAGTACTGCAATATTTCTCAGGGTAACAGCTGAGCTACGGTATCTTTAAATCTAAATTTTCTTCTCTGTTAAAAAATTTTTTACTCATTCTCATCAAAGATAACTGATACAGTTAATAGATTCGGCAAACATTGATAAATCATTTTTTTCTTTGTGTGAAGTATATAAAGTACAGTATGTTCTGAAAGTTTCATTGCAGTGCACACCAATGGACGACTCTCTTTCTGGGTATATGGAAATTCTGCTGTCACCAGAAGGCCTTTGAACCACGCCTCCTTTTTGCTCAGTACTACAGCTGATGTATATTTCCACTTGTACTCTTTTCTTTACTCTCTTGTTATATATCAGGATACATCTCTTGCCTCTGTTATTCAGGGCCAGCATTGAAAAATTACCCTGAGCTGGGAGTTAAAAGGAAGTTAAGGAAAATGAGTCTCACTGCAGGAAAATATTTTGGTTGTTCATCATAGTATTTAAATCGTGGTCCTTTGAGCTCATGATCAAACATAAGCACATTTATGAAATGCTTTCCTGGGGCCATCAACTGTGGATGGCAGGAACTGTGGTTGGAAAGTAATTCAGAATGTATTGAGGACACTTGGATCAGGGACTTCTGCAGCTGGAATTACTTAGGAGATTCTCCCTATTACTTGAAATCTTTTTGCATGTTAATAGTTGAACATTGTATAATAAAATCTTCAATTGATTTTCAGTTGATTAATGCTGGTGCAGCAAAGAGGTTGCAAGTTCTACATGAGAGTAAAACCAAGAGAGTAGAGTATCTAAACTTTAAATTCCTGAATGATTAAAAGGCTTAGTTTGTCAAGGTTTTATCATCATATTCTTGGTCCTTTTCACCACTGTTTACAAAACCAAGTATCGAGAAAAAATTTTCTTTTGGCTATGGAGATTGCAATGAAGATGAGTAAATCTGTCCATGAAGTTCTTGCTCTAGCTTTCTGGCCTCATTTAAGAGTTGAGAAGCCAAACTCTCTGCTATCTTTGCAGAGAATGTGCATATAATTTTGAGTCTTCTTGGAGATGTGTCAGTGGCCAAGCAATAAGAGGGATTTGGCAAATAGTGTCATTGCTATAAAATAACACAGTTACTTATAGAAAAAGCATAGGGTAAAAGGCCAAGTCAAAACCATAGAACATCTGGCTTGTATAATAATTTTTCACTATATAACAGATTTTTAGTTATTTTTTAAACTTTTTTCTCAGACATATAGTATATCATTCATGACTGTAAAATAATTATGACTATGGGTGAGCTGCCATATGTACTATGATAAATTATGTCTACTAATTGTTTTACTTCTTAAAGAAATAAGATAGTGTATTTGTGAAATTAACAGGGAATCTTATTTTTAAAATGCCTTGATTAATTGCAAATCTATTAGGAATACATTTTCTTAATTTGGTCTATTGATCATTTTCATTTCATGGAGAGACTGTTCCCTCCTCTGATATTTGCTTTGGATTACATAGCTTTGTTTTTATTTTTATTCATTTTTTTCCACCATGATTTGCCCAGAACCATTCTGTGCATCCTAAAAACCATGGGAGGGCAGGAAACAGAGGAATATTGTGAATAATATTTTCCACATCTTAAAGATAAGTTGAGAATATAATAAAGACAATTTCCAGGGGAAGAAGCTAACCAAACAAAACTATCTAAACGTAACTAGAAAAGGCAGTGAACTCAGAATACCACCAAGTTATGAAATGAAAATATAGGAGAAAATCTCTTCATTGACCTTCCCTTAACTAGCGACAAGCTATCCAGGGCTCTCTAGTCTGTATTTTAAAAGCACTAACTGATGTACATCAGTTGTGTTTGTTCACAAACTTATATGTACTATGCCATTAACTGTGTTTGTTTCCACTTATACTTACTACTGTAATTACATAACTTAACTAAAAATTATGTCAACTGTTGAGATATAAGCAGAACCATACTGTTTCTGTTTTCATTAAAACGTGGTTAAATGTTTGTTTTTTTGGACGGTTTGATGAAGGCCCAGTGGATATGATATGTATGTTAAATTAGGTGTAGGTGATAAAATTGTAAAATATTTGGGGAACTGTAAAAGTTAAATAACTTTGCTGCATTACAGATGTTTGAGTTATTCTCCTTTTAAAGGTGACATGAAAAACCAAGGAGGAGTCTAATACCTTGTAGGGCCTTGTCCTTCATAGAAAGATTGGGAATGAATGTATGAATAAGTATTTCAAGTTAAAATCAAATGTTTATTTATGTACATTTAATTTGTCTAAATGACCCTCAACATCAGTGGTTCTCAACCTTTCTAATGCCGTGACCCCGCAATACAGTTCCTCATGTTGCGGTGACCCCAAACCAAAAAATAATTTTGGTGGCTACTTCATAACTGTAATTTTGCTACAGTTATGATTCAGAATGTAAATACCTGATTTGCATTATGTATTTTCCGATGGCTTTAGGCGACCCTGCCGGGGTTGTGACCCACAGGTTGACGTGACCCACTGGTTGAGAACCGCTGCTCTACATGATTCAACTGCATTGACTGATTTTTTGTTAACCAGCTTCCAGTCTTGATCACTTGGATGAAAGACTTACAGTTTTAAATCTAAGTCTAACCAAACCTGGATCAACCTGGTACCTAATCCTTGTGAGTCCCATATAAAGTAACATAATGAAGCAGTCAAAACAAATACAGGAAGCATTTTAGTCTTTGTGTGTTTTTAAAATATTAAAATGAGTCCCATTTGGTGCTCACAGGATCTCTTCTTAAATCTCACAAACTCTATCCAGACTCTTGGCTTAAACAATTGATTCAGAATCTAGGGAAGAGACTTGATAAATACATATTACTAACAAGCTCCCCAAATGACTTTTGTCTGGCAAGTATAGTGTTGGTCAAATAAATTTGTAAATATGATGTATATGTTTGCTTGCTTTGGGTGTGGGAGACAGGCTGTAAGCTGGCAAAATCTTTAGAGCCTAAAGCTTAGTTTTAAGATTAAGTTTTTCCCTCCCTTCTAATACTAAGGTCTTCTCAAAACTAAGTTTTTTCCCCATACTCTTGACTGTTCATGATGTGGGGTGGTGCACTCTTCGGAGGTCTCCCATTTATGCCTCAGATAATTGGCTTTGTATCAAAGACTTCCTTATTTGTATATTGGCTTAAAGGCTTTAATTTTCTACAGTATAAAAAGAGACAGACCAGGGGCTCTCGTTCTCAGTTCCTGCCATCAGCATTGCAGGGGCCTCCCTCCTTTGCCCTCTATAGAAAAAGCAGATTTTCTGCTTTTCCCTTGGCTTTTCTTGTGGCTTGCCTGTCTTGGTGAGACAGGCAATAAACAGAATGGCCCACCATCCTCCGACTCCACCATTTCTTTACGGTCTGCCCCAATTCAATGAGAACCCGTATGTGAATGGCCATGATGGTGGCCCCTGGCCAAACAACTGGCGTAGTTTGTGGCAGGATTCGGATGAGATCAGTATGGAGCCGCCACCTTTGAGGGATGGGGTAGAGGACTGGCTGCTGTTCTGGCTCCCCATGGCTGTCCTTTTAGGGGCCATGGGCTGCGTGTTATTTACTCAAGGGGAAACCAGGAGTTCTGTGCGAGAAGCTGCACGAGATTGAAAGCTCCAGGATGAATAGCAAATTGAATGGCAGAAAAGGCTGAAATTGGAGCGAGCACTAGAGAAGGAATTATGGTTTCATGAATTGCAGTTTACCCTGGAAGCTGAACATTTGTACCGGCAGTTGTTGGAGAAACAATTGCGGATTCAAGAGTTCGAGTCTCAGCTTCTGGCCAGAGGCCAGCAGTCACAGGAGCCTAAATAGTCACCAAAGGAACAGCAGCATCCATGCTGGTGGATTGGCTTTGAGTCAGCGGGAGCAGGCGCTTGCAACTCCTCTTCTGAGGATGAGAAGGCCCAGGCTGAAGCTGCCATATGCACACTCAGAGCCCGACCAGTGGTCACCAAGAAGGTAAAAACCCAGTAACAAAGAGTCCCTCAGGGGCAGCCACAGCCTCCTGCCCAGGTAATGGAACACTCTGTGGTCTGGCCCCATACTCAGGCAGAGCTGATGGAGTTGAAGGCACAATTTAGGCAGAAAACTACTGAATCCCTGGTAGCCTGGTTACTATGATTATGGGACATAGGGGTGTATGGCATCATGCTCTCCGGAACAGAGATGGAGAAATTGCCTGCCATTACCACACACTCCTCCTTGAGGCAGCATCTTCAGAACTGCCATGGCAACCCAGGAGACCATACCCTATTAGAATGGGTGATGGCTGCCATTCGTATGGTCTGGCAGAATGCTAGAGAATGGCCAGGGGCAGTGAGTTAGTAAAGGTCCTTGAAGTCTACGTGTAATGAATGCTGCTTTCAACCTGGGGTCCTGTGGGCCAGATGAGGAAGTCTTTACAGCAAAAATGAGGGACTTTATCCTTGCTAGCGCCCCGTCAGCCCTTTTTGGGTCACTTGTGGCTATCTTGGGCCCCTTTGTAGGGCAGCCCATCAATGCGGTTATTACACAGATGGTATATTTGGGAGAGCTGGAGGCCGCTCGGGATCATAAAGCAGTGAGGGCTGCTGCCTATGTTGCCCCCACAATTAAAAAGGGAAACGGGCCTTTAAAGTTTACCCAAACACAGATGTGGGTAGATTTGATTGCAGCTGGAGCAGGTAGGGGGTAATTAGATGGCCAGTTTAATAAAATTCTTTTGGAGCTTTGGCAGCAGCTTAAAACAGAACAAAAGTTCCAGCCACTGAGACAAAAGGCCCCAGCAGCTACCAATAAAACGTTTGGTGCATGAGCAGCTCGGTTACAAGATTATATGATAGAGACGGCCAAGGGAGAGGAGAACTTCCAAGACCAGTTGTACCAGTTCGAATAGGAAAACGGCCAAGGGACCTATATAACAGGGATGGGTGGGGACTGGAGGCCACACGTGGAACTGGCCATCCACTGGTCCCCTTCCAATGTACAACGGGTGTTGGCCTTGGTGGATACAGGTGCAGAATGTTCCCTTCTCTATGGGAACCCAGAACAGTTTGCTGACACCCCAGAGGCCATTGACGGTTATGGAGGCCAAACTATTCAAGTGAAGCCAATAACTATTCCATTGGGGATAGGAAGACTGCCTCGTAAGCCATATAAGGTGTATGTATCTCCTATTTCTGAATATATTTTGGGGGTAGAAGTCTTGCAAGGACTGTGGTTGGAAACTACAGCTGGGGAGTTCTGGCTGCGGATCTGGGTCGTGAAGGCACTGTTGTGAGAACATGCATCACATTCCCCTTTGCAATTACCCAATCCCTCGGCGTGTGACTAACACCAAGCAGTACCGCATGCCAGGTGGTTATGAAGAAGTCACAGAGACAATCCTTGAACTAGAAAAGGTGGGGATCATCCGGCCAGCACACAGTCCTAATAACTCCCTGGTACGGCCTGTGCACAAACCAGACAGAACCTGGAGAATGACAGTAGATTACAGAGAACTTAGTAAAGCTGTTCCCCCTTTGCATGCTGCTGTACCCTCAATAGCTAACATGATGGATCAGCTAAACCATGAGTTGGAGACATACCACTTTGTGGCAGACTTGGCCAATGCCCTTTTCTCTATTGATATAGCTGCAGAGAGTCAAGACCAATTTGCCTTCAGTTGGGAAGGGAGACAATGGACCTTTACAGTATTACCCCAGGGCTGTTTGAATAGCCCCACCTTGTGCCATGAGCTAGTGGCTACTGACATGACAAAATGGAAACAGCCAGAGGCCATTCACATGTATCATTATACTGATGATATTATGCTAACTAGTGATTCTCTTCCAGAACTGGAGCAAGCAGTCTCTACCCTGCTATCCCATTTGAAAGCATGTGGCTGGGCAGTGAGTGAGAACATATTACAAGGACCTGGGTTATCTCTTAAGTTCTTGGGATTTGTCTCGTCCAGTAAGACAAAAGTTATCCCTGAGGCAGTTATAGATAAGATCCAAGCATACCCTGTGCCCACTACGGTAAAACAGTTACAGGAATTCTTAGGTTTGCTGGGATATTTATGCCCCATTTGGCTCACTTACTAAGTCCCTTGTATAGCCTTACTCAGAAGGGGGAAGAGGATTCGTTGGGATTGGACTGAGCAGGCAGAAGTTTTATTTGCAGCAGCTAAGAGAGCTGTCAAGGTGGCACAGAGCACTTACAGCAATCTTTTGAGTTTTGGTCTCAATTGTAGAAAGGTGCTTGTTGGGCAGATAAAATGTATTATGCTCACTTTGTTAAAGATGGAGGCCGTCGCCCAGGTGATATTAATGTGTGTTGAGAATCCTTGTAGCTTGGGACTTGGTTTTGGGATTAAGCCTTTCCCACCCTTTTTGATGTGGGGCGGTACAATCCAATCATGCCTCAGAGATGTGACTTTGTATTAAAGACTTCCCTATTTTGTATATTGGATTAAAGGCTTGGATTTCTACACTATAAAATAGGGGCGGAACAGGAGCTTGCTCTGGGTTCCTGGAATAGCATTAGAGAGCAGAGCAGAGAGAGGCCACGTGGCGGAGGCCAGGAGAAGCAGCCAAGATGGCGGAGTATTGAGTGAGAGGCCAGTTTGTGCAGTTTGGAGCTGGAGAAGGAAGGAGATGGGGAACAGAGAAGAATAAGGCTGGTGAGCTAGAAACCTTTGATTCTAGGAAACTCGGATAAGTCAGTGGCTTTGTGAGCACTGAATGTGAGTGGGTTTTGGAGCCTAGTGTATGTTTTTACTTGCCCGCCGAGTGCAAGCTAGAATTAAAGACAATGGCCCACCAGTTTGTGGCTCCGTTGTTTCTCTACCGACTGTCCGAATCCAGTGCGAACCTGTACTGGCCGGGCAGCTGCTTTGGTGGTGGTCCTGGCCCTGGCCACTGGCTTTACAGTGCTGAAGTTCATTACTCATTAGTGGAGAAGCAGCTGGCAGCTGTGTATGCTGCCCTCCTGGCCACTGAGAGTATTACAACCACAACACCAGTTACAGTCAAGACAACATACCCTATTGCAGGATGGGTGAGAGATTGGACGACCAAACCACGTAGTGGTATGGCCCAATGTCCATCCTGGCCATGTGGGGTGCCTACCTGCAATAACATTATGCTCTTAGCACCAGCTTGTTGAGGGAAAAACTGCAGGAATTCTTGGGTCCAGTCACCTATGTGACCTTAGAGTCAGGTGCAGCTGGGGCTCAGGAGGCAGAACCTGAAGTCAGTCCCTACCAGGAGGGGTGGATGCCTGGTATACTGATGGTTCCAGCAGGCACCAACCTGCCAAATGGCTATAGCCTTCCATCCGGCCACTGAGACTATTTGGATGGACACGGGTACAGGCCAAAGCAGCCAATGGGCAGAATTAAGAGCTGTTTGACTAGTTGCCAGTAATGAACATTAACCTCTGGTGATCTGTACTGACAACTGGGCTGTCTATCAAGGACTGACCCTTTGGATTGCTACTTGGCACACTAACCAGTGGATGGTAATGTACCATCCACTATTGGGTCAGGCCATATGGTAGGACTTATGGGAAATAGGACACCAGAAGCAGGTGACGGAAATCATGTGATGGGGTATGCTCCTCTAGCCCATCCTGGAGATGATGAGACAGACACATTGGTAAGGATGCTATGGTTTGACACTGCGCAGGTGATGTGGCACAGTAGCTCCACTGGCGCCTGCTCCATGCGGGACAGAAAACTATGTGGGCTATGGTTGAGGCATGAAACTTGCCTTTATCCTATGCAGAGGTACTTGCAGCCTGTGAGCAATGTGCAGTATGTTCCAAGGAGGACCCTCGGAGACAACTGGTGTCACCTGGACAGATCCAGAGGGGTCATGTTCCACTGACATGGTGGCAGATAAACATCATTGGACCCTTACCAAAGTCAGAAGGGTATCAGTATGCAGTCACATGTGTAAATACTGCCACCGGTCTGCTTGCTGCTTACCCCGCCCATAACCCTGACCAGAGGACAGTGATACAAGCTCTGGACCACCTGAGTGGTACATATGGGCGACCGCTGGTCCTTGAAAGTGACAGTGGTACCCACTTCACTGGTTCAATGGTGAGGCAATGGGCTCAAGAGCTAGGAGTGGACTAGAAGTACCATGTTCCCTACCACCCCCAGGCTGCTGGCATCATTGAGCGTTATAATGGACTCTTAAAGCAGGGGCTGTGACAGGAGGGGGGCATCAGCTCCCTTACTGGATGGACACGCCGCTTATGGACAGTACACTGGATTTTGAATGAGAGACCTCGACGGGGGGACCAGCTCCAGTAGAGGCCCTCCTGCATCAGGCAGCTGCCCCCATTCAGTTGCAGATACGCACCAAGGACATTTTACTCAAGCCAGGTTTTGGACAGCAGGGCAATGTGCTCTTGCCTACCCCAACAGCTCTTCTTAAAGGACAACGGCTTCAATGGACTTGGCCCTGGACTGTACAGGCCCCCCATCTGAGATGGGTGGCCTTGTTGGCACCATGGGGAAAGGGGTTAGAGGTGGACCTCTGGTTAACTCCCTGGGCAACCAGCACCTGGCCACCTAAGGTAGAAGTGTATTATCCCTTGAGTGCTCAGGGGGACAGCATTATGAAGGGCACCTTGTAATTTTTTTATGGCCAATAATGAGTTTTCCTATTTTGCTGCACACAGAACTAGCAGATGCTTGTGTATTGGCCAATAAAGTTTGGTATGACCACTCATGGCAGCCTCTGACACCAGCTACTGTGCTGTTTTCAGACAAAACTGTGGCCTGTATTCTGCCAGAAGGAAAAGATTTGCCTCTCTTGGTGCCGCTGACAGCTCTCTCATTCCACTCATGGCTTTTGATTTGTTGATTCTATTGCTGTAGTTTGTACTGTTTCTGTTCATGCAATGTGCCCTACTCCTCTCACAAGGACCATCGTGGAAGATACCTGTGGTTTAGATTATAAGCAAGCAAAAGGGGTGGAATGTTGGTCAAATAAGTTTGTAACTATGATGTATATGTTTGCTCGCTTTGGGTGTGGGAGACAGGCTGTAAACTGGCAAAATCTTTAAAGCCTAAAGCTTAATTTTAAGACTAAGTTTTCCCCTCTCTTCTAATACTAAGGTCTTCTCATAACTAAGCTTTTCCCCATACCCTTGACTATTTATGATGTGGGGTGGTGCACTCTTAGGAGGAATCCCATTTATGCCTCAGATAATTGGCTTGTATAAAAGACTTCCTTATTTGTATGTTGGCTTAAAGGCTTTAATTTTCTACAGTATAAAATGAGACAGACCAGGGGTGCTCGTTCTCTGTTCCTGCCATCAGCATTGCAGAGGCCTCCCTGATCCCATGCCCTCTATGGGAAAAGCAGGTTTTCTGCTTTTCCCCTGGCTTTTCTTGTGGCTTGCCTGTCTTGGTGAGACACCAATAAACAGAATGGCCCACCATCCTCTGACTCTGCTGTTTCTTGACCATCTGTCCCAATTCAATGAGAACCTGAATTTGAATGGCCACAATGGTGGCCACTGGGGATACATATAGAAAACATTATATTATTTCTCCTTGTTATTTTAACTCTGAGGACTGTAGAATTGATCATTTAACTAGAAAATAAAAATATACTGTATTTTAGTGACTAAAATTGTATACCACACCTGTGTTCTTTTTTTTTTGGCACTCTAAACAATAATAATAAAAACAACCTGATATAGAAGAATGTTCCTAAACCATATATAAACAAAGATTTGTGTTTCAAAATAACTGATCAGAGCACTATGGCACAGAGAAATTCTATTTCTACAGGTGTGTATTTTCTTAAATGAACAGTTAATGTTTTACACAGGAGCACATAGGAAAGAAAAAGGTCAAATACAAGTTGAGAACAAGAAAATTGAGTTTTAGATGGAGAGAGCGGACTCTGGCATCCAAAGTTGAAAAATGCAAAGTGTCAGGGACCAGTTATCCATACTCAAGCCTGCCTGGATATAATACAGATTAAAATAAAATAAAAATTGTTTCTCAAAGAACAAAATTGGAGCTAAGTATGTTCATTTCAGAGATAAGCACTTAACTTCTAGTGTAAAAGGAGAAGCTGGTGTTTATGTAAAAGCATCTGTGTAAAAGCCATATGGAGCTGTCTCTAATAAATATCCATTTAATCAGATGTCACTGATTTTTAATGTTTTGTAGTTTGATGCAGAGAATGTACTTTTAGTTCTTCAACAGCTGCTCTTTTTAAATGGGTGCAGCTGTACTACAGATTTAATTGGCAACGATTGCTTAATTTTTAGTTGGTTGCTTTCAGTCTTTCAAGAGCAATGTTTTATGTTTCTGTGAAAGGGAAAGATTGATTTCTTTTTCCTAGAAAGTGCAAAGTACGGTATGAAGTAGGAATTAGGCAAAGAAAAGTTTCTTCTCATTTTTAAAAAAATGAACATGAAGATTATGTATCCTATCTTTATAGCACAACTTTTCCTAAACATTCTTTTCAGATCACGTTAACAAAGAGATATGATGACCAAATAGCAGTCTTTATCTCTAAACACTTAAGACATTGTAAGCTAGAGAAAATTTTAGCAAATGATCCAAAAGTGAGAAATGAAATAACACAGTAATTTAAAATGTAACCTGGTTTGAGAATAATCCAGCACCATGTACTTGTTGCTTGAATTAAAACTTTGACTTTTCAATACATAGAGACACTTGTATCTTGATTTGTTTGATCATATAAATTAAAATATAAAACACATGTCATCCTCTCTTATGTCCTTATATTCCTCTGTTTCTACAATAATATTTAAAAACCTGCTTTCTGGCTTAGTTGGTATGCAGAACTTATCTTTTGCATTCCTAAAAATTCATTCTTTTTTAACTTAGAAAAGAAATGGACAAAAGTTAAGCATCAATGTTATTGTATGTAATATTTATCCTAATTTTAACATCTTTTACTTCTCATAGACCTTCATCCTGTAAATATAACTGCAAGTCCAGATGCATAAAAATTAAAAACTTGATTTTAAAAATGTGTAACACTCTTAATTTTAATTTATTATTTTTTTATTTTATTTATTTATTTTTAGAGAGGAGAGAGAGACAGAGAGGGAGAGAGAGGAGAGAGAGACAGAGAGAGATAAGGGGGGAGGAGCAGGAAGCATCAACTCCCATATGTGCCTTGACCAGGCAAGCCCAGGGTTTCGAACTGGCGACCTCAGCATTTCCAGGTCGACGCTTTATCCACTGCGCCACCACAGGTCAGGCAACACTCTTAATTTTTCATGCAAGTCTTTGTTAGATCTAAATATGTATGTCTGATGAAATAAGCCTTCTAGGTTATCTGTTTCTTCACTCTTCACTTACCCACTTGACTCAATTTACTTATGAATTTTATTTTACATTAAGCCTTTTTAAAGGAATATTTTAAACTATCTCCTTGTATGTATTAGAATCTTATTAAATATTACCTAGATATTTCTTAATTTCTGTATATAGTAGGTAATATAGTCAGAATTTTGCAATACATGTGAATTTGAATTTATCCCTGACCCCAGAACCTACCCCTTTTATCAAGTTATTCTCCGGACCTAAAATTAACAGCAAATTAGTCACTATAATTACGTTGAGGTTTTTTATCTCCCAAAAGTGTTTGGGTTTTTTTAATAGAGACAGAGAGAGAGTCAGAGAGAGAGATAGATAGGGTCAGAAAGAAAGGAACGGAGAGAGATGAGAAGCATCAATCATCAGTTTTTCGTTGTGACACTTTTGTTGTTCATTGATTGCTTTCTCATATGTCCATTGACCGTGGGCCTTCAGCAGACTGAGTAACCCCTTGCTCAAGCCAGCGACCTTGGGTCCAAGCTGGTGAGCTTTGCTCAAGCCAGATGAGCCCACGCTCAAGCTGGCGACCTCGGGGTCTTGAACCTGGGTCCTTTGCATCCCAGTCCGATGCTCTATCCACTGCACCACTGCCTGGTCAGGCTCTCCCCAAAGTATTTTATGCTTTGATGGTATTGCCATGGTATATTATATAACTCATTTGCAAAGTCTGTTCAAGTTTTGTATAATATTTTTTTGCCATTTTAATTTTTGTTTATTAAAAAATAACCCACTCAAAATAAACTGAGGTAGATATATCTTTGTATGTTCTCCCAAATCAATGACTCTAAGTCCAAATTTCCTCTTTTTATAAGGACACAGTCATAACTGCATTAGGGCCCACCAAATGATCTCATTTAACTTGGTTATCTGCAATGACCCTGCTTCTAAATAAGGTCACATTTACAGGCACTAAGGGTTAGGACTTTAATATCTTTTTTTTTAGTGGGGTGGAGGAAGTACACAATTCACCCCCCAAAAATTCTTGAAACATTAGTTTGTTACTTTGTGATTAATTTCTGGTAAGTTTTTTTATTGTGTTTACATAGATCCTAGGGTCACCCGAATGCATCACCCCCCCCCCCCCCCGTATTCCCCTCAACATCTCCTAGCCCCCTTCCCCAGAGCACCCTCCCCCCTTCCCTTCAGGTTTATCCCATCCCTTTCCCTCTGTCCTCTTTCCCTCTGGTCCCTTTGATCCCTCCTCTGTCTCAAATCTGTTCCTCAGTTTTCATTGTTCATTGGATTCCTCAAATGAGTAGGTCATATGATATTTTTCTTCTTCTACCTGGCTTATTTCACTTAACATAATAATTTCTATGTCCATCCATGTTGTCGCAATAGGTAGTAAGATTTCCTTTTTCATGTCCCCATAGTATTCCATTGTGTGTATGTACCACTGCTTTTTAATCCACTCATCCACTGACGGACACTTGGGCTGTTTCCAGATCTTCACTGTTATGAACAATGCTGCCATAAACATAGGGGTGCATTTCTCCTTTGGAAACAGTGCTATGGTGTTCTTGGGATATATTCCTAAAAGTGGGATAGCTGGATCAAAAGGCAGATTTTTAATATTTTGAGGAATCTCCAGACTGTTGTCCACAGTGGCTGCACAAATCTGCATTCCCACCAGCAGTGCAGGAGGGTTCCCTTTTCTCCACATCCTCGCCAGCACTTAATTCTGTGTTGTTTTGTTGATGAGTGCCATTCTGACTGGTGTGAGGTGATATCTGATTGTGGTTTTAATTTGCATTTCTCTAATGATTAGTGATGTTGAACATTTTTTCATCTGCCTATTGGCCAATTGTATGTCCTCTTTGGAGAAGTGTCTATTCATTTCTTTTGCCCATTTTTTTTTTTTTTTTTTGCATTTTTCTGAAGCTGGAAACAGGGAGAGACAGTCAGACAGACTCCCGCATGCACCCGACCGGGATCCACCCGGCACGCCCACCATGGGGCAACGCTCTGCCCACCAGGGGGCGATGCTCTGCCCATCCTGGGCGTCGCCATGTTGCGACCAGAGCCACTCTAGCGCCTGAGGCAGAGGCCACAGAGCCATCCCCAGCGCCCGGGCCATTTTTGCTCTAATGGAGCTTTGGCTGCGGGAGGGGAAGAGAGAGACAGAGAGGAAGGCGCAGCGGAGGGGTGGAGAAGCAAATGGGCGCTTCTCCTATGTGCCCTGGCCGAGAATCGAACCCGGGTCCTCCGCACGCTAGGCCTCTTTTGCCCATTTTTTGATTTGATTGTTTATCTTTCTGGTGTTGAGTTTTACAAGTTCTTTATAAATTTTGGTTATTAACCCCTTATCAGACGTATTGTCGAATATGTTCTCCCATTGTGTTGTTTGTCTTTTTATTCTGTTCTTATTGTCTTTAGCTGCGCAAAAGCTTTTTAGTTTGATATAGTCCCATTTGTTTATCCTGTCTTTTATTTCACTTGCCCGTGGAGATAAATCAACAAATATATAGATGTTGGAGAGCTTACTGCCTATGTTTAGATGCTTATGGTTTCACGGTTTACATTTAAGTCTTTTATCCATTTTGAGTTTATTTTTGTGAATGGTGTAAGTTGGTGGTCTAGTTTCATTTTTTTTTTACAGGTAGATGTCCAATTTTCCCAACACCATTTGTTAAAGAGGCTGTTTTTACTCCATTGTATGCTTTTACCTCCTTTGTCAAATATCAGTTGTCCATAAAAGTGTGGGTTTATTTCTGGGTTCTTTGTTTTGTTCCATTGATTTATATGCCTGTTCTTATGCCAGTACCAGGCTGTTTTGAGTACAATGGCCTTGTAATATAACTTGATAATAGGAAGTGTGACGCCTTCTACTTTATTCTTCCTTTTCAAGATTGATGAGGCTCTTTGTGTTTTTTTTGGTTCCATATAAACTTTTAGAATATGAGTTCTGTATCTTTGAAGTTTGTCATTGGTATTTTAATTGGTATTGCATTGAAATTATAAATTGCTTTGTGTAATATAGACATTTTAATGATGTTTATGCTTCCTAACCATGAGCACGGTATTTGCTTCCAGTTGTTTGTATCTTCCCTGATTTCTTTTATCAATGTTTTATAATTTTTAGAGTACAAATCTTTAATCTTTCTGGTTAAATTTATTTCTAGGTACTTTATTTTTTTGGTTGCTATAGTGAACGAGATTGTTTCCTTAATTTCTCTTTCTGACTGTTCATTGTTGGTGTATAGAAACTCCTCTGATTTCTGAGTATTAATTTCATATCCTGCCACCTTGCTGAATTCATTTATCAGGTCCAGTAGTTTGTTCTTTTTGTTTGTTTGTTTTTAAAGATTTTTCTTTTTTTTTAAGGATCATTTTATTTATGTATTTATTTTAGAGAGCAGAAAGGGAGAGAGAGAGAGAGAGAAAGAAACAAATAGAGAGAGATAGAAGAGGGGAGGAGCAGGAAGTATCAACTCCCGTATGTACCTTGACCAGGCAAGCTCAGAGTTTCCAACAAGCGACCCCAGCATTTCCAGGTCACTGCTTTATCCACTATGCCACCACAGGTCTGGAAGGTCCAGTAGTTTTTTGACTGAGACTCTAGGGTTTTCTATGTACAGTATTTTATCATCTGCAAATAATGATAGTTTTACTTCTTTTTTTCTAATTTGGATGCATTTTCTGTCTTCTTCTTGTCTGATTGCTGTGGCTAGGACTTCCAGAACTATGTTCAATAAGAGTGGTGAAAGGGGCACCACTGCCTTGTTCCTGATCTTAAGGGAATTGCTTTTAATTTTTTGTTCTTTGAATATGATGTTGCCCGTGGGTTTCTCATAGATGGCCTTTATCATGTTGTGGTATGTTTTCTCTGTTCCCACTTTGCTGAGAGTTTTGATCATGAATGGGTGCTGAATTTTATCAAATGCTTTTTCTGCATCTTTTGAAATTATCATGTGGTTTTTCTTCTTCCTTTTGTTTATGTGATGAATCATATTGACTTGTGAATATTGTACCAGCCTTGCCTCCCCAGAATAAATCCCACTTGATCATGGTGTATGATTTTTTTCTTGTATTGCTGGATTCGGTTTGCTAATATTTTGTTGAGAATTTTAGCATTTAAATTCATAGGTATATTATCCTATAATTTTCTTTCTTTCTGTTGTCTTTGCCTGGTTTTGGAATCAGAATAATGCTCGCCTCATAAAAGGACCTTGGAAGTCTTCCTTTCTCGTATTTTTTTTTAAAGTAGCTTGAGAAGAATAGGAGTTAGTTCTTTGAATATTTGGTAGAATTCACTTGTGAAGCCATCTGGCCCCAGGATTTTGTTTGTTGTGAGTTTTTTGATAACTGTTTCAATATCATTTATTGTAACTGGTCTGTTTAAGTTTTCTGATTCATCCTGATTGATTACACTGGGGAACAAAATTGTTGTTGCATCCACAAAAACACTTGTTCTTACCTAACTCGAGTGTGCTGCTCTCAAATCTGACATTAGTTTTTCTCTGTAAGCTACAATTTTTTTGCCATTCAAGATTTTGGGTTTTCATCTTACTGTAAAATTTTCAACATTTAGTTTAAACTAATGAAGTAGAATGTCTTCTTGGGCATCATTTTTGTGAAAATATAATAATTTATATAATGTAGTAAATACACTAATACACTAAAAGATGTGATTGCATTAGAATTTCTGTACAAATTCAAATAGAACATATTAAAACACTTATTTTAATCATAAAATTTGCGCAAAACTTATTTAAATTCTATTCAGGCAAAAATTTGCGTTTGTAGCTCCTGCGTTTGTGTACTTGTTGAGGACAATCTCATTTGATGCTCCTGCAGTAGTCTGCTCATCAGTAACAGCTGCAAGATTTTTGGGAAACTTATCATGGCGACTGTTCAGGAAGTGAATCTTAATGCTCATGTTACATTCAATTTCACCGAAAGCCAACTGCCCCTGCCGACGGGACTGCACTTTTGTATCCCGCCTCTGTCCTCCTTTTGATGAGCCCTCAGCAGTATGGGTGGGGGTGCTGCTGCTCAGACCTCAGCACTCAATACTGTATTGCTGAAGGCTCCCTCCTTCTAAGTGACTCTGCTCTGAGTGCCATGGGAGAGCTTGTTTGGCTGGTGTCCTCTTTCCCTTTGCTGGTATTGCTGGGTCTAGGAGAAATATTCACTCTAGATTTGGGGAGTGACTCAGCCCAGGGGATAGGGTGGCTGTCCCTCAAACTGTTCCTTCCTGTGCCTCCTAGATTACACTCTCTTCCTGCTACTCTGGTTCTCTCAACTCTTCCAGTCTTCCAGAGTCCTGGGTTAGTGGTTGTGAAAGAGGTTTTCTGCATGGTCCCTTTAAGAAGAATCCTGGGTCTGAGAAATCCGTCTCTTTCACACAAACAGTATCCTGACTTGTTTTGCAGCTAAACACTGTCCCTACACCTCTTCTAGGCTCTGGAGCTGCAGGCTGGGGCTTTGTTCCTGAGGCCCAGGACCCTCTTCTCTCTACTAAACTTGCTTCTCGCCACTCGAGTCCCTCCGGGCTGCCATTTGCTCCTGGGAGCTGGGCAGCCCTCTCCTCGTTTCCACTTTTCCTACCAGTCTCAGTGTGGCTTCTTCAGTGTTCCTTGGTTATAGATTCCTCTTAGTTTAGTCCGAAGTTGGTTTTTCCAGATGATGGTTCTTAGTTGTAATCCACTTTGGTTCAGGGAGGTGGAAGTTGGTACATCTGCCTACTCCATTGCCATTTTGCCGCCCCCTCTGATAACTTTTTAGATTACATTTTTTTTTATTCTGAGTTCTCAGAATAAGATAAAATGTCTGTTCAATTCCAAGGGTTCAGAACTGGCCTCTCCAAGATGTGCACTTTGGCATGTCAATTATTTTGAGCTAAAAACAGTCAAGACCCTGAGAACTCATGGGAAATGTTTATCTCTCCCGTAAAGAATTTAAATTTGGGGCCTTGCCTATAATAGGAGTTATTACCAGAGATAACTACTTATGACCTAGCTATAGGGCAGGACAAACATTGAATTACCAAACATCTGCTTTTCTTATTAGACTGTGAATGATTTTTTTCCCCTCTGAAGCCCCAAGGTGCCTTACCTCATCCTTAGCTTAGACTGTCATGTGCCTCATTTTCCTTTTCTGTCTGTGAACCTCTCATGTGTGTGCAGTCTCTGACTCTCATGTATGTGGGATTCCAATACATATGTATGTAATTAAATTTGGTTATTTTTCTTTTTTTAATTAGATGTAAATTTGATTAGATCAACAGAAAAACCTAGAAGGGTAGAAGAAAGCTTCTTCTTCCTCAATGAGGTATACTAATTTATTACTAGGAAAATTTATTTACTAGGGCTAAATTTGCATAATAACATAAAG
The DNA here is from genome assembly GCF_036850765.1 of Saccopteryx bilineata. Taxonomy (NCBI): domain Eukaryota; kingdom Metazoa; phylum Chordata; class Mammalia; order Chiroptera; family Emballonuridae; genus Saccopteryx; species Saccopteryx bilineata. The sequence continues at coordinate 120,514,095 of NC_089490.1, forward strand.
AAATTACCTATTTTCTGTTATCTATGTGCTGATATTAATATATTTTTTAAATTAGTAAATTTTAAGGATTCACACATCTGTATTTGCTAGGGAATCAATGCCCTTCTAACCTGTGCTAATTACTTCCCTTTGTGCACTTCTTTTTTTTTTTTTATTCAGTGAGAGGAGGGGAGGCAGAGACAGACTCCCATGTGCACCCTGACCAGGATCTACCTGGCAAGCCCGCTAGGGGGTGATGCTCTACCTATTTGGGGCATTGTTCCGTTGCTCAGCAATTGAGCTCTTCTTAGCACCTGAGGCAAGTGCTAAGGAGTCATCCTTAGTGCCCAGGGCCAACTCACATCAATCAAACCAGGGCTGCAGGAGGAAAAAAGAGAGAGAGAGAGAAGTGAGAGGAGGAGGGGTAGAGAAGCAGATGGGCACTTCTCCTGTGTGTCCTGACTGGGATGTGCACTTATTACTTTACTTTTAAGTATTATTATTTATTACTACACTCACTTAAGTACATCTGTGTTATTTTATGATATGGCATGCTATGGAATACAAAAATTTATTTTTATCTAGGTTAGCCAAAAATGAAATACTGTTAGATGAGCACTTTGGTACAACTGAGAAGATTGTGCCCTGAACAACTAGATTAAGTACTTCACCTCAGTGCTTATGGTTTTATTGGTATTTTACTGTTTCTTTAAATAAAATCCAAGGTATAGTGTTCCTTTGAAAACATTACAAGTCTAAATTCAATTTTATTTATTTATTTATTTTTCTGAAGTGAGAAGCAGGGAGGCAGAGAGACAGACTCCCGCATGTGCCCGACCGGGATCCACCTGACATGCCCACTAGGGGGAAATGCCCTGCCTATCTGGGGCATTGCCCTGTTTCAACTGGAGCCATTCTGGTGCCTGAGGCGGAGACCATGCAGCCATCCATAGCACCCAGGCCAACTTTGCTCTAATGGAGACTTGGCTGCAGTAAGGGAAGAGAGAGATAGAGAGAAAGGAGAGGAGGAAGGGTAGAGAAGCAGATGGGTGCTTCTCCTGTGTGCCCTGACCGGGAATCAGACCCAGGACTTCCACATGCCAGGCCGATGCTCTACCGCTGAGCCAACTGGCCAGGATATAAGTTTAAATTCTCGACTTAGCCAATATCCCACAATCCTTTAAAAATACATTGCCCTGACATTTACACTGATAAAGTGATACATTCATTGGACTTAGCAAATCTTAGTTCCTAGTCTATATGTTCCTCATGTTTTTAAAAATGAAGATATGATCGGCACGGTTTTAGAAATGGGCTGTTTTTGAGTGGGCCACTTAATCCCACATATTAATAACATATGTTTATTTGAGAGCTAGGTATAAATATAGAAGCTCTCAGAGGATTAATTTAATTTTTAAACAGTTTTCCAACAAAATTTTTCTAATTATTAAAGTAATATATACTTTTTAAACAAATTTTGGAAAACAGGAAAGTATGTAGGACAAAGTACTTGCAATCCAACTAAAATGTGTAGATCTTCTTAAATTTTATTGGTGTATGTGTCTGTCTGAGTGTGTGATGCATGCCTATGTGTACAGCTAAATGATAATTAAAAAAATAAATTGTGACTCACAAAAATGTATAATTAATATATGCCTAATATTTTATTTAACTGATTAGTGAGGGAACTAAGATGTAACTGATTCAAAGAAGTCATACCATCATACATTTATAGTTAAAGAATGATGAAGTGAATTTTAAAAAATGCAGTTTAAGAACCACAGGATAATAATATCCATTGCTTAATATCCACAGGATGAGAATCAGTTGCATTCCGTTGAACACAGCTTTTTTTTTTTTTTTTTGCCTTGCTACCAGTTTTCTATTATTTATGTAGTTGTAAAATGGCTCAAAGACAATGAAAGCTAGCAATATCCCAATAACCAGAATATGTGATATGTCAGGACACTCACTAAATAATTGTATTTTGTTTTGTCTTATTTTTACCTGTATAATTTTATTAACCAGTGTAGTTCCAATAAGTTCAATAAAGAAGAAATATATTAAAAAATATTTTTTAAAGAAAAATAGTTAGCAAGCTTGACAGTCAATCCCTAATAATATGAACAAGATTTGAGGTGGGCCAAAAAATGATGACCATTTTTGTTCCAGAGCCTTATTACCATTTTGATTTAAAAAATATTTGCATATAAGTAAACTATCATAGTCATGAAAATAAGAATATTTGTTTTGTCCTAAGAATATCTATATTGTAAGACTGGAAAATCAATGTGTAGCTCCCTCCCAGTTTTCATAAGAGCGGGAAAAATTTGTGCCTAAATATTTTAATGTTTAACTGAACTATTTTATTAACACTCATATGTAATCATAAGATATAGCATTTATTAAAATTTATAGTTAATTCTAATTTTTGCCTCACCTATAGACTGTTTAGCTTTATTCTAGTAAAAATAGATCTGAAAATAAAGTGCTCTGATTTAGATGCTGGTGACAGATGGGTCTCAGGCCAGAATAACAACTATGGCTGGGAGACATTGATTGTTAACGTTTATGCTCCAATAATGAATGACCTAGATTTTTCCCACATATTTGAGGTCTTGACGTCATTGAGGCTAAAGGATTTAGGGCTGCTGTACATTCACTGCTGGCAGTCACTCATTAGTAATTCCTTAGTAACAGAGTTGGATTTGAGTGACATCTGGAGGTTTTCTATAACTAGAAGTGGGGGAATTCTGGTTTGTGTTATTTCCTGGTGAGTTAGATTTGGCTCTTAAGAAATATTACATGTGCAATTGATGGATTTAACATTTCACATTGAGAGGGACTAAAAGACTGAAAGAATTGAAAGAGAATTATGCTTTCTTCCATTGAATGGAATTGGTTAATTTGATGTTTGGCGCTAATATGAAATATTGCTTGAGTTATGTAGATGTCAAGGATACCTGTTATCAATTACCATTTTAACTGAAGATTGAAAATATTTTTACTTATCAGAAAAATGACAGCAGTTATCTTTGAATGTTTGGAAAGGCTGCATTCCAAAGTGTCTAGCTATGAGACAGAACTGTTAAAATTGAATTCCATTTCTTTCGTGGAGGCCATTACACCATGCAAAACTTGCTGTGAGCACTGGACAAGTGGCGTGGGAATGTTGTTTGCAGTGGAAAAGGGAGAATGGAAGGCTTGTCTGCACTGTGACTACAGAGCAGTGTACGCCCAGTGAGGTTGAGGTGTGTCATGAACTCTAGTTCAAGCAAAATAAAATATTGCTTATATGGTTTGATCATGCAGATTTCATGAAGCTTAAAGCATATTTACTCTACTGTATGCCAGATTTCTCTGAAGAGGTAATGAGGAATAGCAAGTGTTATCAAATCCTATGGTTGTTGTCTCACTAATTTTTTTATTTTTGTGACAGAGATAGAGAGAGAGACAGAGAGTGGGACAGATAGGGACAGACTGACAGGAAGGGAGAGAGATGAGAAGCATCAATTCTTCGTTGCAGCTCCTTAGTTGTTCATTGATTGCTTTCTCATATGAGCCTTGACTGGGGGTGGGGCTACAAGAGAGCGAATGACTCCTTGCTCAAGCCAGCAACCTTGGGCTCAAGCCAGAGACCTTGGGCTTCAAGGCAGCAACCGTTGGGTTTAAGCCATCAACTGTACGGTTTATGTCTGTGATTCCATGCTCATGCCAGCGACCCTGCGCTCAAGCCAGGTGAGCCCACACTCAAGCTGGCAATGTTGGGGTTTCAAACCTGGGTCCTCTGCATCTCAGTCTGACACTTTATCCACTGTGTCACCACCTGGTCAGGCTCACTAATGTTTAATATATAATACTGTATTGCATTTTTACTGGGAAACATATAAAATAAAATATAAAGCTGCTAAAACTGGTAACTATAGAAGTTTAAATTTCCTCCTATAATCCTACTTCCCAAATGAAATTCCTATTAATAATTTAGTGCAGTCTTTCAGTACTAAAAAGGACATATATACCAGCACATTGAGGAGACAGTATTAACTGGTGTTGAGACAGAACATTGACTCTAGACAGGACTACCTGGGTTTGAATCCTGTCTCTTCATGTATGAGCCAGGGTCCTGGGAGGATATAGATGACCCAATTAAAGGAGTTGCTGAATACTTTGAGGGGCGGATCTGTTGTAGAGGCATTAAGGGAAGTTACAAGGAATGGTGAGGCACTCTGGTTGAGCAGGAGGGCAAAGTTTTCTCACCGTTAGGCCCAAAGGCACAAGGACAGGTAGTTATCACTGAAACCCAGTAACAGTAGTAGCTACAGGAAAGGAGTTACTGAACAGGAGATGTGCTCATAGGTGGGGAAATGCAGCCACTGTTTGGTCACTTCAAGGTTGAGAGTGGGGATGGGAAGGAGGACAGCAAGCTGTGATTATAAATCCCCAACTGTCTTTCTCTACCTTCCCTGTCTTCCTTATCCTTTATTTATTTATTTGTTTGTTTGTTTGTTTTTGTGTGTATGTGTGACAGAGACTAAGAGAGGGACAGATAGGAACAGACAAGGAGAGAGATGAGAAGCATCAATTCTTCATTGTAGCTCCTTGGTTGTTTATTGATTGATTTCTCATATGTGCCTTTCACGGGGGGCTACAGCAGAGCGAGTGACCCCTTGCTAAAGCCAGCAACCTTGGACTCAAGCCAGTGACCTTGGGCTTCAAGCCAGTTACCTATGCTCAAGCTGATGAGCCTGTGCTCAAGCCAGATGATCTTGCACTCAAGCCGGTAACCTTGGGATTTCAAAGCTGTGTCCTCCATGGACAAGAGTGTGGTGGTTACCAAGGGTGGGGGGGGAGGGAGGACTGGGAGGGAGGGAGGGAGAGAGTTAGGGGGAGGGGGAGGGGCACAGAGAACTAGATAGAGGGTGTCGGAGGACAATCTGACTTTGGGCGAGGGGTTTGCAACATAATTTGATGACAAAATAACCTAGACATGTTTTCTTTGAATATATGTACCCTGATTTATTAATGTCATCCCATTACCATTAATAAAAATTTATTTAAAAAAAAAAAAAAAAAAAAAAAAAAGCTGTGTCCTCTGAGTCCCACTTCGATGTTCTATCCACTGTGCCACTGCCTGGTCAGGCCAAATCTAAACAGAATTTATAGACTCGGGCATCTATTCAGGTGCTGTAATTTGAAGAAATAAGCCCCCTCCCTTTTTTAGGGGAGAGATGGAGAGGTAGATGGGATGAAGGCAAATGGAGATTTATAAGCAAAAATGTTTACAAGCTCTGTTACTTAAAGAACAATAAGCCCTGGCCGGTTGGCTCAGCGGTAGAGCGTCGGCCTAGTGTGCGGAAGACCCGGGTTCAATTCCCGGCCAGGGCACACAGGAGAAGCGCCCATTTGCTTCTCCACCCCTCCGCCGCGCTTTCCTCTCTGTCTCTCTCTTCCCCTCCCCCAGCCAAGGCTCCATTGGAGCAAAGATGGCCCAGGCGCTGGGGATGGTTCCTTGGCCCCTGCCCCAGGCGCTAGAGTGGCTCTGGTCGCTACATGGCAACGCCCAGGATGGGTAGAGCGTCACCCCCTGGTGGGCAGAGCATCGCCCCATGGTGGGCGTGCCGGATGGATCCCGGTCGGGTGCATGCGGGAGTCTGTCTGACTGTCTCTCCCTGTTTCCAGCTTCAGAAAAAAGAAAAAAAAAAGAAAAAAAAAAAGAACAATAATTACACCTTTCTGTGCTCTAGTTTTCTCATTGATTTAATGAAGAAAATAATAGAACCAGTAGCATGGGGTTATTATGAGGGTTAGATAAATTACTATGTGCAAAGTGTTTAGGTGAGTACTACCTGTGTAAAAATTGGTCGGCAAATATTAATAGAACCATTATTACTTTATGAATTAATTTTACATGTACTATTAACAAATTTGTGGTTTCACTTTAGCCATATATCCTTTTAAAAATATTTAAGATTTTTTACATTTTAATTGAATTTTATTGGGGTAACACTAGTTAACAAAATTATACAGATTTTATATGCCTGATTCTACAACACATCTCTGTACACCATATTGTGTGTTTACCCCCCAAGTCACATCTTTGCCATCACCACTTCTCCCCCTTCTTCTTTGAATATATTTGTATATTTGTATGCATGTACATATATACATATATAAACAAACATACACAAATGTACATCTACTTTTTTTACACACTTATAGTCTCATTCTCACACATTCATGAACTCTACTTTTTATTGGCTTCAGAGTATCTGTTGCATGAATATACCTTGATATATTTAAACTTTTCTCTTTAGTTGGAGATTTGGACTATTTCACCATTCACTATTATGCACAATGCTATGGTAACATTTCACTTTTTTTTTTTCTTCTGTATTTTTCTGAAGCCGGAAACTGGAGAGACAGTCAGACAGACTCGCGCATGCGCCCGACCGGGATCCACCCGGCACGCCCACCAGGGGGCGACACTCTGCCCACCAGGGGGCGATGCTCTGCCCCTCCGGGGCGTTGTTCTGTTGCGACCAGAGCCACTCTAGCACCTGGGGCAGAGGCCAAGGAGACATTCCCAGCGCCCGGGCCATCTTTGCTCCAATGGAGCCTTGGCTGGGGGAGGAGAAGAGAGAGACAGAGAGGAAGGAGAGGGGGAGGGGTGGAGAAGCAGATGGGCGCTTCTCCTGTGTGCCCTGGCCGGGAATCGAACCTGGGACTTCTGCACGCCAGGCTGACGCTCCACCACTGAGCCAACCGGCCAGGACCAACATTTCACTTTTTAATTACTAATTTTGGGTTAGAGAGAAGCAAGTGAGTTTTATGTTCTTTGAGTTTTCTAGATTAAATCATCTAAATTCTGGCAATTCTGATGAGAAGAAATGTAAATGAATGACAAGGGTATAGCTGTTCAGAAAGTGGCTGAAGCCTTCTATTTTTCTAGGTCCTAATCTCATTCAATTTTGTGTAGAAAGAAAAGGTTAATAGATATTTTCCCATTACCTTTAACTTTATTGAAGAACAGTTATTTATTTATTTATTATTTATTTTTAAGTGAGAAGAGGGCAGATGGAGAGACAGACTCCCTTAGTGCCCTGACCGCATCCAATGGGCAACCCCATCTGGGGCCATTGTTCAGGTCAACTGAGCTATCCTCAGTGCCCTGGGGTTGAGACTCGAACCAATGGAGCCTCTGCCTACTGGAGGAGAAGAGGGAGGGAAGAGGCTGAGGGAGGTGGAGAGAAGCAGATGGTCACTTCTGTGTGCCCTGGCCTGGAATGGAACACAGAACATTCATTCATACGCCAGACCAATGCTCTATTCACTGAGCCAACTGGCCAGGGTGTATTTATTAAAAACAAACTGAAGAAAATTGGAACAAATAATATTTTAAATAATACAAAAAAAAAAGTTTCGGTGGCATCGGTGGCCATCTGTCCTAAATACAATACCACTCATAAGGGATTTAGCACAAATGAGATTGTTGTAAAGAAACAAATTCTACAACACTATTCTTTTATTTAAATATACCTTCTGTCTAAAATAATTCAATTTCAAATTTCTTCATGTGGACGGTAGAAAAGAGAACATTTCATGAATTCCATGTGGTGTGTTTTGCCTAGCTATCCCTGTCTAACATGTGTTCATTCAATGCCTATTGGCAATACCACTGTCCTCCTCCTGCCTCTCCTGCCCATTTTGCCATTCTCTTTGTAGTATTTAACACGTAATCTGATCATGTGTGCCTCTGGGTTCAGAATAAAACCTTTATTCTTTGTACCTAGCATAACATCCAGCTGAACTTGAAATGCTTTCAGAATATCAGATTTGGGATTTCTTTAATTTGTAACTATAAATTTAACATTTAGAAAGTTAAGATAATACAAAGAAGAAAAGAGAAAATAATTATAATCGTATGCACCTAAGTTAAGTGTTTAGTTTTATGTATCTTATCATTCATACATTTCACATAGGTGGAATAATTCTGTATATTTAATTTTGAATAGCCCTCTTAAACTTAAATCTATTTCATGAGCTTTTTTTTCTAGTATTAAGTGATCCAAAACATTTTTAATGGTCATATGACCATTTACTTTATGGTTATGATATAACTTACTCTTTTAATAGACATTTGTGTTGTTTCTTAAATATTTCCTATTAAAAATAATAATGAGTTACGGGGGGAGGGAGGAGAGGGAGAGGGAAAGGGGGAGGGGGAGGGGCACAAAAAAACTAGATAGAAGGTGACAGAGGACAATCTGACTTTGGGTGATGGGTATGCAACATAAGTGAACGACAAGATAACCTGGAGTTGTTATCTTTGAATATATGTATCCTGATTTATTGATGTCGCCCCATTAAAAATAAAATTATTAAAAATAATAATAATGGGTTAAAAATGTATTTAAAAACTTCAGGTTGCAAATTTCTTTACAAAATGTCCCTAGAAGTGGAATTACTAGGCTAAATGGCAGGAATACTTTAAAACTTCCTGTACATATTGCCAAATTGCTTTCCAAGAATGTACCAATTTATACTCCCATCAGCACTGTAGGAGAGTGCCTGGTAAGTTTTCAGTTGGATTTATTTGATAAGCCAAATGGACAACAGTTAGCTGATCATTAAAACAAATACAAGAGCAAACTCCATAGGCATGTTTTTGTCAAGATGAAATTTTTGGTCTGTTGGCTTTCTGTTATACACTAAAGGAATTCTGCATTTAAAAATAAATTTTTATCTTCATTAGGTCATCAGACAACAATTATACCTTGAACTTGCTTCATAATTTTTCCTCTTTGGCACTCTTAATGTCCATAAAAATAAGCAGAGGTCAATACTGTGGCAGGGTTCTGACCCATTTCCTTTGTACTGGACTTAGTGGTGAGAAGTGGGGACTGATTCTCAGTTACTGAAGACTGCATGTGCTGGGCATAAAGTTGCTTCTAGTTTATTAACTAAGCAAAGTAAGTACGAGTTGGCGCTGAGAAAGTAGTTGTCAATCTTCATGAATGTCCATCTGGACTCCAGTTTCCTCATTTGTATAGTTCGCTTACTGTGACTTCTAAAAGTCCCTCCTTGTCTTTCCCAGTTACTCTGCTGACACTTGGTGTGCAGAGAGACATTTCTGTACCTGTAGTAACTCATACATGCAGTCCAGTTCATATACATGGAGAAGCTATTTGCTCTGACTGCAAAGAGTATCTCTTGGTTCTCTTTCAATCCCAGGTCCTTTACATCTCTTAGTAAATAGTTTTTGAATGAATTTTGAACTATCTCTTTATTTATAAAGAAAACACATGCTTATAAGCTGAGTGTATAAATTTTCTATTGATGCTATAAAATTTTTTTCACAAATATGGCATTGATATATTTATTATTTTACAGTTCTATAGGTAAAATGTCTGACACAGGTCACACTGGGCTAAAATTAAGGTAAGGCAGGATTGCATTCTTTTCTCTAGGTTCCAAGTAGGATCCATTTCCTTTAATTTTCCAGTTTCCAGAAGCTGCCTAGTTTCCTTGGCTTGTGGTCCTCTTCCTCCACTTTCAAAGCTAGCAAAGATAAAGTAGAAGTGTTTTTACATCACATCGCTCTGAACTCTTCCATCTTCACATCTACTACAAATTCTGATTCTCCAGCCTCCACATTGCCAGACCCTTGTGAGTACATTGGGTCTGCCTGATGATCCAGCATAACTTCCTGTCTCCAGGTCCTTAATCACATCTGCAAAATTGCTGTTGCCATGTAAAGGGTAACATCTTCACAGCTCCTACAGATTAGGGCTTGCAATCTTTGGGGGCCATTATTCTGCCTAGTAGGCGGAATATATGCCTGGGGCTGAAGCACCAGAGGTCTTTTTCTTATAACTACACAGGGAAGTTTTTTCTTGGTTAACAAATGCAGGTGCTTTGGCCCAGCCTATCTTAGGTTTGAGCTCAGAAGAAGAGCTCCATTCTTTAGGTTTAGATTTCATAGTGAATGCATAATAAGCAACTATTTTCTGTAGCCCCATATTTATGGGGTGTCACTTGAGTTACAAATACAGTAAATTCATAGCACATTAGTTCATCACACAGTGACAGGGCTCTTAGTGGTCCATAGCCAATTTCATGGAACTGGACCTAGGAGACTCCTTCTTTCCTGCTACTAAGTTTGCAAGCCTATGTAAATCATTTTTTCTCACTGCATTTCATTTGCTCAAGTAGAAATTACCTATGATAATTAAATCTCTCTTACTCAACCTCCAGAACCAATAAGATCTTAGTGAAAAGTGTTCTATAAAGTGTAGAGTCCTCTTTCTATGTGTAATATTTCTCCAGACCTTATTAAAGGACCCCTTTGTACTTCAATGTTTTATTTACTTTGATATAAGCATACGCCACATTAAATCTCAGCACATTACTGACCATAACTCCACATTTTTTAAAAACAATACTTAGTACTGCTTCAAATGTTAAACTTTCTAGTAAATTATACAAAGCAGATTTATTTTGCCTCATTTCTTTTGGAAAATAATATTACTCCATGGTTCACTTTTCTTTCTGCAGTTTTGCCACATAAATGTGAAACTTTGATGCCTCAATAATTCTAAATACACTTTTAAGACATCTCTAGGACAGTGGTTTTCTAAGTTATTTGGTAAGCAACACGAGCTGTTTGTTTTGCAAGAAAATATTATGTGGAGCTGCCGCACACAAAACAGATACAGGTAGAGCTGCCCTGGGTGAACAGGCAGATGAGAGGCATCACAGTCATTGGTTAGCATCCCCTGCAGTACACATTCCAGCGTCTGCTAAGGCACCCCCAGTGGGTTTCTGTGAACAATGGTTATTTATATGTAAAGTATTCTGTAAATTCTAAGGTATACAAGCCAGTAGTCAGTATAGGTCAAGAATTGGTGGGGACTTTAAATTATGTGTGTGTGTGTACAGAGCAGGTTAAATAAATGAGTTCTCCACAAGTATTTTGTAAATGCTAATGTTAATTCAATGTTTGTTCTCTGAGTTAACCTCTCCTATAAAACCATAACCTATGTGAACATGTACATTTACAATTCTTTTCTTTAAAGTTATATTGTAAATTCAGAAACTAGGTGTTTACATGTTGTTTATAATATGCATGCTATCGATGTACACATATACAGAATTTTTAAAAACAAACTCTGTGCAATTTTGAAAATTCTATTTTTTTATCTGTCTACTGTGAATAGAGAGAATAGAAGTTATGCTTTTACAGCCCTAGGTCTTATATATTTAATGTACACATGACTATATGAAACATTTTTATTGATCATCTTAGAGGAAAATTTGGAAACAGTTTTTGTGAGAGTAACATACTTAGTTTGTAATAAGCAACTTTGTAATGAGATTGTTTTTTCCTTGTACTTTGTTCTTGCCTGCAGTATGTTTATAAATTTATACTAGAAGTTCTAACTTGGTTACTTAACATCCTCAGAAATGATACCTGATACTCTTACTTAGTGAACTGTCTGAGAAGATCTGTATCTTGGATAACTGAATGTACTTTAAAAGTATAAGAGAAGAGAAACACAAAATTTTTAAAGCCAAATGGTTGGGAAGAGAGAGAATTTTACTATTTTTCCTTTTAAAATATGGCACCAATGAATAAACCATTACTTTTATGTTCTGTTTTGAAGAAATAGGTTATTTTATGTTCCACATATATAACACACAATTTGGCTTATGTTGGCACATGAAAATTAAGTGACTTGTGAGAAACGGGATTTTTCAAGAATATAATTTACTTATTTAGGAAACAAACTAAAATGTTTTAACGTTTGATTTAAATCCATAAAGACTTTATATAGTTTCACTATTTTTTAAATAAATAATTATTAAATTTAATTTTAAAATTAACACACCATTAAGAGTATTTATTATGATACTGATGGGTATTTATGCACTGTTCTCCATCCGTTTTTTGGATTCCTTTTTTTCCTTCATCCTAGCTAGAATGTAAGCTACATTTCTATTTGTATTGGGCCTTAGAGAGGTTCTATAGCTAATGGAAAAGCCTACATATGATTCCAACTTATGCCTCTTCCAAAATTCATTGCCGTAAGGAAAACTGGTTAGTTTCAAATAGTAGCTTAGGCTTTCTCAGTTTAATTCACTAGCCTGTAAAAGACTGTAGTCTGAAAAGTAAAGGATTTAACAAGGATTAAATGACGTAAAGAATATGTTCATGGTACAGTGCATCACACATGTTAAATGGCTAATGAGTGCTGTGCTTCCATTGCTCTATTAACTAGAAAGTAAATTTCAGACTGAGAGCTGTTGAATTTATATCACCAGCTTGGACCCCTCTCTGAATTCCAGATTCATATATCCAACTGCAATGAATGACATATCTCAAACTCCATGTGTCCCAAACAAAACTCCAAACTGGCTCCAGCTGTAATTTTCCAACTCCCAGCTGAGGGCAAGTCCAGCTTTCTAGGTGCTCTGTCAAAGATCATGGGAGCATCCTTGACTCCTCTCATTCTTTTTACATCACACCCAATCTACCAGCAAGTTAAATTAGTTCTAATTTCTGAATAATCCAGAATCTGAGTAGTTCTCACTACTTCTACGGCTACAACTATAGTCAGACTACCATCATGCCTAGCACTAATTACTACAGAAACCTCTCCACGGTTCTCTGTTTTCCTTGTCTATTTACAGCAGAGTAGCCTGAATGCTTTAAGATGATGTCAGTTAATGTTACTCTTCTGCTCAAAATCCTCCAATCACAAAGGAAAAGACAGAAACCTTATAACAACATTCAGTGTCCTATGTAATTGATCTCCTTCATTTTTGTAATTACCTCATCTCTTGTTACCTTTCTCCTCACTTTGTTTCAGCTATACTATCCTTACTGTGCTTTGTGCATGCAAGGTGCACTCATTGAGGGCATTTGTTCTAGCCAGTTACTCTCTCAGCCTTTCTCCTTAGATATCTTCAGAGCTCATTTTCTCAATGTCCGTGTCTTCAAGTCTTTCACCAATGTTGCCTTCCCAATATGGTATACCCCGACTGCCTCCTGTTCCCCAAATTTCAGATTGAAGTCCTACGTCAGCTACTACAAATCTGCTTTATCTTATTCTGTCTTCCTAAAGGAGCACTTATTTTATATACATTTTTAATATTTATATATTTATTATTATGTGTCCCTTTCACTCAAATATAAGTTCCCTAAGGGTGGAGCTACTTTTTTGGGTTTTGTTCACCCATATTTCCCAAGCATCTAGAAAAGTGTCTGGAACATAATAGATGCTCAAATATATACTGAAAAATGAATTGTATAAGCAACATTTAATTTTTTTATTTTTATTTTTTTTATTTTTATTTTATTTTATTTTTTTTAATTTTATTTATTCATTTTAGAAAGGAGAGAGAGAGAGAGAGAGAGAAAGAGAGAGAGAGAGAGAGATGGGGGGAGGAGCAGGAAGCATCAACTCCCATATGTGCCTTGACCAGGCAAGCCCAGGGTTTCGAACCGGCGACCTCAGCATTTCCAGGTCGACGCTTTATCCACTGCGCCACCACAGGTCAGGCACTATAAGCAACATTTAAATCAGAACATTGTATACCTAGAGTTCTTTTCATTTCTCTCATGCTTTTTATTTAAAAGAAATTTATTAAAACAGAATAGCAATTAAGATATCCAATTTGCCATTTGGAAAATGACTGGGAAACAACATAGTTTAAGCAGACCAGATATGGTGGTGGCTTTGGAATTGCACTACTTGAGATTAATTCCTGTTTCTGCCACATAAAAATCTCTTTGGGAACATCAACTTTCTGATTATTTTATCAACTTGAATCCTTTAAATAATCATGTAGTCGATATCCACAAAAATAATCTTGATTACTTTTTCAATTTTTTTTTTCTTAATCATCCAGAATCCATAAATGTGGACATTCATTTTATTCTTTGAAGAGGCCATCCTTTTAAGATTAGGAATTATAGCTCCAAATCTAAATATAAAATTCATCATAATTTATCTACATATGTCTTTCTGATATTACCCAGCATTTTTTATTCATTATATGTTCGTATACTTGCATCCTGTCACCAGATCTTAATATTGCCCTCCTTATGTTGGATTTGTGACATCGTGCGTCATCAAGAGCTGTTCTCAAAACACAGATTCAATTATGTGTAACAAACAGGCCAAGTATCTAATCTGCCACCATTAAAGCTGTATTAACCTGCTTCCATCCAATGGGGAGGGGGGGGAGTTTGAATAATTGAGCAAGACCACATCTGTGTCCGCAGTTGCTTCCTTTTAGGCCAAAACCTTCGCATAATATTCTGGACAAGTGCCTTTTAAAAAGTTTGTACATAAAACATACTTTTAGGTATTTGAGCATCTAGAGCACCATCTGTTTTCCACTGTACAGATTGTCCACTTTGTCTTATTCCAGTACCTACTGCATTATCTTCTCTTTCTTTCATTAAAACCTCTTTTTCAGAATCAATCTATCATTTATGTTTTAGTGTGAACTATTTATCCTGGTAGTATTTGCTTTTATAGGTTAATTTTCAACTAAATAAATAGTTTTTTTTCCATTAAAATTTAAATATCAGTAAGTTGTAGAGAAACTATTTTTGAGAAGGCTTTTTGGCAGTAGTACAATTCCAACCATTTTTTCAGCTTACTCCATTGTTTTATAATGTTTGAACTAATGATTGTGTATCTCCTGATTATTTTGTTACTGGATGATATTTAATGTTTTTCTTCTGATAGTTAAATTATCTTTTCTTCTTTTCAGTGTGGCTTCAGGAATCCAGAAATGAATAGAATAGAAAATAAAACTCACATGTTTCTGCCCCTCTTAAGAAACCAGTACTATAATGCTGATTATGATTCACATTGATTCACAGTTACTAGAATTGGGAGATATATTTGAAATAGTTACAAATTTGATAGTGAAAAAGAATAATAGTTCATTTATTAAATTCACATTTATTTTATTATGTAGCAGAACATTTTATTTTTATTAGCTATTTGTATTTTCTTTCTTGTGAATTGTCTTCTCATGAACATTTTAAATATTAAGAATATTCTTTGTGCCTGACCAGGTGGTGGTGCAGTGGATAGAGCATCAGACTGGGATACGGAGGACCCAGGTTCAAGAGTCCAAGGTCGCCAGCTTGAGTGCGGGCTCATCTGGTTTGAGCAAAGCTCACCAGTTTGGACCCTGGGTCACTGGCTCGAACAAGGGGTTACTCGGTCTGCTAAAGGCCCGTGGTCAAGGCACATATGAGAAAGCAATCAGTGAACAGCTAAGGTGTCGCAATAAAAAACTGATGATTGATGCTTCTCATCTCTCTCTGTTCCTGTCTGTTCCTCTCTATCCCTCTCTGACTCTCTCTCTGTGTCTAAAAAAAAAAAAGAATATGCTTTGTGATGGTAAAAGATTTCAAATGTGTTGCTTGCTTTATACATTTATTTAATATATTTTTGAAATGCAAATTAGCAATAAACTGTTAACATAGTATATTAGAAATATTTGAGGCCCTGGCTGATGGCTTAGTGGATAGAGAATTGGCCCAGCAATAGATATCCTAGGTTTGATTTCCGGTCAGGGCACACAGAAAAAGCAACCATCTGCTTTTCTCCCACTCTTTCTCTCCCTTCTCTCCCTCTTCGCCTCCCACAGCCAGTGGCTTGATTAGTTCAAGCATGGCCCCAGGTGCTAAGGATATTTCTATTGGAACACATTAGCCTCAGGTGCTAAAAATAGCTTAGGGATAAGCATTGGCCCCAGATGGGGTTCCCAAGCACATCCCAGTTAGGGTGCATGCAGAAGTCTGTATCACTATCTCCCTTCTTCTCATCTAAATAAAAAGAAAAGAAAAAATATATTTCAGAATGGTAAGACCAGAGAACATAGGGGATTTGGTGAAATATTAATGTCTACCAACCAACATGAATAAATATCACATTTTTAATATATGATGGAAAGGGTTGGGAAAAGAAAGTATGAAACATGTGAGGGTTGAGAGAAAAATAATCTGAGTAATATTTCTGAAAATCCTTTGTATCTCAGTTTCCCAGTTACCCTACCTACATGTTCCTTTGAGATGTGAATGTTATTGGGAAAGATTTTAGGATGCCATCTCTTGCTTAATGTATCAGTTTGCTACTTCAGAATGATAAGAGAAGAGCCTTTACATTAAGAACATTAGGCATGTCAAGTGATAAATACTTACATAATTTTTCTTTCTGCTTTTTTTTCCTTTTTATATTTTTATTAAGTGAGAAGAAGAAAGACAGACTCCCGCATGTGCCCTGACTAGGATCCACCTGGCAAGCCCACTACTAGGCAATGCTCCGTTGCTCAGCAACTGAGCTATTTTAGAGCCGGAGAGGAGGCCATGGAGCCATCCTCAGTGCCCAGGGCCAACTTGCTCACACAGAGCCATGGCTGCAGGAAGAGAAGAAAGAGATAAATAGAAGGGAGAGGGGGAGGGATGGAGAAGCAGATTGTCACTTCTCCTGTGTGCTCTGACTGGAATTGAACCTGGGACATCTACATGTTGTGCTGATGCTCTACCACTAAGCCAACCAGCCAGGGCTCTTTCTGATTTTTGATGTAGAATTTCTAGGTGGGAATCTAAAAGAGATAGAACCTTATAGTCTTTACATGGTTTACTTGTATTTTTGTGCTTATTCAGTTGAGCTTAACTCAAACATATGTGACAGACTGAAAATTTGTAATAGTTTACTTTTTTTTTAATAAGGTTTATACGACACCTTCTGGAGCCTGTATATTTAAGCAAAGCCTCCAGTATCCTGATTGCTTTTTGAACATTGGGCTTAATTTGCATAATACAATGGACCAATGTGATATTCTGCAGGATATGCAGACAGTTCAGACACTGCAGACTATATTGTGACAGAGGAAGGAAGAGTTAACATGGTCACAGGGAAAAAACTATAAATGGTTAATTTTATACATCACAGGTGAAATCAAATTGTTTCTAATTCTCTTTTCTGATATGAATAGGAAAGAACTCATTTCTCAAAGGCCACATGCCATGTACCATAGGTCATATTAATCAAAGACGTAACATCTGGCATGCATGCCACAACTGGGGCTGCTGCTTTTCATCTACTGTCATCCTTGGGACCCCTCTGGTTTTTGTTTGTTTTTTTTTCTGAAGTTGGAAACAGGGAGGCGGTCAGACAGACTCCCGCATGCGCCCGACCAGGATCCACCTGGCATGCCCACCAGGGGGCGATGCTCTGCCCATCTGGGGTGTCGCTCTGCCGCAATCAGAGCCATTCTAGCGCCTGAGGCAGAGGCCACAGAGCCATCCTCAGCGCCCGGGCAAACTTTGCTCCAATGGAGCCATGGCTGTGGGAGGGGAAGAGAGAGACAGAGAGGAAGGAGAGGGGGAGGGGTGGAGAAGCAGATGGGTGCTTCTCCTGTGTGCCCTGGTCGGGAATTAAACCTGGGACTCCCGCACGCCAGGCCGACGCTCTACCACTGAGCTAACCGGCCAGGGCCAAGGGACCCCTCTGGTTTTTGAAGGAGCCAAATCATTGCATTAACTGGGGACATGATGAGAACCATGGTTTAGATCTTAAAGGAGGCACTAATATTTGCTATGTAATATGTTTTGTATTATGACTTCAAGGAGCTCATGATTCTATAAGAGGCTAAGTGTCTAAGCACATAATTATAATTTTTTTAGTGTAATAAAAAGGAAAATACATGGTGTTTGAATAGTTTTAGCTATGAAATAGGGGAGGACCTAGAAAACTGTTTAAGAAAGTGAAAGTGGTAATACTTTGGATTGTATTTTTAAAATGATAGCCAGAAAGGTATGGGTAGTGGTGGAGGGAGAGAGCAAGGTAATATTCAAGGCATAAAGAGCAAGAGGCAAAGAATTATAAAATTGCAAGAAAACCGCACCCTGTTGTTTGTTGCTGAATTGTCAATTGTTGGGGATCCGGTGATGGGAACTGAGAAAGAAAGAAGACTAGATCCTCAAGGGTTTTCCTATCGTGTTTAGTATAGCTTATCCTGTCATGGAGAACCAAGCTATTCCAAAGTCAGTGTTGTATTTCTAACCTAATTGATCATTCTGGCTCAGAGATCAGTGAGGACATGGATTGAATTGGAAAGATTGTATGTAGGAAAGTCTGTTGGAACATAATTGAGAAAAACCATGGGACTGATGATGACTCCTCAGCTACTGGAATGGGAATAGAGTTATTAACCCTAGGTGAGATGACTGGTAGTGAAGCTGTGGAAAGGGCCCAACTTACATATTTAGAGATTGGGTGGCTAGGAGGGACGTACAAGAAAAAATACAGAAGGGACAGGTTTGACAGGAGAGATTAGAGGTTTGAGAGACAATGAAAGAAATGTTTAAGAAAGTGAAAGTGGTAATCACTTTGAATTTTAGCTTAAGGTTAGGAAGGATTTTGGGATACTGGCATTCAACAAGAAATCTAAAGCTCAGAATGGAGGTCTTTTGACTAAACAAACTAATTACAAATGTTAAAGAAAACGTCAACTTTATTGAAAGAGTTTTGGATTTTTTCTTTAGCCCACCATTAAGGTCACTTGCCTTAGTCCACTGATTGAATGTGAATGTGTTAGGAGTTGGTATTTGTGGTTTAATTTCTTTCAACTTGAATCCTAAGAGAAAAGCTGATATAATACTTGATTTTTTCTGCTAGGAATCGTATAGCTAAAATAAAATGCCAAATACTCATAATACATTTTGTTATTTGTACTAAAACATAATTTATGGACTCTAAAAACCATTTTTCCTAGGTTAAAATATAATATTCACAAAGATAAAGTTATGGCTCATTAAATGAACATATGTCAAAGATTTTATTTAACTCATTAATTACTGAGGGAACCAATAAAATGTTAAACCAAATTGAAGTGAATATTGGACTTTCAGAAATTTATATTTTCAACCAGACAAAATTAATTTTCATTGTCATAAACAGGAATCATTTGTATTACTGTAAAAAGAATTGCATTGCCATAAGTTTTCTCTAACTTAAGGTCTATCTCTAGAATTATAAAGAAGTCGAGTCAAAAGCAATCAGAAATGCATATATACATTCTTATTTTTAATCTTAAGAGGATTCATTAGAAATCTCGAGCATTCCATTGAAAAGATATTTAGTAATCTTTTTATTTACTTATATTTTTAATTAATGGCCTAGTACACTGACATATTGCAGCTACTCAGGGTATGATTGTTGTTAATGATTATAATATACCTAAACCACTAACACTTTAAATGTGCTTCTGAATGCATGGCCTCAGAATGCGTCAAATATACAATCCTTTGATTGTGTATTTTTATGAAACCAAATGTTGATGGGCATACAAGTCTCTCCCTATTACACCTCCATAGGTAGTGATTTGAGAAGTTCCTATTGGACAACTGGTGTGCTGTGTTTGATAACCACAGATTGGAAGTGCTCACCCTCTGCATACACTAATTATAATTCCAGGCACCAACAGCAGTAAAAAGAATCTAAAATAAATGAACCTTCCATTGGACAACTGAGGCATTCTAACTACTCCCAACTCCAAAACAGACCAGAGTATCTCAGTCTCCCATGATGATATGGCGTGATGTTGTGCAATTGCACCATTTATTGGAGAATACAGCTTGCTTAGTGCTCTCTGGTCAAGTTAAAATGAATTTTTTGACTTGTGCTTAGGTAAGGGAGTGGTAGAAGTGATAATAATGATCATGGAAATATGAGAAAAACATTGTTACCTTTTTATGGATATTTATTTAAACATTGGAAAAGGATGAATGTGGAGTATTTTGTTTAACATCTATTCATTTTAGTAGAGTCTGTACCTTTACTAGATAGGGATACCCACAGGTCTTGCTTGATGTGAGGTCAATTAGTGAGGTATTGCTGAAGTCTATTTATTTCCTATTTAATAGAGTAGTACTTAAAATAATAGAAATTTAAAATAAACTATGATTCACCTGATTTTTATCTTTCAAAGTGCTGGTGATATACAGTTGACTCTTTTTTTTTAGTGAGAGAAAGAGAGAGAAAGAAAGAGAGAGGTACAAGCAGGGACAGACAGGAAGGGAGAGAGAGATGAAAAACATTGATTCTTCATTGCAGCACCTTAGTTGTTCATTGATTGCTTTCTCATGTGTGCCTTGATGGGGGATGGGGAACTCTAGCAGAACTAGTGACCCTTTGCTCAAGCCAGTGACCTTGGACTCAAGCCAGCAACCTTTGGGTTCAAGACAGAGACCATGGGGTCATGTCTGTGATCCCACACTTAAGCCAGTGAGCCCATGCTCAAACTGGTGAGCTCACACTCAAGATGGATGACCCTGTACTCAAACCGGTGACCTTGGTGTTTTAAACTTGAGTCCTCAGCATCCCAGGCCAACAATCTATCCACTGTGCCACCACCTGGTCAGGCACAGTTGACTCTTGAACAATATGGGTGTACTAGGGGCACCAAATTCTGTGCAGTCAAAAATCCACGTATAATTTTTGACTCCCTAAAACTTAACTACTAATAGCCCACTGTTGACTAGATGCCTTGCCAATGACATATAGACAGTTGACTAAGACATATTTTGTATTTATATGTATTATATATTGTATTCTTACAATAGAATAAGCTAGAGGAAATAAAATGTTAAGAAAAAATGGAAGAAAATACATTTGGAGTACTGTAGGTATTCATTGAAAAAAAATCAGACTCATGCTGTTTAAACCATGTTGTTCAAGGTCAACTATAAGGTATATAGCTGGTTTTCCTTCGGATGTATTTCAAATGTACTATAATCAACATAGTTATTACCAGCATAAAGAATGCCTTTATATTTACATATGTGAAAAATCAAACATCAGATGTCTTTGGTTTGTACTGAGTCAATTATTTCAGCATATGAAAATCATTCTTTATTGTGATTAATTTAATAGTGAAGATATTTAGAAAATCAAGTGTTTTTACTTTCTGACTTGTTGAGTTATATTTTGCTTTATATAGTTAAGCTTAACTAATTATAAATACCAGTAGTAATTTTATTAAATCATGAAGGCAAAATACATATAAATTAATTTTATTCAAAATAATTTAGCTAAAACAATTATATTTTACAAAGCTGAAAGCTGTAGCTAGGATGAGAAATTCTTTTTTTGTAATGGAAATTATAGAAATTCAATTCAGTAAGATTATCTCATTTTGCCCTTCCCTTTACAGATGGGAAACAGAGAGCCAGAGAGAACACATGATTTGCTCAGTGTCACAGAGGCATTTAGTAAAAATATCAAAATTGTGAGTTTGACTATATCAATGACAGGAGTTCTTTCTTCTTCTTCATACTTTCTAACAAAGTACTAGAAAATGACAATTTTGGAAGTTTTATGTCTTTTAGAGGATCAGGTGCCATTTATTGTCCCGTTATTGATGCATCCATACATTTATTTAACAAGGTTTACTTTAATAGTTAAAATGGTCCAGGATAAAATAGGACTAACAAAACAAGACATAGCCCTGGGTCCTGGATAATTGATACTGTGAAGATGGCATTGGAGGCTGGAGGGAACAGTGGAGAGAGGAGGGTAAGCTTTCATTTGGAGTGTGTTTGAACGGCTTGGTTTCACAAATGTTGTGTGATTAAAAGAGCTCATATTTGGAAAGCTTTTCTCAGTCATGTAATAGGCACCATGAAGACATTAACCTGCTTCTTTACTGATTTTCTATGTTTCTTACAGCTCCCTTCTTAGTGACACCCTGATTCTACTCGATATCCTTGAAGAAATATGCATTCATGTAGTAGTCACTAGAATGTGATCTGTGGGTCTGGTGTCAAACTTTTCAACTATCTGAAATAATAGATTCTTTTCCTTTCAAGCTCAGTAAGTCAGGGATATATAGTACAATTGTTTTTTGGTAACAGACAATCAATAACCCAATTAATAATGGGTTTAAGTGAACATAAGAGCATATTTATATATTTTAAAACCAAATTTTTATCTTAATTCTCTAGGTACAACAATTCAATAGAAATATCTGTGGTGAATCAAATATTTTATGTCTATGTGATTCAGTCTGGAAGCCTCTAGTTACATGTGGCTGCTGAGCACACGAAATGTAACTAATACAACTGTGGAATTGACTTTTTAATTTTATCAGATTTCACTTAATATAATATAAATTGCACATGTGGCAGGTAGCTCTGGATTAGGCTGTGTTTGCTCTAGAAGAAAGTGTAATATTCACTTTCTTATAATTTTAGGAGTAGTAACTGGCTTAGTTATGAAAGTGGAAAGCTGTATTTATGTTTAGCATTGCAGTTTATAAAGGGGGCTTCCTATGGAACAGTCCTTTGACTCTCTCATACTTATAGAAACGATTATTATTTCTCTTAAGCGAATAGGTGTTTCACAGTGAGTCATGAGATTCCTGTTACACAATATATGGAGTGGCAAAATTCTGCATAGTGGCCCCTGGGACTGTGCATGGAGCATTCCTGGCCGCCCTGTAAGCTGTGCCACCACTCAAGGAAATATCTGATTTGTTATTATATCTACAGTCATCTTTGTTCAGGTAAAACAGTTATGTTATATTAATTTTAAATATCTACATTAGTTAAAATTGTGATTTTACTATGTAAAGTCATTTTATACTGTGTGCCAATAGAACTTCTCCTTTGATCTCTATATTTGTTGACATGTTCTATAATTATAGAGTACTTACGCTGTGCCAAAGATAATTTAGACACTGTACATGCCTGTATGAATCTACTGATTCATGGAGGTGGGGTTGAAATAAATGTGCCGCATTGTTAAAAAAAAAAAAACGCCCTGTAATAATTAATAGATATGCATGACATAGTTTTTTTTTGAACATTGATATATTTAATTGAAAATTAATTAAATATTCTGTTTTCTTTTTTTAACTTAATTTATTGTGTTTACATAATTCTAGTGTTTCCCCGATTGCATCCCCCCTCCCCCATGTTCCCCTCAACATCTCCCTTGCCCTCCTCCCAACTGCTTACTACCCCCTTACCTTCAGGTTAAATTCTGTTCCTCAGTTCACATTGTTCCTTGGATTCTTCAAATGAGTGAGGTCATATGCTATTTTTCTTTCTCTGCCTGGCTTATTTCACTTAACATAATAGTTTCCAGGTCCATCCAGGTTGTCGCAAAAGGTAATATTTCCTTCTTTTTCATGGCTCATAGTATTCCATTGTGTATATGTACCACTGCTTTTTAATCCACTCCTCCACTGATGGACACTAGGGCTGTTTCTAGTTCTTGGCCTTTGTGAACAATGCTGCCATTAACGTGTGGATGGGTTCATTTCTTCTTTTGAATCAGTGATATGGTGTTCTTGGGATATATTCCTAAAAGTGGGATGGCTGGGTCAAAAGGCAGTTCAATTTTTAATTTTTTGAGGAATCAACATACTGTTTTCCACAGTGGCTGCACCATTCTGCATTCCCACGAGCAGTGCAGGAGGGTTCCCTTTTCTCCACATCCTCGCCAACACGTATTCTGTGTTGTTTTGTTGATGAGCGCCATTCTGACTGGTGTGAGGTGATATCTGATTGTTGTTTTAACTTGCATTTCTCTAACGATTATTGATGTTGAGCATTTTTAATCTTATTTTTATTAATTTTAATACAGTGACATTGATAAATCAGGGTACATATGTTCAGAGAAAACATCTCCAGATTATTTTGAAATTTGATTATGTTGCATACCCCACAACCAAAGTCAAATTGTCTTCCGTCACCTTCTATCTGGTTTTCTTTGAGCCCCTCCCCTCCCCCCCCACCCCCGCTCTCTCCTTCCCCTCCTCCCCACCACCACTCCACCCCCGTTTCTATCACATTCTTGTCCATGTCTCTGTGTCTCATTTTTATGTCCCATCTATGTATGGATTCATATAGTTCTTAGTTTTTTATGATTTACGTATTTTACTCTGTATAATGTTATCAAGGTCCATCCATGTTATTGTAAATGATCCGATGTCATCATTTCTTATGGTTGAGTAGTATTCCATAGTATATATGTACCATAGTTTTTTTATCCACTTGTCCACTGTCGGACACTTGGGCTGTTTCCAGATCTTCGCTATTCTGAACAATACTGCCATAAACATGGGGGTGCATTTCTTCTTTTGGAACAGTTCTATGATGTACTTAGGGTATATTCCTAAAATTGGGATAGCTGGGCCAAAAGTCAGTACGATTTTTAATTTTTTGAGGAATGTCCATACTGTTTCCCACAAAGGCTGCACCAGTCTGCATTCCCACCAGCAGTGCAGGAGGGTTCCCTTTTTCCACATCCTCATCAGCACTTATTCTGTGTTGTTTTGTTGATGAGCGCCATTCTCACTGATGTGAGGTGATATCTCATTGTGGTTTTAATTTGCATTTCTCTAATGATTAGTGATGTTGAGCATTTTTTCATATGCCTATTGGCCATCTGTATGTCCTTTTTGGAGAAGTGTCTATTTGTTTATGTTTCCCATTTTTTGATTGGATTGTTTGTCTTCCTGGTGTTGAGATTTACAAGTTCTTTATAAATTTTGGTTATTAACCCCTTATCAGACGTATTGTCAAATATGTTCTCACATTGTGTAGTTTGTCTTTTTATTCTGTTCTTGTTGTCTTTGGCTGTGCAAAAGCATTTTAGTTTGATATAGTTCCATTTGTTTATCCTGTCTTTTATTACACTTGCCCGTGGAGTTAAATCAGCAAATATATCGCTGCGAGAGATGTTGGAGAGCTTACCGCCTATGTTTTCTTCTAAGATGCTTATGGTTTTACAGCTTACATTTAAGTCTTTTATCCATTTTGAGTTTATTTTTGTGAATGGTGTAAGTTGGTGGTCTAGATTCATTTTTTTGCAGGTAGATGTCCAATTTTCCCAACACCATTTATTAAAGAGGCTGTCTTTACTCCATTGTATGCCCTTACCTCCTTTGTCAAATATCAGTTGTGCATAGAGCTGTGGGTTTATTTCTGGGTTCTGGATTCTGTTCCATTGATCTATATGCCTGTTCTTATGCCAGTACCATGCTGTTTTGAGTACAATGGCCTTGTAGTATAACTTGATATCAGGAAGTGTGATATCTCCCATTTTATTTTTCCTTTTCAAGATTGCTGAGGCTGTGTTCTCTTTTGGTTCCATATAAATTTTTGGCATATGTGTTTAATATTTTTGAATTATGTCATTGGTATTTTAATTTGTATTGTATTGAATTTATAAATCACTTTGGGTAATACAGACATTTTAATGATGTTTATTCTTCCTAACCATGAGTACAGTATATGCTTCCACTTGTTTGTATCTTTCTTGATTTCTTTTATCAATGTTTTATAATTTCCCAAGTATAAGTCTTTAGTCTCCTTGGTTAAATTTACTCCTAGGTACTTTATTTTTTTGGTTGTAATCGTGAAGGGGATTGTTTCTTTATTTCTCTTTCTGACTATTCATTGTTGGTATATAAAAATGCCTCTGATTTCTGAGTATTAATTTTATATCCTGCCACTTTGCTGAATTCATTTATCAGGTCCAGTAGTTTTTTGAGTGAGACTTTAGGGTTTTCTATATAAAATATCATATCATCTGCAAATAATGATAGTTTTACTCCTTTTTTCCAACTGAATGCTTTTTATTTCTTCTTCTTGTCTGATTGCTGTGGCTAGGACTTCCAGGACTATGTTGAATAAGAGTGGTGAAGGGGCACCCCTGCCTTGTTTCTGATCTTAAAGAGATTGGTTTTAATTATTGCCCATTGAGTATGATGTTGGCTGTGGGTTTGTCATAGATGGCTTTTATCATGTTAGGTATGTTCCCTAGATTTCCACTTTGTTGAGAGTTTTGATCATGAATGTGTGCTGGGTTTTCTCAAATGCTTTTTCTGCATCTATTGAAATTATCATGTGTTTTTTCTCCTTTCTTTTGTTTATGTGATGAATCACATTGATTGATTTGTGAATATTGTACCAGCCTAGCTTCCCCAGAATAAATCCCACTTGATCTTGGTGTATGATATTTCCACATATTGTTGGATCCGGTTTGCTAATATTTTGTTGATGATTTTAACATCTATATTCATCAAGGATATTGGCCTATAATTTTTTTTCTTTGTGTTGTTTTTGCCTGGTTTTGGAATCAGAATTATGCTCACCTCATAAAAGTGGCTTGGAAGCCTTCCCTCTTCTTGAATTTTTTGAAATAGCTTGAGAAGAATAGGAGTTAATTCTTCGTGAATATTTGGTAGAATTCACTTGTGAGGCCATCAGGCCCAGGACTTTTTTTTGTTGGGTTTTTTTTTTTTTTTTGATAACTGTTTCAATCTCATATAGTAATTTATCTGTTTAGGTTTTCTGATTCTTCCAGATTGATTTTTGAAAGATTTTATATTTCAAGAAATTTGTCCATTTTATCTAGGTTGTCTAGTTTTTTGGCATACAGTTCTTCATAGTATTTTCTTAAAATATTTTGTATTTCTGTTGTGTCAGTTGTTATTTCTCCACTCTCATTTTTAATTTTATTTATTTGAGTCCTCTCTCTTTTTTTCTTGGTGAGTCTAGCTAAAGGTTCATCAATCTTTTACCTTTTCAAAGAACCAGCTACTGGTTTCATTGATCTTCTGTATTGTTTCTTTAGCCTCTGTATAATTTATTTCTGCTCTGATCTTTATTATTTCCTTTTTTCTACTACATTTGGGCTTTACTTTCTATTCTTTTGCTAGTTCTTTTAGATGCAGGGTTAAGTTGTTTATTTGAGCTTTTTCTAGCTTTTTAGGTGATGCTATGAACTTCCCTCTCAGTGTGCTTTTGCTGTGTCTCATAAATTTTGAGTTGTTGTATGCGCATTATCATTCATTTCTATGAATTTTTTTATTTCTTCTTTGCACTCATTCTTAATCCATTCATTATTTAACTGCCTGCTATTTAGTTTTCATGTGTTTGAGAATTTTTGAGTTTTTCTGTTGTGGTTGATTTCTAGTATCATGCCATTGTGATCAGATAAAGTGCTTGATATGATTTCAATCTTTTTAAATTTGTTGAGACTAGTTTTGTGTCCTAACATGTGGTCTATCCTAGAGAATGTACCATGAGCACTTGAAAAGAATGTATATTCTGCTGCTTTAGGGTGAAAGGTTCTGAAGATATCTATTAAATCGAGTTGATCTAGTGCGTCCTTTAAGTCTGCTGTTTCTTTCTTAATTTTCTTTCTTGAGGATCTATCTAGTGATGTTACTGGGGTATTGAAATCCCTTACTATTATAATATTGTTGTTAATCTCGCCCTTTATACCTATCAAAGTCTGCTTTATATATCTAGGTGCTCCTATATTAGGTGCGTAGATATTTATAATAGTTATATCTTCCTGTTGGATTGCTCTCTTTATCATTATGTAGTGGCCTTCTTTATCTCTTACTATAGCCTTTGTTTTAAAGTCTATTTTGTCTGATTTAAGTATTGCTACCCCAGCTTTTTTTTCATTTTTATTTGCATGAAATGTTTTTTCCATTCTTTATCCTTCAGTTTATGTGCATCTTTTGTTTTAAGGTGTGTCTCTTGTAGACAGCATTTGTACAGGTCCTGTTTTCTTATCCATGCAGCTACCCTCTGTCTTTTGTTTGGATAATTTAATCCATTTACATTTAAGGTTATTATTGATATGTAGTTGTCTATTGCCATTTTATTCTTTAAAGCTGTATTCCTCTTTTGCTATATTCTTTTTCCACTTTGATCTGTGTACAACAGGCCCCTTAACATTTCCTGCAGCATTTGTTTGGTTGTAATGAATTTCTTCAGTTTTTTTTTTTTTTGTCTGGGAAGCTTTTTATTTCTCCATCAATTTTAAATGATAGCCTTGCTGGATAAAGTAGTATTGGTTGTAGGTTCTTGTTCTGCATTACTTTGAATATTTCTTGCCATTCACTGCTGGCCTCAAGTGTTTCTGTTGAGAAGTCAGAAGTCATCCTTATGGGGGCTCCCTTGTAGTTGATAGCTTTTTTTCTCTTGCAGCTTTTAGTATTTTCTCTTTATCACTTAGCTTTGGTATTTTTTTTTAATAAATAAATTTTTATTATAATGGGGTGACATCAATAAATCAGTTTAAAGAAAACATTTCCAGGTTATTTTGTCATTTAGTTCTGTTGCATACCCATCACCCAAAGAGAGATTGTCCTCCATCACCCTCTATC